>NW_023276656.1:0-551153 GCF_013357705.1 Chelonus insularis
TTGCTGATAATTATAATATTATCGCTGAAGATATTTATCACCAACCAGGATCGGTAAAAAACAAAATCGCTGCCCGATAATTTATCAGTGTCAATAACTTATCACGGTCGGTAACTTATTGTCAAAGTTATCGCGATCGGTAATTAGTGCGGATCAGAACCCACTTTTGACTTGGCCGGTATTGCAGATAGATCCAGAACCGGCCCCTGCTTATCTACTTATTAAATACTAAATTCAACTTGAATGTCTCAAAAACACTCAACTTGGTGTGTTCGGCATTATTGACCTTCCACACGAGCTCTGCACGCTTCTTAAGTCAAGCAAGAATGTGATTGTGCACGTAGCGTTAGCCTATTATGCAATGCAAGAGTAAATTGATTAAATGTAAATTAATTATAGTAGATTGTCCAAAAACATTGTGATTTATGTCTAAAGAGACTGTATGATTAATTTCTGGTACTCACATGTCACAATTTTCACTGATTAATTTAAAATAATTAGATTCTTATAGAAAAGAATTAGATATGATTCTAATTTAGCTAGGATCGATGCACTTTGTCGAGATTATCGAGAATATTTATTATTGTCGAGAATATTTATGATTACCTTTCAGAAAGAATGAGTGACTATTGTAGTGTATTCAGATTCCCACTGACCTGAATGATTGCCTCGAAAAGAGTAAATTTTGTCATAACAGACAGAATGGCCGTGGGAAAGTCAACGAGAACGGAAAAGAAATCTGGACAGGAACTTCGCTGGTCAAACTTGACCCTTGATATTTGGCCATTGAGTGACTAGAAGTTGAGAATTGATCGATTGTCTGGTCATTTGGTTATCGACCCGGTGTTAGAATAGCCACCGGACTTTCTCTCAGCTGAATGTTCAAATTGAGAATTAATTAATTCTCTACAGTAGATATATAAACAATTTATAAATATATTTATTTAAATATGAATTATATTCAGAAATTATAAATAAATTTATTTATTATGTTGCAATATCATTAATTAAATAAATTTCTTTTATATTTCTCACTAAAAATAATATTTTAACCTAGTTATAATAAATGTATACGTACATTATATAATGTGGTACTGCCATCTTGAAAAACATGATATGTTCATCTTTCGTCCATGATGGAAATATTTTGTTAAATTTCAAACAAACAAACATCGAAGAATTTTTTTACTCGAGTAGTCTTTACCAATTGTAAATTAAAAAATTCAATAGTAGAAGATGAATCTATACTAAAAATTATTTTATTCTTGTTTTCAGAAATGTATCAACTTCCGGGTGGGAGAACGATGCTGTGATTTCAAATGTTTGGATGATTTTTCACCACACTATTCTCAATTAAAACGATAGTCACAGTCTTTCACAAAGTAGTTCGTCATCTGTTGTTTACGTTTTATGTTTTGTTGTTGTATCTCTTTATAAAAACAGATATTAATATTTATTGATTATTCATTAGAATCATAAAAAAATTTAAAACAAAACGAATTTCGTTACATACAGGTTATTTAATCACTGTTAAAAAAATGTCTCAAAAAGTGTCAATGACATCTAACATGCATTTTGAGTAGATCTATTGAATACTGTATTATTATTCATTTTATGTTACTGGAGTAGTTTGTTTTTTTACTAAGTGCTACAATATACACTACTTATTTTATAAATACTAGATTTAAACATATATCTTAACTACAATCCCTCTCCCACGAATTAATACTCAAAGTCATTTATCGAATATGACGAATCTTTCAATGTTACAACAGTTTTTTCTTCCAAGAACAGTGGTTTCCGACAACAAATTTTTTTTAGTTCCTGACAGTGATATATGTATAAATATCATTCATAAATATATATAAATATTATACCAAATATCCGTATGTACAAATTTATTTCAAGTGGCTTTTGAGGACATAAGAATGTATAGTAGGGAACTTTCCAAGACTTTATGCACGAACGTTACGATGTTATTGTTACAGTCATGATTAAAATTACCTGGTTGATGTACGAAACTTGCATACGCTGTCCTTGCAATGTTATTCTTTTTATTCAGCCGATGCATTGGCAAGGGCTCTCAATGGTAGATGTCCTGACATGTGCCGTAACATAATATTATATTCATCAAATAGTGTTTTTGAAGACATTCTAAAATTTTGTAGGCGGTTTGAGGCATAAAAATATAGGATCTATGCATGTTCATGTTATCGAGTGGGTAAAGTGATTACCATCGTATTGCGCTTTCTGAGTGATAGTTCTTAAATTAAAATTTACTCACGTAGAAAATTTATACACGTCTGCTGTGCTGAATAATTTACAACAGAAAAGGTAGATGCACGTTCACCTGACTTTTGAAGATCGAAGTCTATAAGTAGAAAAAAGATAAACAAGTCAGAGTCCTTTTTAACGTCACCTAAACGGAATAAAAATAGAAGGTGAAAAAATTCCCTTCTCTATCTAAATTTAATGTACGTTCGCACTTCCAGGGCAAATAAAACACTATTCACTGTTCTTTTAAAGTCTTAATTAAACTTAAAATGTTATGTGATAAAATTAAAATAATTTTAAGTCATAACTTCTTGTGAGAATTTAGATTAAATGGGGGTCAAGTTCCATAAAATCTGTATTCCCTGAAAAAATTTATGCCAGTTTATGCTAGTTTTGTTCGACTTTTCCAAGGCTTCCGACACTGTTGATCACACGCTACTCTTAGCTAAATTATCTAAATTGGGTCGTGCTGATGAAACTATTCAGTGGCTGTACTCATATGTTTTTGAGCGCGAACAAGAAGATAAATGTCCTGATGGTACGCTAACATCTTAGTGTCCTATTAGCTTTAGGGTTTTGCAGGGCTCTATTTTTAACTCGTGAATACGTGTTCCCGATAGTTCGACTTCGAAGATATGCAAGGAGAAATAGTATACTACATTACAAGGGTAGGAAGTTAAAAGTCCCGTATTGCGTGCAATGACACGCGAGGAGAAGCCGAAGGCATTATGGAACGCAGTTTAGGGTTTTAAACTTCTCACTGGTATAGTATATACTATTTTTCTTCATATCTCGATCGTAAGTCCGTCTAGTAGTTATAAATAAGAAATCACGTTTTAGCGGACGGCCCATAACACGGCCATATTTTACTTTTGCACCTTATTCCAGAGTCTCTTTCGGCCATTCCCGAAGCTTCGATTTTTTGTCTTTCTCAAAGTGCTACGTCCTGACTAGTTACCTTGGTTTTAAGAAAAATTTCCAAATTTGGGAAAAAGTCCAAAAGTACTTCGTCACTTAGAATGGTTATTCCTTTTCGCGTAGATGAAATGGGATCACCAATGTAGTGGATGTGGGTAAATCCTCCTTGAAAATAGCGTCCAACTGAGAGAGTCCTTTGTAGTGGTTCTTAATTATCCGGCGCATCTGCACCCTTCAGCCTGCTCATTTTCCTTGCCTCCTGGACTTAGGCATGGAGAAAACACATCACTCAACACTTCACAAATAATCCTACACTTTAAAATTAGCACACGAAAATCCATCCACTCTCGCCAACCAGGTCACTTGAATGATACTAAGAACACGTAAGAAATGTTAAAATTCGCATACCTATGAGGTACTCAAGTTCGAACGGGAGAGGATAGGAAACAAAAGAAACAAACAGGATCGAGAAAAAGGAAATGTTTCCGTTCGAAAATGTCATTGCACGCGTTACACAAACTACGCCTCAAACAACAAACTCGGAACGTAGCGCGAGGATATGTAGGAATAACAGCACGGTTTATGTTAACTGCGCCTCAGTCACAAAGGTTTATGGGTTTTAGGAGATTACAAAGTACCATCACAACACAAAAGGGAAAAAGAATGAAGAGAATGAGGAGAAAGAAAATAAAACCAAGATGGTGTAATATTCTATTATGAGGAGATATTATTATTGTACTCTTAATAGAATTTACATACCTCACAAGGAGTGCTGAGTGCACTGTTTGAAATCTAGCAATTAACTGAAGAGAAAGATCACGTCAAAATATTAAATGTTGTTACTTGATCTTCTTATCATCTATTCCTTATAATCTAGGCCTGGGAACGTCCAGTCAACAAATCCCCCTCTCACATTTATTTATTTTATTTATTTAGATTAACTTGACTAGTACGAAGGCATACTAACAGTCGTGAAATAAAATTCAAATTAGCAAAAAAAATATTAGTTAAAATTGCAAAACATAAAATTATTATCAAGTGTTTTAAAATTTGCAATGATAAAAATATAAAACATATTTGATGTTTTTAACATATTTTTGCTGAAAAATATGAAGCGAGTAAGAGGAAACGGACGGTTCATAACACCATTTCAATTTAAAACAATTGAAAAAGGTGTAGAAAATTTATCAAAGTGTAATAAAATAAACAAACAAGTAATGGCAATGCAAAGTATTGTGTACATGGGAACCGTTTGATAGACATTGCTTTTCTTGCCAGTCAAATCGAATGCAAAAAATGTTATAATCCTCTTTCTTGGAATTTTATACAGGAGGAATTTATCCACTTACAAAATTAAATAACTTTACGATATCAATTGTCGTGCAGTCCTAGGTACATCACGTATTGTAACTTATATCACCGATTTGAAACATAATTCTTATATTTTTTGTAGCGTGCATTGATGCAGGATTTGGTTATGACCCGTTAATAAGGTTTTTTGAATGCATGGATGTGTCACCTCCTCATCCGAGAACTTTGAAATCTGCTGAGAATGAGACCGGTCCAGGTTTTGTTATGGTAGCTCCAGAAAGTTTTGAAAAAGCTATCGAAAAAAAGAAAGCACTTTCGATTGCTCAGCTATCATTACCAGAATATAGTATTGATTAAAAGTAAGTTTAGATTTTGAGATTGAAAATAGTCCAACAAAATAAAGGAATTCATCGTTAAAAGTTTTTTCACTCTTAAAAATGATAAATAAATTATTCTATTCTTTGCTCGAAAAGAATTAATTTACTACTTTACTTTTCAATTCTATTACTTTACTATTGCAATGTATCATACCATGCTTATTTTCACTTGCATCATGTTTTTAAATGTTTTCTTTTGCATGCCATTTATACAGATCAACACCTAGATCATATGTACCTCAAGATGCTAAGGAAAACATAACTTATTATCAATTTCATATGATTTTGGCTGGAGCGAAGTAGAATTTACGAGTGAAAGGGGTCGAGGTTCCGTTATTGGTGTTTTTTTCAAAAAAATTTTTGCTGCAGATGTATTTACCACTGGTTGTGGTATATGTGCACGAGGACATGATTAATCTCATAACATATTAAAATTATCCGATGCAAACCATGTTCAAAAGAAGTTTGGATCTGATTTTGTGAAGTGTTGGGCTCGATCATCGGCAAAAACACCAGCTTCAGATATGTCTTAGCCTTCAAGTGACATTACCAGCGGGAACTACAGGCCCTTAATTGGCGTTTCAGCCCTCCAACGCCAGGCGGAGCAGCATCAAGCAGAATGAGCGGGAGATAAGCACGCAAGAGAGGGGATAACCGAAGCCACGAGAAGCACAGCAAGTCCAACAGACGCCACTCAGTCCAGAGGCTTTCTACAAACAACTAGGCATCTGAAGTAGTTGCTCTGCCAGTGACGTTGTTCTGTTTAAGTTAATTTGTAGTCATATTAGAGCATTCAGGCAGACGCCATAGTCAGTCAGTGTATCCAAGAACCATTGTCGGCAATGAAGTCTGGCATTAAGGAAGACTACGTATCCACCGACGGGAAGAGACAGCCAAGT
This sequence comes from Chelonus insularis, assembly GCF_013357705.1. NCBI lineage: Eukaryota > Metazoa > Arthropoda > Insecta > Hymenoptera > Braconidae > Chelonus > Chelonus insularis. Next base: position 5,780 of record NW_023276656.1, read on the forward strand.
AGTCCAGAGGTCAACAGTCGTCCAGAGACGGAATACATGAGGAAGACAGCCACTAATCGACGGCGTTCCAGATTTCCTGAAGTCCAGAGTCGCAGAATTGCTGAAGTCACTTTGGGAATTCCGTACCTTGAATGGTTTTTGCTCTTATGGGAATATACTTCTATTGAAATGAATATTCATATTATAAGTCTCATGACTTTGATCGAAAGATTTATGTAACTCATATTACTAGTGCTTTATGCAAATTGCTATAGACTATTGAAGTCAAGTTATTTATTGTGAAAGTCGTCGCGAAGTCGAGGCAAAGTTAATAAATATTATAGAAGTCGATGAAGCTTCAATTTTAATCAAAAGTATGATCTTATGATCACTTGAAAAAACAATGTAAAACTTATTGTCAAGAGAAAAAAAAGGAGTGTCTTATCAGTCAAGCAATTTTAACATCCTTGGAGAAGTAAATGATGGTGATAATAATACAGCAGAAAGTCCAATGGTAATGGTAGATTTAGAAACAACAATTTTTTATGATATATGTTTTCTCTTTAGCGTATTAATGACAAAGCAAGTGAAGTTAGTGGTTTCACAATAATTGAAGGAAATCTATATTAAAATAATATAGTGCACCAAGAATCATTCAATGGTTCTCAAAATTAAATATTGTTCTGACTTGGTCAGGAGTATTTAATCTATATCCTGACATTTTTCTCCCCACCTATTAATTAGACAACTCAAAGTCTTTCCTGCCAACTCATCTACGCCAATTTGACTGCTCTTATTAGTTCCTAGGCGTAGATATCCTTTCTCAAAGGATTTGGAAGCTTCGAGGAACGCAGAGTTTTCGGGAAAAACGGTCGGTTGTCTTCAGTATTCGTCGGTTACTGGTAGTATTCGTACGTAACTCATACTCGGTCGACTCTTAGGCATCATCGGACGATGATAACCCACAGACAACTCGTTGTAACAGTCAACTCGGTACGTGTGTACTAGCAGAAAACTCTCTAGTGAACACCCAGAGAAGTCTCCAGAATATTCTTCAGAAATGGAATAACTCACCGGTTAGTCATCTACAGTGATGATTGTGAACTCACCAATCAGCCTGACTCTCATCCCACTCAGCACCGGGTTCTAAATGATATCTAAACGATATCGTTTTTCAGTCATCGAATAGATATCGTCTAAATGATATCTGAACGATATCATTGGAAAGATATTCTTTAGAGTTCCTCGGAATGATATCTGGAAGATATCTATTCGCAAAGGTAATTTTGCGCATGCGTAGAGTATTGCATATTCTAACCTAAAAAGTTATTGATAGAATTCTGTAAATCAATAAATTTATTTACTTTCTTTTTCATGAATTGAGTAATCAGCTTAACCAGTAAGAACTCAGAAATATAAGTTATCTATTAACAACATTTTTTAGGTAGATATATCTTTGCATATCTACATACTCTATAATAGTAAAGATATTCATTCATTCAAAATCATTCTGATTTAGTGCTTTCATCATCAATGATCACATATATATATATCTAATACTTCATTAATAAATAATTATTATATTTCAAATAGGAAAATTATCATATTGGAGCTATGAAAAAAGTCAGGCCGTTCTACACTTTATCCAAGTGCCAGAGAAATCGGCGTTTACGACGAGTCTGCAACAATGACTCAGCAGATTCATCTTCAACGAATTTTGAGATTGAGATGTCCAATTTTGAAATGTCTCACGAAGGAACATATCGTCTTCAAAGTGATATAGAAATACGTGAATTAAGTGACTATTGTGGAAGCGAGATTCTTATTAGTGTACCTGATACAGTGAATGTTCCTATTGGAAAGACAAGTAGTTGTGATAATTTTGGAGCTGATGAAAATAAACATTTCAGCAAAGGTACATTAAGTTTGAAAGATAGACTTGCTCATTGGGCGTGCAGTTGTAATATGACACATCAATCAACATCTTATTTATTAAAAATTCTTCGTACAGCTTCACCTGAAGAATTGTTAATATTACCATCAGATTCAAGACCTTTACTTCGATCTCCCAGAAAAACTTTAATTTGCAGTGTTCCACCTGGAGAATATTTTCATTATGGTTTGCAGACTGCTTTAGAAGATCAGCTAAATACTCTTCCTATCGATGATATATCAACAAATATAAGTATTAATGTCAACATCGATGGATTTCCAATTTCAAAAAGCTCAAAATGTCAACTCTATCCCATTCTAGGACAAATTGTACCGAATGTGATGGAACCATTTGTTATTGGTATTTACCACAGGCATAAAAAACCATTTTCTTGCAATTTATTCCTTCAACAGTTCATTGAAGAATATAATGATTTACATAAACACGGATTTATATACTCCGTATTTTCACAGTTACAATTAGAGCAGTGATTTGTGATGCTCCAGCGAGATCTTATGTTACATATACTAAGGGTCATGGTGGCTACTTTGGATGTGGAAAGTATAGAGAAGAAGGAGATTATGATAATCATCGAATGCTATTTTTAAATTTAGATGCAGAATTAAGGACTGATACAAATTTTCTTTTGCGTGTTGATGAAGAGCATCATTCTGGCATATTAATTTTTGAAGAAGCTGAATTAGGAATGGCCTCGCAATTCCCTCTTGACGATATGCACCTTGCTTGTCTAGGTGCGAGCGATGTTCAACAACTTGGACCTTTAGATTCATTTAGTGCTTTTCCCTTTAAAAATTGTTTATATACAATCAAAAATAGATTAAAAAAAGCTGACAAAGCTCATGAACAACTCCATCGGTGAATAGTCGAAAGAGCTACATGTCATATAAAAAATTCGTATAAATTTTCTGGAGAAATCAGACTGCATGGCACAAATAAATCTATGGAAGTAGAATCTGGTATAATTTCTTATTATACAATATATTACAAAACATTTAAACTATCATTGAGAGCTAAACAAGATCGATATTGTTATTCAGACGGTGGTACAGTTGTTTGCATTGATAATATATCTGTTGATGAAAGTGGACCTATAGTAATTGGTAAATCACTTATAAATCCACATGGATTCCGTCATTATCTTGTCGATTCGAAAAAGTTTAATATAGTCGTTGGAAATAAATGGTCTACAACATTAAATGTTGCTGCTAAAAACATAACTATGAAAGCTGTATGTATTCCCTTTCAAGAGTCTTTCTGTTTTCTACCTCTGCTCCATTCAACTCTTTTAGATACTTCGGAAGATAATGATAATTAGGTTTGTTTCCATACCACCTGTTTATATTTTTTTGTGTGGAAATATATACATATGTATCTAGAAGTACATAAACAATAACAAAATGTTCATTGTATAAATATTAATTATAGTGTTATACTTTTATACATATAGAACACACATCTATAAAATAAATATAAAAGATTCTTCCACAGATTTATGGCTTCAATTAATTCTATTGTCTCAAATAACTAAAGATTTATCGAAATTTCTAATATTTGTTTATCATCAAATTCTAATAATTTTATCATGCATAGTATAAAATTAGTTGAAAGTTTAAGTTTGTTAAATTCGCCGCGTCATAGTGTGTTGCAGTTTGATAGTGAAATCATACACAAAAGGTTTACTTACAATCGAAATTCAACAATTGAATATTTATGCATCATCGGCATCGAGATTATATTAAGTAAGGTGTTCAGGGCTTCAGGAGTTGGATTGATCGGTAGAATAGCTAGCTTGACGATTGGTCTGACCAACGTCGTTGTTGGTGTTTTCACCGTTGCTACTCGTGGCAGCCCGTCTTGCCCTGGGTGCAATTGTATGATCCTCACGAGTGGCCATTTCGTGGGGGGAAATCTTTCATCTGTTAGCAAGGCTAATGCACCAACTTGAATTGTTCTGTTCCTGAAAAACCACTTAGAAATAGCTTGTAATTTTTGTAAGTAAGATTGTGACCACCTGTACCAGAACTGCTGTGATTGTCGTTGAATCATCCGCCATCGATTTTGAATTGAATGTGCAGGTTCTGAGGTTGATGGTTCAGGAACAGTGTTGAGTTCTGACCCAATAAGAAAGTGTCCAGCAGTGAGTGCTTGAATGTCTTCTGGGTCGTCACTGATTGGCTCTAGAGGTCTTGAGTTGAGAATTTGTGTCAGTAGTGTGGTGATCTCTTCAAACGTGAAGATTGATTCTTTTACTGTTCTCGTCAAATGAAATTTAAGTGATTTCACTCCTGACTCCCACTTGCCACCCATGTGTGGTGCTGCAGGTGGGTTGAATGACCATTGAGTGCCGTTGGTGATGATGAATCTAGAGATGACCTCATGTTCTCTGGTGAATTGTGTAAATAATTTCTTGAGTTCTATATCAGCTCCAATGAAATTTCTGCTACAGTCAGAATAGATTGTCTGGCATAATCCTCGTCTAGAGGTGAATCTCCTGTAGGCAGCAATGAATGCTTCAGTTGAATAGTCACTAACTGCTTCCAAATGAACTGCAGAAGTTGCCATGCAGACAAATACACAAACCCAAGCTTTTCTAGTCTTGGCTCCTCTGCCTGATGATGTTTTGATTGTGAATGGCCCAGCATACTCTATACCAGTATTAGAGAATGGCCGTGAAGGAGTGATACGTGATTGTGGCAATTGGCCCATGAGTTGTTGTGCTCTTATGCCTCTTTGTCGAGCACATTTGATGCACCGAAGAATGAATGTTTTAACTGGAGCTCTTCCACCCATGATCCAGTAACGTTGTCTGATTGTTGTGAGTGTAAGTTGAGTGCCACCATGTAGTGTGGCTAAATGATAATGTCTAATAATAAGAGTGGTGAATGGTGAATGTCGAGGTAGAATTGATTGATGTTTTGAATCATGACTCAACTGAGCATGCTGAAGTCGTCCTCCTACTCGTAGAACTCCTTCTGAGTCAACTTATGCTGTGAGTCTGTTGAATGAATGGTTTGGTGGAAGATGTTGACTGTTGGATAAAGTCCTGATTTCTTGGTGAAAATGTGCTGCTTGAGTAGACTTTATCCAGAAGATTCTCGCCTTTTCGATGTCAGCTGTTGTGATTGATGCTAAAGGGCTGGTAACTGGTGAATGTCAAAGTCTTGAAGTGAATTTAATGATTAAGGCGGTGATTCTAAGTAACTTGTTGAGTGTAGAATATCTGTTAACCAAGTCCCAATGAATTATTGTATCTTGAATTGCTGCTATGAGTGATATTCCAGGACGAGCTTCTAAGTTACAAGCCTCGTCAGCTGGTGGTAAATTTACCGGCCAGTTTTCTTGATTTTCAGCTAACCAGGTGGGTCCCCTCCACCATAGCAAGTAATCTTTTAATTAATTGGCTGTGATGCCTCTTGAAGCACAGTCCGCTGGATTTTCCTTGCCAGAAATGTGGTGCCAGTGCGCGTCCGCAACTAGTTCTTGAATTTGCACTACTCTGTTCCTGACAAAGTCCTTCCAGCGTCCTGCATTTGAATTGATCCATGAATGAGTGATTGAAGAGGCCGTCCATAAGTGAATTGAATGTATGTTCACTCTGTGGAGTGTAGCTTGAACATACTTTGTGAGTTTTGCTAGAATTAACGCAGCAGTTAACTCTAGCCTGGGGATCGTGATTTGTTTGATTGGTGCTACTTTCATTTTCGCACAGATGAGTGTGATTTTGGGCCCTGTGGACGGTGAATTGATTTTTAGGTAGATTGCTGCAGCCATTGCAAGCTGTGAAGCATCAGAGAATCCATGAATTTCGACAGTTGAATGTCTGGTTGTGTGAATCCATCGGGGAAGTGAAATCTCATGAAGTTGAGTGAATTCTTCTCTGATGATCAGCCAGCGATTGATGATTGATTGTGGGACTGGTTCGTCCCAGCTGAAGTTATGTAACCAGAGTTCTTGAAGGAGCATCTTAGCTCTGATTGTGATTGGTGACACAAACCCCAAAGGATCATAAATTTGAGCTACTTCTGAAAGAATGAGGCGTTTTGAATATGTTGACTCATGAGTGACTGATTTTGATGTGAATGTGAATGTGTCTGAGCTTGGATTCCAGTGAAGTCCAAAATTTTTGTAGTGCAGTCTTCGAAGGTGATTTTTTGTTGATTGCCTGATGATTGTGACGTTTTTTGAAGAAGTGATTGACTGTTTGATTGCCATTTTGCAAGGGGAAAGCCGCCCGCCTTGCACAAGTTGATTAGTTCCTCAGCAACTTGAATTAATTCTTCTGGAGAATCTGCTCCTCCAAATATGTTGTCGACATATCTGCCTTTAATGATTTTCTGAGTTGCTTTTGGATATTTATGGCCTTCATCCTCTACTAATTGCAGTAACACACGAACTGCTAGATAAGGAGCTGATCTAGTGCCGTAGGTTACTGTTGTGAGTTGATATGGGATGATTTTGTTATGATTGTCTAGCCAAAAAATTTGTTGAAGCTTCCAATCTTCATGATGAACCATTATTTGACGATACATCTTTGTTATGTCAGTTGCGAATGTGAAATTGATGTTGACGAACCCAAAGAAGTACGTCAAAGATGTCTAATTGAATTTTAGCTCCAGTGTGAGTGATGTCATTCAATGAAACTCCAGTTGACATCGGGCTGGATCCATTGGAGATGACTCTAAGCTTGGTGGTTGTGCTATTTGGTCTTAGAACCCCATGATGAGGAAGAAAGTATGGATGAATGTCTTGAGATTCTTGATTGATTGTTGGAGCAGGTCTCATATGACCAAGTTCTTCGTATTCTTTCATGAATTGTCTGTAAAGATTGCGGTACTCAGACTCGTTGGTTAGTCTCCTCAATTGACGTTTCAAACATCGATACGCAGTTGTACAGGAGTCTCCAAGAGCTGCAGGTGAAGACATGAGTGGAATTCTGACAATGTATCGTCCTGATGAATGTCTAGAGTGAGTTGATTTAAAGAAATCTTCACATTGTTGGTCCAAGGATGATAATTGATGTTGATTTGACATGGGAACCTCTTCTTGGACCCAGAATTTTGTCAGCAACTCTTGAATGTCTTCATGGTTCGTGATTGTAGTAGCATGATGAATGTGAGAATGATTGACTGATAAATTTGGTGCTACTGGACCAAGAATTAGCCAACCAAAGATAGAAAGTTGAGCTATAGGAGCTGTTGGAGAGTGAAATATGATCTGTTGTTTAATGATTTGTCCATAAAAATCAGGTCCAAGTAGAATGTCTATTGATTGTGGAATGTTGAATGTTGGATCGGCTAGTGTTAATCCATTGAGATGAGGCCAGTGATTGTTGGGATAATTACATGGCACTTTTGGAATTAAAGCTGTCAACTGTTTCATTATGTGAGTTCGAATGTATACTGAATGATTGGATGATAATGATTGTAGCTCGCAGAATGTTACACCTTTTGTTTGAGTGAGCTTAGAGCTTCCCACTCCTCTTATGTTGATTGTCTGATGGTGTTTTCTCAGTTGCAGCAGACTGGCTAGATGAGAAGTGATTAGTGTTAGCTCTGATCCAGGATCTATGAGCACTCGTGCAATGTAACTCCCTGAATGTGAATTGGCTATGACTTTTGCTGTTGCTAACAGCGTTGAATGATCATCATGTAGATGACCTGGAATTGTTTGACTTGAGCAGATTGCTCTCGTCGATGATTGTCTGCTAGTTTGAATTGAATTAACGTCACTTGGTTGTTGATTTTGTGTGCTATTAGCACTACTAGTTGAATGTTGAGTGATTGTCTTGTGGTCATTCTGACCTTTTGATTGTCCTAGATGATTTTGCTGCTTCTGAACTTGTCCTTTGGACCATTCCAACTGAACCCTCAACCCTCCTGAGGCCAAAACCTCATGTGCTAAGGTCATCCAGTCAGTTTGACCCTCCAGAGCAAGTCCATCGGCGAGCTTGAATGTCTGTGTGAATGATGATTGATTTTCGAAGACTACTTCGCCTCCTCATTGCTGTGAAGTTGAAGGCTGAGTGTCTGATGGTCATTGTTGTGATGATTGTGTCCTGGAAGACGCTTGATTGTTGTTGCTTGATGATTGGCTAAATAGCAGTGAATGGAACATGGTGTGATGTTTGGAGTTGCACTCCTTGCATCTGTTCTTGTTGGTGCAAGCTGGTGTGTTATTTTATCCAAGACAGTTTCTGCACAGTTTTTTACTGTCTACAGTCCTCAATCGTTGTTCGAGAGGCAAAGCCCTGTATTCTGGGCAGACTACGATGAAATGACCACCATTGCAGCAGTCACAAATGAATCTACGCTCACTGGTAGTTGAATGCGATGAGCGTTGTTGATGGTCTGATTTGATTCGTGGCTCCAGTTTCTCCAACATACGAATTCGAGCCAATAGGAAGTCATGGAACTCTAAGTAAGTAGGCATCCGCTCAAGATCATTATCCTGAGTTTCCCAGAGCTCACGAGTATGTTGATCAAGGTGTTTGAGAATGTGAAATATGAGAATTGTATCCCAATTCTCAGTTGATTGTCCTAATAGCTTGAGTGAGTCCAATGAATTGTCTACGATTGTGAGTAAGGATGAGATCTTGGCTGAATGTAGTGGAGCTCTTTTTGACTCAGCAAACTGGCTGAAGAGTTTTTCCAGGTGAACATTGATGAGCCTCTTGCGATTCTCGTACCTGGACTTGAGTGTCGCCCATGCTCTTGTGAATGATTCCTTCGTGTGAGGAAGGTTTTCAACCAGAGAGAGAGCTGGACCTGAAAGAGCTGATTTGAGATAATTGAATTAGATGACCTCATCCAGACCAGGTTGATTGGCTATCATGGACTCGAATTGATCTCTGAATGACAACCAGGAGGCACTGGTTCCATGAAATTTGAGCACTGACAGCTTAGGAAGTCGGGCTAACGCTTGTGCGACGTCAGATGCACTACTGGTTGATGTTGATTGTACTTGAGGTTCCTTGGAAGCTACCTTAGCGGATATCATGAAGAAGTCTGAGACTGATTTGTTGAATGTCTCAAAGACATCATCCACAATGTACGGATGATGAAATTGAGATGGTGGCCAAACCTCCTCGAGCACTTGATGTTCTGAATTGAAAGACTCGTGCAACGCTGTGAGTTGTTTTTCCAGCGAGAGTCTTTTTTCTTTAGTGATTGTCTGTTGTTGGTCTTTGATTTGCTGAGTGAATGACTGGGCTTAGCGTAGCTGAGCCATTTGAGACTTAATCTTGAAGGTCAATTGAATCGGTAGACCAGGATTGAATGGTGTGATTATCTGTATTGTGCTTTCAGTTGTCGATCTCCGTTGTGGCTGGAGATCTGGTTCTTTTAATTGATCAGTTGGACTACCAAACTCCTCTACGCCATCGTCAGGAGTCACGCTGGTTGTTGGTTGAGGTTTTGAGGTCTTGGACTCTTGGTTCTCACACTTCTTTCGTTGGTCGGCCATTTTGTGCACTTGAACACTTGATTGTTTTGTCCCTTTCACTTGTGGCACCAAAATTTTAGTACTTTACAACCGAGAGCTCTAATCCGGCTTGAAGGACCAATGAAATGTTGAGAAAATCTCAACTTGTAAATTAACCTAACCGTTTAAGGATAGGGATGATTGTGCCGGAACAGAGCAAACGAAAGTCAGGTTGTATAAAAAATAAAGTATCTTTATTTTAAGCACTAACAGGTACACTAAGTATACTGACAAACTTGAGTTGTTAACTAGGGAGACTGAATGTCTATTTTTAATTCTTGAATCTGAATTGAATGTCCAAAAAACTATTCAACTTGGTGTGGTCGGTATTATTGACCTCCCACACGAGCTCAGCACGCTTCTTAAGTTGAGCAAGAATGTGATTGTGCACGTGGCGTTAGCCTATCAATGCAATGCGAATGAATCTTGATGAAATGTCTTGAATAACACTGAAAAATCTTGAAATATTTCTTGATTCTAGTTTTAGAATGAAGCTTGAATGGCTCTGATGATTTTCAATAGCACTAGTACTGATGATTAACTCAAACTTGTAAAATTTGTTAAGAATGAATAAGAATGGCGTGTACACGTGAACGAGAACAGTAGAAGAATGGCGACAGGAACTTCATTAGTCAACAGGGACACTGAAAATTAGTCAAATGATTGACTAAATGCAGAATTATTGATTGTTTAGTCGATTGGTTATCAACCCAGTCCCAAGATGGCCGCCGAAGTTCCTGTCAGCTGGCAAATTCAAACTGAGAATTAATTAATTCTCAACAGATTGAATAAAACTGAGTTACGTTCAAAAAAATGGAATTGACTTTTTACAGGTTCAAAGCATGAGTCAATTAATAATAATATATCAGAATCCAGCAGAGAAGCTTCCAAGAGTCCACCGCTAAATTATGGCACCTTTTTTCTCAGAATCCGTTTGAATCAAATGAATCTTTACAAAATCTTAGAAGTGATTGGAATGCTGAAAATTATGTTGCGAGAGATATAGAAGATGTGGATTTGGTAAATAAATCACAACAAATGCAAGATGAAAATACTCCAGATAATACCCAAGAAAGTTCATCATATAAAAGAAGTAACATCGTAAAGGATAACTTAATAAACAAACCCACCGTTATAATTGAAGTTCGAACTAGTAAGTTTGGATCGTCTATTCTATTGAAAATCAAATAATGCAAATTTCGTTACGTTTTTTCCTATTTTCAAAATTATTAATTTTTCCAATAGATATGTTACCATTACGCATTCATGTAAACAAAATAAATGAAAAATTGACTGCTTCAAGTGGCATCAGTAAAAGTCCATCGTTGAATGTAATGAGTGCACAAGCTGGAGAAGTCGAAAATGGTTCATTTAAAGGGAGTGAATCATGCTGTAGTATGTGAATATAATAATTGAATATTTAATTTTAAAACTTTTGATTATTTTAGGTCCCCAGAGTCGAATACGATCGTGTTTCAGTGGACGTCTGTGTGTGTATGTACGTATGTACGTATGTGCGTGTGTGCGTTCGGAATTATTTTTCGCCTCGATTATCTCGAGAACAAAAAATGATATCGGCGTGAAACCAACTGCATTTGACACGAAATTGCGCAACTTAGAACTGATCCGGTTTTCAACGAAATCGGTCCAGCTATTTTTTTTTGCAGAACCAAAAACAAAATTAGCAATGACAGAATTTCAAACTCGTGTCAGGATTGAGAAAACAGCATTAAAGACGCTATAATAGTCAATAATAATTGTCAATAATATGGAATTGTGTTCATAACAATTGAACATTGTTACTAACAAGTGATTATTGATCATAGTAATACTTAAATGATAAGTTTTAAATTGTTATAAACAATAAAAACAGGGACCTTTTCTATATATATGAGTACTTTTAACGCATAATTTTTGCCTTTACTAAAAAAATATTACCAACCGTATGACATAAATAAAAACATACTTTTTTCGTTTATAACAATGAAATTTGTTGTAAATAATGAAAAAAAGGATCTATGAGGTATATTCGAATTCTTCTAACGCACAATTTTTTCTTTTACTAAAATGAAGTAACTAACCATATCAAATAAATAAAAACAGACTCATTTTGTTTATAACAATTCCATTTGTTATAAAGAACGGAAACGGGTTCTATTCGGGGTGTTTTTTCATTTTTTCCACTGGGAAGTTGGTCGTGTGGACCTTTCGGGTCGCACCCAGACCACTGCAAAGCACTGATATTTTTCATTTAAATTAAACAAGTAGGTAATTGAAAAAAAAATTCATAAGATAAGTACATTTAGACAGTGAAACAAGCTGTAGGGCTAACAGACAGTCTGGGTGATGGAAGATCAGCCATGCAACCATCCTGGTCGATGAACCATGCACAAAGCAAAGCTTTAAATAAAATGACAGAAGTAGCGTGTTTCATATCATTAGTCAAAGAGATCCACAGCCGAGAAGCTGCCACAGAGAAGAACTCCTTGTACATATTAGTCCTATAGTTGAGAATCGAAAGCTACGCAAAGCTGGTACCACCACGATTTAGGCAACAGAAATCGCAGACAGTGAAAAGCCGAGCCAGGTATGACAGCTGACTCATGTGCAGGGCACGGTATACACAAGGTCCAAGAAATAGCTGATAGAAGCTCTTGATTGACAACCAGCCTAGGTTACGTCTTGTTTGCTTTAGGTATTACGTTTAATTAATACGTTCATATTTTTGTATTGATTAATCATTAATTGTGCAGAACTGAATGCACTGCAAACTCTCCAACACTGCAAATATTTTATTATTCATTAAATCAATTATGAAAGTATTGGAAAATATTTTTTTTTCAGTTCTTGTTTATAGTATGTAATTTTATTTATTTGTAAAAAGTATTCTCTTTGACAGAAATGACGTTAATATGTGTAATGCATTTAACTATTAAATTTACTGCGATCTTCTTGCTCCATTAATATTGAATTTACTGAACTCAAAAATTGTTTTTTCTTCAAATAATTTTATTTATCTTTCCTACGTATGATTTTTCCTTGTTTGTGTAAATACAGCGTACATTTATAAAAAAAATTAGTGGTGAGGATTATGTACAACATACGAAACGTGCTTTGCTCGGTATTTTGAATGAACACGTAGCATACAAAGTTACTTGGAGTGGTGCTCACAATAGCACTAAAGTGGATGGCATGAAGTTCATGAAAATTCTAATTGGTATTTAAATATATGTATTCTTTTATAAGTAGATCAGAATGAAAGTTAAAACTTTTGAAGTTGTATGTTCTAATCATTGTTATAAGTCTGTGTAATCTTCATTTTTTGTAGTTTATTTAAAATGCTGCATACAAACTTATATAAGCAAATCCTTCTATTGACAAGTCAATTGATATTACATTTCGTATATTTTTTATTTTCTTGTAATTCCAGATACGATTGTCAGTTCTGTGAAAAACGTTACACAGGATAAAGTAGTGAAAATAATAAAAAATTGGTTGCAGCATGCTGAAGATCGCTTGCCGAAAAATTTGATAAAAAAAAACCAAAAAAAAATTAATTATATTACTTAAAATTATAAATTTTAATAAAAACCGCTATTAAAGAATAATTTTTTTCCTTTTTTTGTTTCTTTAATATCCTTACACTATATTTAGAAAAATAAGATTTGGTATCCATACGATATCTACTCGATATCTTTTCCAGATGTCTTATAGAGCTCTGAAACCGGCGCATTAGATATCTGACAGATAACTTCTAGCATATCTGTCAGATATCGGTCTCTTAAGGTAAGGTATCTAACAGATATCTTTTAGATATCATTTGGCTGAGTAGGATCAGACATCATCAGTAAGCTCAAGTTGATCCGCATCAGCACCTTCTTACAAAAGACGCGAACGATGTCGGCTTCGACGCCTCACAGCCTCATGGACAGACACACACGCACACAAGATCCACCTACGGACAACTCGCTCGTGTCTGTGTGGCTGACGCCAACACTATGAAACTCAGACTACTCAAAAAATCCAGACTACTTCTGGTGCAGAGACCAGCACAGGAAAACTTACAACTTTCCTGTGACCTTCTACTCAACAGTCACCTCATCAGTAAACACGTTATGTGCAATATCAGTCAATTCATCAGTGAACTCACCGTCAGAAATTTCAGTGAACTCAAGACTGTACGCAGATAATTCAAAGACTTAGTTTTCAGTGACCTCATTTTGTACAGTTATCAGACAGACTCTCTGATCATTAGTTTACTTGTTACTGTTACTTTAGTGGGTAATAAATAGTTATTTGTTATTATTCATTAGTGTCAGCCGATTCATTTACACCCGTTCGACAGTCCCGACTATTTTAGCATCCAAATATCCTAAAAAATACAGTCCACATAGTCCTGATTACCGTCCATCTGTAATCTTTGTCCATCTTTTTTCACCAGTTCATTAAAGTCAGAACTATCGATACTTAAATTCTTTTTCTTACTACTTCGCCAATACTCAACTGCTCGCAATTCGTAATCATGACTTAAGCTCTCTATCAGTAGGACACTTTTGGTTCATGGATTGCAGATGCATATTCTTTGTCTTATATTCATTATTCGTTAATATTTGTTCAAAGTAATTCTTCAATCGTATTTCAGCATCATTTACCGGTGTCTCCATAGTCTGAAATGTTGTTAAAAGTAACCGAAAAAGATTAAGGGGGTTAACTTTCATTTTCAACTATTCAGTGATACACAATTTTTAGAATAAAAGATATATTTTTATATAATATTTTTATTTCGAGCACACGATTTTATACACATATAAAATCGTAACTATTCACCAAAATTCAAATGAATGCAAGATGCAAACATAATCAATTACCTAAGGTATTGAAGATAAATGCAGAAAAAAATGTTACAATTTTTTAAATGATTAAAATGTGTCACATTCGTTTAAAATGCTAGCATTGAAAATCTGTATATTACAATTGCAGAAATAATTTTCCGCAGAAATAGCTTGTCAGTGACTGTGATAACAATTATATCTATGTTTGCTCACATGACGATAATAAAAAAGTATATTCTGACTTGTCATAAACTTTTCAGTCTCTAATTACGACGTATTTGATTCGTCGATTATTGTAACTACAAATAATTAATCAATAGCAATTGGAAATTTTTAAATTGTAATTTGGTTTACTGTCGTTAGTGCTATTTTAAAAATTGCAAAGACACGTATTTCGTAAGATTTTATGCTTTTTCGATTGAAATTGGTTTCATTACAAAATAATTAATAGTTTTTGATAAAAAAAATGTGTATTCGTATGTTTTATAAATATGTAAATAAAGGTATTTTTCATCATTTTTTATGTTATTTTCACTGTATAAGGTCGTTTTGGAAAATTTCGATTGGAAATATGTGAAAATCAAAAATCACCTTTATAGGGTATCAACTTTGGGGGTAATTTTATCCCTTCAAAACGTTTTTTCACTGAAAAAAAACATACGTGGTCTATCATTTTGGACGTAGATTATTGTATAGAAACCTTAGCTGAATCGACGGTGACCACCTCGAGAGGTTTCCTTGTGAGTTGTTTATTCGTTTGGCGTCGAACAGCATAAAGTTAATAAAAACCGCTGTTAACCTCTTTCGTGATATGGAATACATAATGTTCAAACGTCAACTTAGAGTCGAATATAACCCTACAGTAGCGAATAGTGTTAACAAAAAAAATCAGGTAATCTCTCAGCCCCAGTAGTAGCACAGAGCTAAAATGGATATCATTAACCCTTTAACGCTCAAATTTTCTGATTTTTACCTTGGCTTTAAGCCTAGTGTAAGATGATAAATCAACATAAATACAACTTAGAAAAGCCACATTCTGTGCTATTTCAACGTTGCTCTTTCGAATGGACTGCAGAAAATTGAAAAAAAAATGCAATTCTCCGTCATTTTTGCAGAAATACCCCAAAAAGTGAAAACTAAATTTTTTCTTTGCATCGCAATGATACCGGATCTTGAGTGTATTAAAATGCACATATAACGTGTTTTTAATGGTTTGACTTCAAAGATATGCAATGAGAAATTTTTTTTTTTATCCCCCGAATAGAGAAAATAGCGTCTGAAAGCAAAATTTTTACTGAAATTTCATTATTTCTCAATCTTTCGAGTTTTATCATAATGTTATCACAGAAATGAACAGTCAATATATTTATCATGTTCTCTGATGACGTATGTTGTTTGAAAAAATATAAATTTATCAAATATTCAATTCTGTTGCTATAACAAATCATTTACAGTTTATATTTCGGTTCTGTTCTTCGCCCTTTGAGTCTTAAAAATTTTCCAATTTTGACCACAAGGATATGAGCGGTATTGAAATTTCATTTTCTTTCAAACTTTTAAAATTTTTGGTTTTAAAATACTGAATTTTAAAAATTATTTTATTGTTCTTTCCCTATTATATTATTTTATTTTTGTTTTTTTTTTTTTTAGTTTTTTGGCCGGTTTATGGATGTACTCTTTGCATAACAGCGTAGTATGTCAATTTTTATCACAATTCACCACATTACGAAAATAGAAAACGACCAAAAGAATTTAAAAAAAAAAAAAAAGGATTCCTAATACCGTTCATATCTTCGGGGTGAAAATCTAACCTTATTCTTTCTCAATAATAAAATATCTGAAAAAATTTTGCTTTTGGACGCAATTTTTTCTATTTGAAGGATGAAAAAAAATTTTCTCCATATATCGGTTGAAAGTCCGTCCCTCCCGTACCGATTTTAAAGACAAAAGCGTAAGATTTGTGCACCAGTAGAGTTACATTCGCATCCTCTACAACAACTATTAAGCTATGCTGTCTGAACGTAGGCATTCTCTCAGTTCTGTCACTTTTATATGTAAGTCATCTTATAAGTTATAATAAATATGTTAGTTTCTGTAAAGACACTTTTATCAAAAACAGCCATCTCCTTTTGGGCTGTACAAAAATGTGCGCCATACATAAATAACGACAATGATGAAATTACAAAAAGTCCAAAAATCATTAAACGCCAATTATTTAAATCTACGAATCAGCAATATTTAAAATGAATTATTTACAGAAATTAACGCTGTATGTAAATTAGAAAAGAATTACCTAGTTATCATTGTTAGAAACGTTTCCTTATATGGAAGTCAACAAATATGATAAAACGTAAAAAATGATAAAATTAACATTTACATATATCTCCATTAATTGTCGACATAAATTTTATAAATACTCCTTAAATTTAAAAAAGTTAATGAATTTAGGTTAGTGATAAGTGCAATAAACAAACCACTATAAAATACAACGACATAAGCGAATATAAATCAAAGAAAAAAAGAATTGTATACTTAAATGACAAAAAAACATACTTAGTTTGAGAAAAGAATTGATAAGTTTTGTTAAATCAAATCAATCATTACTATCATAATCAGTGTTTAAATCATAGTCGTAGTTTATACATTCACAGCGTATTTGGCTATCTGATTTAGAATGTGTCGCACATTCTTCTTCTTGCAAATCTTCTTCCTGCAAATTATCTAAAGGACTCTCTACTTTTGTCGTATGCGCATCACTTTCTATATCCATTAGATGAGTTTTATTACTGAAAATTACTGTTATTTCATTAATTATTTTTTTAGAAGAAGTGACGACAGGTTTCATCTTTCTCTTAGCAGTTGCATTACTTCTGCTTAAACACAATCTTATATCTTTGTTCTGACTTGGGAGGTCCCAAGTCAGTCAATCTGAGAATCTTTAAATTGTTTAATGCCAGACTTGTCCACTGGCGCGTCAGTCAACTCATTGGACCAATCAGGGAAAACTATTGCTCTAGTGGCCCAGCAGACAACTCTACTGCCTTAGTGACGCCAACAAGCACGCGGTCGACTCTGTAATTTTCCTTTCAGCAAAATCGCAGGTTTGTGCATAACTCATAGTTTTCAGAATAAATCGATATCAGTCGTCTCAGTAAGTGTCCCTCGGACAAATGTGAATAAGAATTATCAGTCTCAACAGTACAAGTGGTCCAGGAAAAGCAGTTGTGTGACTTTGGGCGTGAAACTGTGCTGGCGTCGACGCTATAGTGCCTCACGGACAGTCACACGTACGGCACATTGTGTGTCTGTCGCTACACGCGGTCTGAGATAGGCGTTGTAATTCTATTAGGCAGACGACTCGTTTTGTAGTTAATTAAATTAAAACAAACAGTCAATGGACAACTCACAAACAATTAGTGATTAATTATATATATATAGTCATGGGGTAAATGTTCTTGTTAATAAAAACAACCAAAAACCTATATTATTTTTGTGTTTGAAAGTGTTTTTCTGAACCTTCTAGCATCCAACCTCCTGAATTAATCTTACAGTCCACTCAATTCGAATTTTCTCATCACGGCCGACTCGAAGTCAGAACACGTAGGCCATCTCTGAAATCCCTATAGATTTCTTTCGGATTTTCAAATGTTATACAAGCAATGGCGATTTTATTGACAATAGATTTTAAAATACCGCCATCCAAAAGAGGTTGTAATGGTTGAACCAATAGTTTTTCATTTTCGCTGTTGATGAGTTTTTTTATAATATCTTCCAGTTTCACAACATTGCTTATTAATTAAACTCGATCTACTTTGAATAATTTCAATAAATCTTCCAATATTTGGCAATCAATCAATGCATCATGAGCGTTCTTGAAAACATTGCTCCATGCTTTATCAACTAAATATATTTTTGCGAGCTCATCAAGCTCTTTTATCTTTCCTTGACTTATTACTTAAAACAGTCAGGACTGTCGAACGGGTGTAAATGAATCGGCTGACACTAATGAATAATAACAAATAACTATTTATTACCCACTAAAGTAACAGTAACAAGTAAACTAATGATCAGAGAGTCTGTCTGATAACTGTACAAAATGAGGTCACTGAAAACTAAGTCTTTGAATTATCTGCGTACAGTCTTGAGTTCACTGAAATTTCTGACGGTGAGTTCACTGAAATTTCTGACGGTGAGTTCACTGATGAATTGACTGATATTGCACATAACGTGTTTACTGATGAGGTGACTGTTGAGTAGAAGGTCACAGGAAAGTTGTAAGTTTTCCTGTGCTGGTCTCTGCACCAGAAGTAGTCTGGATTTTTTGAGTAGTCTGAGTTTCATAGTGTTGGCGTCAGCCACACAGACACGAGCGAGTTGTCCGTAGGTGGATCTTGTGTGCGTGTGTGTCTGTCCATGAGGCTGTGAGGCGTCGAAGCCGACATCGTTCGCGTCTTTTGTAAGAAGGTGCTGATGCGGATCAACTTGAGCTTACTGATGATGTCTGATCCTACTCAGCCAAATGATATCTAAAAGATATCTGTTAGATACCTTACCTTAAGAGACCGATATCTGACAGATATGCTAGAAGTTATCTGTCAGATATCTAATGCGCCGGTTTCAGAGCTCTATAAGACATCTGGAAAAGATATCGAGTAGATATCGTATGGATACCAAATCTTATTTTTCTAAATATAGTGTAAGGATATTAAAGAAACAAAAAAAGGAAAAAAATTATTCTTTAATAGCGGTTTTTATTAAAATTTATAATTTTAAGTAATATAATTAATTTTTTTTTGGTTTTTTTTTATCAAATTTTTCGGCAAGCGATCTTCAGCATGCTGCAACCAATTTTTTATTATTTTCACTACTTTATCCTGTGTAACGTTTTTCACAGAACTGACAATCGTATCTGGAATTACAAGAAAATAAAAAATATACGAAATGTAATATCAATTGACTTGTCAATAGAAGGATTTGCTTATATAAGTTTGTATGCAGCATTTTAAATAAACTACAAAAAATGAAGATTACACAGACTTATAACAATGATTAGAACATACAACTTCAAAAGTTTTAACTTTCATTCTGATCTACTTATAAAAGAATACATATATTTAAATACCAATTAGAATTTTCATGAACTTCATGCCATCCACTTTAGTGCTATTGTGAGCACCACTCCAAGTAACTTTGTATGCTACGTGTTCATTCAAAATACCGAGCAAAGCACGTTTCGTATGTTGTACATAATCCTCACCACTAATTTTTTTTATAAATGTACGCTGTATTTACACAAACAAGGAAAAATCATACGTAGGAAAGATAAATAAAATTATTTGAAGAAAAAACAATTTTTGAGTTCAGTAAATTCAATATTAATGGAGCAAGAAGATCGCAGTAAATTTAATAGTTAAATGCATTACACATATTAACGTCATTTCTGTCAAAGAGAATACTTTTTACAAATAAATAAAATTACATACTATAAACAAGAACTGAAAAAAAAATATTTTCCAATACTTTCATAATTGATTTAATGAATAATAAAATATTTGCAGTGTTGGAGAGTTTGCAGTGCATTCAGTTCTGCACAATTAATGATTAATCAATACAAAAATATGAACGTATTAATTAAACGTAATACCTAAAGCAAACAAGACGTAACCTAGGCTGGTTGTCAATCAAGAGCTTCTATCAGCTATTTCTTGGACCTTGTGTATACCGTGCCCTGCACATGAGTCAGCTGTCATACCTGGCTCGGCTTTTCACTGTCTGCGATTTCTGTTGCCTAAATCGTGGTGGTACCAGCTTTGCGTAGCTTTCGATTCTCAACTATAGGACTAATATGTACAAGGAGTTCTTCTCTGTGGCAGCTTCTCGGCTGTGGATCTCTTTGACTAATGATATGAAACACGCTACTTCTGTCATTTTATTTAAAGCTTTGCTTTGTGCATGGTTCATCGACCAGGATGGTTGCATGGCTGATCTTCCATCACCCAGACTGTCTGTTAGCCCTACAGCTTGTTTCACTGTCTAAATGTACTTATCTTATGAATTTTTTTTTCAATTACCTACTTGTTTAATTTAAATGAAAAATATCAGTGCTTTGCAGTGGTCTGGGTGCGACCCGAAAGGTCCACACGACCAACTTCCCAGTGGAAAAAATGAAAAAACACCCCGAATAGAACCCGTTTCCGTTCTTTATAACAAATGGAATCGTTATAAACAAAATGAGTCTGTTTTTATTCATTTGATATAGTTAGTTACTTCATTTTAGTAAAAGAAAAAATTGTGCGTTAGAAGAATTCGAATATACCTCATAGATCCTTTTTTTCATTATTTACAACAAATTTCATTGTTATAAACGAAAAAAGTATGTTTTTATTTATGTCATACGGTTGGTAATATTTTTTTAGTAAAGGCAAAAATTATGCGTTAAAAGTACTCATATATATAGAAAAGGTCCCTGTTTTTATTGTTTATAACAATTTAAAACTTATCATTTAAGTATTACTATGATCAATAATCACTTGTTAGAAACAATGTTCAATTGTTATGGACACAATTTCATATTGTTGACAATTATTATTGACCATTATAGCGTCTTTAATGCTGTTTTCTCAATCCCGACACGAGTTGAAAATTCTGATTTTGTTTTTTAAAATTTTTTTTTCGATGAAATATTGTCATCATATTTTTATACAAGTATTCTAATCGTTTAATATTCATATTTTTTATACGATTTTAAAATTTTGTCTGAAAAATGGTATAATTTATAGATTGAGAAATTCAGGTCATTTTTTATTTTTGCTAGTTTTTTGGTTCTGCAAAAACGGCTGGACCGATTTCGTTGAAAACCGGATCAGTTCTAAGTTGCGCAATTTCGTGTCAAATGCAGTTGGTTTCACGCCGATATCATTTTTTGTTCTCGAGATATTCGAGGCGAAAAATAATTCCGAACGCACGCACGCACATACGCCCATACGTACACACAGACATTCACTGGAAAACAATTGTATTCGACTCTGGGGACCTTAAAACGTGGAGATATGTCAAAATTCGCGATTCACAAAATCGGACCCATTACTATAACTTCCCACTGGGAAGTTAATATTTACAAAATAAAAAAGAAAACGTAAGTTTATATCAACAAAATTACTTTTTAAGACATGCAAAGACGATTCGAAAAAGTATTTTCTTACACAATTTACTGAAATTAGAAAAAAATATGACTTAAATTCATCGTTAACATGACATTCCATTTGATTCCGGACCTTGTGCTGTTCCAAATTCTTCTCATTGATTATTTAAAAATAAAAATAGTACTAAAGTAAAGGGTCATATTATGAGACACTCGTTCAAAGGCAATAGAATATTTTTAATTTAACACTGATTAACGTTTATTAATCATTTAATTTTGCATTTTAAGGTTACTCCTATGTATTTCGTACATCGATATGATTTTTGAGTAATTTATGAATAAATAAAGTGAAATAAAAAATTGAACACCACGTCCACATTTATGAGGCATCGTTACAAAAGCATGTCTCGGTGTCTCATAGGTATGTCCCAGATTATGAAACACAGTAATCCACGTAGAGAAATATAATTTTTTTCATTTGAAAACCCAAAAATATATAAATATACATATATTTATGAAGTATATATATTCGAAGAAAATTTTAAGCCAAAAATATAGAGATGAATATCGATAATGCATTAAATCATTTTTTTAATTGATTGATCTATTTAGCTTTTTCTTCAATTCTTTCTTGTATTGCTTTTACTCTATGTTCTAACTGTTTTTTTTCATATATTAACTAATATATGAAAAGAGTAATTTCTCTTTTGTCGAATTTGCATTGATTGTTTTCAGAGCTTTCTTCTTGAGATCTTTCTATCAGATTAACTCTATAATTATCTAAATTCTCGATTTTCCTAATAATAGGCTTGGATTGCAAACTATTATCTACATTTATAAATGTAATTGTTATACAGCATGATTTTTCCGATGATTATCAATATGAAGATCAGTAAAAAAAATTAGTCAAAAACATGATTACGTTAACTTATTACATAAAAAAGTGTTATTAAAAGTAATTATTAGAAATTTTTTTTTTCAAATACCAGTAGACATATCGTTAATTTAAGCCAGTAATCATATAAACCCTTCTTCTCCACATTACCATTCCTCGATCCGTTCGAAGCAGCATCTTGAAATTGCTTTATTATTACTTCAACAGGTCAATTATTCTTAAAAGTCTGCAAATGTCTTATTTTTTTTCAGTTACATTCTCGTTCTGTTGTGGGTTCACAGCTTCTTTTCCTCTCTTTCTTTTGTTCAAAATATCATAATCTACTGCATTAGAATTAAATGGCTGTAACCCAGATCCTCTAAAACCACTGACAACAACGATTTTTTCTTCTTTTATATTATCTAAAGCAAATTTTAGAACTAAAAGAAAATCTTCTTTCTTTGATCGTCTAAAATTGTGCTCATTTTTCCATTATGGTACTGCTTTTTTTCACGTTTTCTCGAATGAATGGAAACATGATATGTCAAGGGGTTGAGTCACATGAGTTGAATTAGAATAAAGTTCAATCAATTCAATATGTTTTTCTCGGCAAAGTGATACTAAAAGAATATTTATATGCGACGAGTGATTATCTAAATATATGATGACTGAAAACTCCACTTTTTCAGTAAGAAACCATGGATAGAACACATCTGTCATGTATTCGAAAAATGTTACTGATGTCATCCACCTATTTTTAGAAATACGAATCCCCCAGCCTGTAGGGGTATTTTCTACAGTACTTTTCGATATATTTTCTTTATAGACATACATGAACATTGGTGGTGTGCGAGCACTATTTGCACTGTACATGAATAAAACTGTCAGACCTTCTTTCCCAGTATCTACCACTTCATATACTGAGCGAGATCCTTTCACTGAAAATACTCTCTCTGACTCAGGACATAAAACAATATTTGTTTCATCGCAATTAAAAACTCTATTTGGAACAATGTCTAGTAAATTTTTATTTTTCAAATACTTCCCTTGCTCATTAAACTATTTCTTGAAATATTCTCTGCTAACTGTTGCTCTGCTTAAATTCAAGTATTATGGTTTTCGTATTAATAATTGTTGATGACGCTTTTTGAATCCTTCAAACCAGTGACGGCTTGGACGGCTATCTACCAATGGAGTCTTATTCTTTAAAGATTGCACATACTTTTGCACTGAATCTAATAAGCCTGTCTTAGTAACAGGAGAAACTCGTTCAGCTCTACATAAGATCCAGTTGACAATTTTTTTCTTCACGATTTGATGAAACTGTTCCTGGTCCTGTTTTGTTTTTGATACTATCCAAATTTTTCCTTCTTTTAGCAAGTGTAGCTACAGGAATTCCGTATGCAGCTGCTGTTTTTCTTAGAGAAATTCTATTTTCCAGTTTAAGATTTCTTCATCTTGAATGTTTTTTGGAGTTGGCGAATTTCATTGAATATTTCAAAACAAAATTGGATCAGATGTAACACGTGCCCTTGGCGCGACGTTTTACTGACATCAAGTAATATATGTTTTAGTGGTTGCTGAGAAAATCTGAACTTTGAACAATATACACTGTATAACTTTTTTGTCACTGAATAAAAAGAATGAATGTCTTTAGAGATCACTGAATGTCAATTTTAATTACTGAATTTTAATTAGATGTCTAAAAAATAATCAACTTGGTGTGTTCGGTATATTGACCTCCCACACGAGCTCAACACGCTTCTCAAGTCAAGAAAATATGATTGTGCATGTAGCGTTAGCCTATCAATGCAATGCAAAATGAATTTAATTCAATTAGTTGAATTTGCAATGAATCGTCTTGAAATATTAATTGATTTAGTTGTAGAACGAAAAACTGAATATTTCTGTCGTTTTAGAATGACACTAGCACTAATGATTGATTCGAATAGAAAAGATTTTGGAAAGAAGAATTAGAATGGCGTGTACACGTGAATGAGAACAGAAAAAGAATGGCGACAGGAATTTCATTGGTCCAGATGAAGACTGAAAATTAGTCAAATGAGTGACTAGAATTAGAAATATTGATTATTTGGTCGATTGGTTATTGACCTAGTGCCAAAATCGCCGCCGAAATTCCTATCAGCTGATAATTCAAACTTGAGAATTGACTAATTCTCAACAGTGGTATTTCAAGCATATTTGTAGTTTCAACTTTAAATTACATCAATATGGTTTATTATTCAATCGTTTATTATAGTTAAACTCTTTGGAAAGTACTGTCTTTGATCTAACAAAAGTAGCTTTTTTGTAAACAATATATATGTAGTCCAATAATTATGGGTATCTATAATATCTGATCGACATAGAAAGTATCTGTATTTTAGCTGAATTGGAAAATAGTACAAATCTATATATAAATATACTATATAAATTTCTAGTGTTTGTCTGTCTGTCTATTTACGCTAATCTCCAAAACGACTTATCCAATTGCAAACAAATTTTGCACACATGTAGAGGGCGTGATCAGATCATGCAAATTGTTTATAATAATTGAATATGTTATAAACAATGGAAAACGAGATTTTATGCAATATATTTTAATTCTTCGAATGCGTAATTTTTTCTTCCACTAAAATAAAGTTACAAACTGTGGAATACAACAAGAAACCTACTTTTTTTTTGTTTATAACGATTGAATTTGTCATAAACAGTTGGAAACGGAATCGATTTGGTGAATTTGAGTTTTTCTAACATGATTATATACATTACGGCGACGAAGTCGCGGGTATCTGCTAATATTGCTTGAGTAAAAATGACATAATATAAACTAGTTTCTACAAAAAATTCGTTGTACGACTAAATATTTTGCATTGTAATGATGATGTTAATCAAAAATCATATTGTGAAATCGACATGTATAATTGAATAACATATTATTAGTCTACTGAATATACTATAAAAGAGGACAAGCATTTAACGTTTGTAAAACATTAACCGATACTGCTCATTAAGTTTGTTCTGACTTTGAGTTGGCTGACTGAGAAATCGGGAATTTGTGGACTGTATTTTTTAGGATATTTAGATCCTAGATCAGTCGAGACTTTTGAACGGTGTAAATGAATCGGCTGACACTATTCAACAGTAACAATTGACGATTTATTAACTGAAAAACGAAGTCGTTGAATTGTGTGTCCAGTATTGAGTTCACTGAAATTTCACATAGAGAGTTCACTCATGAGTTGACTGATGAGTAGAAGATCACAGGAAAGTTGTAAGTTTTCCTGTACTGGTCTCTGCACCAGGAATCTTCTGATATTCAATGTGTTGGTATCAGTCACACGGACACAAGCGAGTTGTCCTGATGTGGATTTTGTAAGTGTGACCGTCTATGGGGCCGTGAGGCGTCTATGTCACCATCTTTCGCGCTTTTTGCAACGAAGATGCTTATTTTGACCAACTTGAGGTTGCTGGATAAATCTGCTGATAGTTAGACTCCCTGATGAGTTCATAATCATCAGTATAGATGATTTACTGATGAGTTATTCCATGCTTGAGGAATATTCTGGAGAGTTCTCTGGGTTTTCACTAGAGAGTTCGACTGTGTAAGTTCTCTGCTAGTACACACTTACCAAGTTGACTGTTACAACGAGTTGTCTGCGGGTTGGCATCGTCCAATGATGCCTAGGAGTCGTCCGAGTTTGAGCTTCGTACGAATACTATCAGTAACCGATGAATACTGACTAATACAGACCGTTTTTCTTGAAAACTCTGCGTTTTCAACGTTTTTAGGCCCTTTGAGAAGGGATACATATGCCTAGGAATTAATTAGAGTTGTCTAATTGGCGAAAATGAGTTGGCAGAAGAGACCTTGATTCATCTAATTATTTTAATCATTTTGCCCCTAGCTCAACTATTGTCCCACATCCAACTAGTGCTCTCTCGCGGCCTACATTTACAGTGCCGAGTAACGCGCTACTCTATACTGAATGGTTCGCACGTGACATCACAACGCAATGTTTAATTGTAAACATCTTAATAACTAATCAACATCACGGGATGATTTTCAATATACAATCAATCATGACCATCAGCTTTTCTTTAAATCGAAAAGATTCATTCATCGAATATTTATCGAGATACAGATTAGGCTACGCCTCTAATTCGAACTTTTTCTTTGTCAGTCTTATCTAAATGACATTTGATGCAGGCGTTTCTCTCGTGGTCACAATTTTCCTACGATATATGTACACGGAGAGTACATTATGTAGATAATGCAGGTTGGGTAACGGATAATGAAAGAATATTCAATGATAATGGATACTTTGATGTTTCGATACCGTTAGATATGCTATTGGGATTTGCTGAAGATTATCATCGCATAATTGTCAATGCCAAACATGAATTAATACTTACTCGTTCAAATAGCGATCTTAATGCAATTGTACAAGCTACAGCGGAACCTGAAGAGACGATCACGCTTATAAAAATTGAATGGATAATTCCTTATGTCACTGTTGCAGACATAAAAAAAGTAGAATTGTTAAGTTACATTGCAGAAGACCCACCGATTCCAGTGAGTTTCAGATCATGGGAATTATATGAATATCCAATGCTGCCGAACACAACCAAACACGTATGGGTCGTAAAAACGACAACTCAATTGGAAAAGCCCCGCTATGTTATATTAGGATTTCAAACTGCACGCAAAAATGATGCTACGAAAGATGCAAGTCATTTTGATCATTGTGATTTAAGGGATGTAAAACTTTCTCTCAATTTACAATGCTATCCATATGGTAACATGAATCTTGACATAAGTCACAATAAATTTGCCTTATTATATGATATGTATAAAAATTTTCAAACAACATATTATGATAAAGAAACAGAACCTCTGCTCACGAAAAGAAAATTTATTGATATAGCACCATTTGTAGTAATCGATTGTTCTAAACAAAATGAATTCTTAAAATGAGGACCAGTGGATGTTCGACTGGAGTTCGTATTATCAAAAGCTTTTCCTGCTAACACATCAGCCTATTGCTTGATCTTACATGATCGAATAATAGAATATAAACCCTTGAGTGCGCAAATAAGAAAACTAACATAATATATTGGAAAACTTTATATATTATGTTATTATAATTATATAATTATGATGATATATTAATCAAATGTAATTTTCTTTTTGCTATAAACAAATTGTGTACACAAAAAAAAAATTATCATTTTCATTAATTTCCTGAAAAAATCAGTAGCACGAATTAAAAAGAATGATAGCCAATCAAGGATCGGTATTATAGCTGACAATAACTTATCGCTACTCGAAGACGGTAAAAATCGATATTATGGCTGATAAAAACTTATCGCCAATTGAGATTGGTAAAAATCGCTGCCGATAATTTATCACTGTCGATAACTTATCACGGTCAGTAAGTCGATAACTTACTGCCAGAAGTTACCGCGGTCGGTAATTAGTGCGGATCAGAACCTACTTTTTACCTCCAGTATTGCAGGTGGATCTAGAACTCTCCTCATATATCTACTTAAGGCCACGACGAACAAGCACCAAAAACCTATCTACGTGAACAATAACATAATTGAATATGTAAACAATTATATCTACCTAGGTCAAACAATCTCACCCATAGATCTTACTTGCAAGGAAATTAACAGACGCATAGGAAATGCATGGAAACAATACTGAAGTCTAAAAGAGGTCATGAAAAACCAAGAAATGAGCATGACTATAGAACGCAAACTTTTTGACACTTGTATACTGCATGTTTATTCTTGAGTCAATGTTTCATGTCTCTCTTACACTAATATGTATATAAATGCGAATAATATTATTTATCGATATATTATACAATAATATAAATTATGAAAAACATAAATTGAGGTTATTTTTAAATATGATATTGTTGAGAAAATCTCAACTTGTGAATAAACCTAACCGTTTGAGTATAAGGATGATTGTGCCGGAACAGAGCAAACGGAAGTCAGGTCTTATAAAAAATATAATATCTTTATTTTCAGCACTAACAGGTACACAATATACTGAATAACCTTTGATGTCTGAATACAAGAATTGAATGTCCTTCACAATAATTAGAATAATGAGAATGAATGTTTGAATTAAATGTCCAACAAATGTTCAACTTGGTGTGTTCGGTATTATTGACCTCCTACACGAGATCAGCACGCTTCTCAAGTTGAGCAAGGATGTGATTGTGCACGTGGCGTGAGCATATCTATGCAATGCAAAATGAATTTAATTTATTTTCTCGAATGTACTGTGAATTGTCTTGAACTATTAATTGATTTCTATTGTAGACTACAACTTGAATGTTCCTGATGATTTACAATAGCACTAGCACTAATGATTGACTCAAAACTTCAAAATTTGTTAGAGGGAATGTGAATGGCGTGTACACGTGAACGAAAACAGTGAAAAAATGGCGACAGGATCTTCAGTAGTCAAAGAGGACATTGAAAATTAGTCAAATGAGTGACTAGATTAAGAAATATTGATTATTTGGTCGATTGGTTATCGACCCAGTCCCAATCCAAACTGAGAATTAATTAATTCTCAACAAATATTATAGATATTATTTCTTTTATCAAAAAAAAGTTACTAAGTATGTGAGATGCATAAAAATTGACTCTTTCCGTTTATGACGACTGAATTAGTCATAAACAATTGAGAAAGCGACCTATGCAATTAATTCGAATTCGTTCGACGGGATGTTCTTCTTTTCCTGAAGAAAAGTTACCAACTGTTTCACATAAATGGGCATAGACTTTTAGTTAACAACAATTGAATTGGTTACGAACATTGATTGAAGAACTGTATCTACGCGATTACTTTAAGATAGGTTGACAGGAAATTTATTGTCTATCTTTCTACATATCATCAAAAACAGCCCCCGTCTTCTGGGCTGTACGAAAATGTGCGCTAAACATAAATAACGACAATGATGAAATTATAAACAGTCCTAAAATGAAATCATTAAACTCCAATTATTTCAATCTACGAATCAACAATATTTAAAATGAATTATTTTCTTTGGTTTTTTTTTTACAAAAGAATGCAGTACGTTTAATTACGCAATAAACATAACAACGGAAAACTTGGCGTGACTGTTGTTTATTAATTGGCTTAAATGTTTTCAATATTTTCAAAAATTTTATGACTCTATAAAATCTCAACAGTCACTCGAATGTAATATTCAAAAAAAAAAATCTGTTTAGAAAATATTTCGATTATTTGTATATTCGCGCTCGAGCGAAATTAACTTGTTACTATCTTTATAATCTGTTAGTTAGAAAACTCCATAGCAATCTAAAACTCTGATAACTAACTTGATGAAAAAAAAAGGTATGGTTGCTCTATGAATAAACTCTCATTTTACTCAATTTTTGCGCAACAAAATTGTTTTAATTTCGTATATTATGAATGAAGCAATGATAATACTTAATAGAATGGTTAACTGAAAGCCAACAATCGCTTTTCGAGCAAATTCCTTATTTCAGCCACTGAAATCGGTAGGTCTTTTGCAATGTAACTTAACAATTCTACTTTTTTTATGTCTGCAACAGTGACATAAGGAATTATCCATTCAATTTTTATAAGCGTGATCGTCTCTTCAGGTTCCGCTGTAGCTTGTACAATTGCATTAAGATCGCTATTTGAACGAGTAAGTATTAATTCATGTTTGGCATTGACAATTATGCGATGATAATCTTCAGCAAATCCCAATAGCATATCTAACGGTATCGAAACATCAAAGTATCCATTATCATTGAATATTCTTTCATTATCCGTTACCCAACCTGCATTATCTAAATAATTCTTTGACCTGGATGAAGAGATAGATATCCCTCATGAGACTTGTAAGACCAACATTTTTATTTCGATCAATCTCAACACCATTCAATTCATATCGTATTTCTTCAAATAAATAGCATACGGCCATATTAACGAATCTTGATGTTGCTGCTACTGCATTTCTGTTAGATTCCGGGAACTTTTGCTTGGCAACAGACATAAATCTTGATGTTGAACTGAGATATGTATCTCATCATTATTATTATATGTTGTAGATGCATATGGTCGATGACTGATGGGATTCAGACATGATATGTTAGTTTTATAGCTTCCCCCTACTGTTGGTTTATAAACAATCCTCATCACGTGACTGATTTCAAATGTAAACGTATTGTTACAGTTTCACCACGCAAATTAACCAATTGACCGTCTTGATCAGCAATACGCAGTTGTAAATTATGTATTGCTTATACGGTGATTGGAAGATAAATGATGTTTGATGGAACTTCAATGATTTTATATCCTGGTGGAACTGATGGAAAAAATTCATGAATCGTATGTACCAACTGATTATTCATGTATGCTCCGGTAGTAATATTACATACGATCCTTAATGCATTAATTTTTAAGATAGATACTGGTAAATCTGATTTGTGAGTCAGTTTTGAAAAAATAACTCGTGGACTAAAGCCCAACAAACTACCAATAGAATGATGCGGTTTGAAATTTATTGTTGCATTTTCACTGTAAACTTCAGTGTGTAGTTTATTATTATTGGGATTATATCTTCACCATTGAGTGCATAATAAAATTTATCGTTGCCGTTATCGATGTTTGGAATGGAATTGAAAGTTAACAATTCCACATGTCCTAGGTTATATTTTTTAGATGATGATAATTTAATTGGTGGAAAATGAAATGCTTTGAAAACGGACGTTTGTCCAGACAATGTTAACGTGAGTGAATCATCTATGACTGATGCTTATTGGAAAGTGCATATTACCTTTATACTTTTCTACGTAAAAATTTTAAACACAAGTGTCCGCAATTATCCGTACTGTAATCATGATGTTTCTCATGATTGTACAGTATTCTATCAACATTAAGATATTTCATAAGCTCATGTGGTTGCTGTAAATTGCTAGTTTTTTTTTTTACCGGTTTCAAATATAATCCTAATCCTCTCTTGTGCGGTTTTAGACGTAGACTTTTACCCAAAGCTATTGCTTCCATTTTCTCGTTATGTCGTTTGGCTTCTTCTAATTCGCGTTTGGCGTCTCTAGCATCATTGATTGCTTTTGCAATGCCAGCAGCGCCACCTGCTACAGCACCAACTGCACTTAAACCTGCAAATAGAGGTATAAGAGGCGGAATAACTCCCACTTATGGCGACATTGGTATAATACGTGGAACTTTGATTTTTTTCTTTCCACTAGCATCGAGAACAGTCTTTCGTGCAGCAACTAATGCAGATTTAATCGGATCTGAAGTGGAATTTAACATAAGCTTTGCTGAATTAACAACTTTTCGCAAATGCTTAACTTCCTTGTCCTTATTGTTTTTTTCTTTCAAACCCATTCCCAATTTTGATTTAACTTTCATGACGTTGGAAATTCCTAAAGCAGCAATTCGTTCAGCAATATCTGCGTCTCTCGCAAAAACACGTTTCATAGATTTTTCAGCAAGTATTCTGCTGCGTTTCTAGCTTCAATGTTATCTCGATTTTGCGAATATGCAATATCGTGTTCTTCACAAGCAGCGTCCAATGGATTGATTCCTGGATCTCCACGTGCTAATCTCTCCTTCAATTTAGTTCCTGGACCACAATAATGATATCCTGGTATATGAAGTTCAAATGGCAATTTGTTTATAAGTGTATTAACAATACCAGCACCTCGTTTTTTGATACGTCTTTGCACTATCATTGTTCAAGAACGACTGACTCGACACCTATAAAAGATGTAAATTTATAGCTAGAATGTCATTCTACATCAAGATGAAGTTCAATCAACAAGACATTAAGTTGACTGTAATTAACTTTGACCTATCACGAGACACAAATATCAAACGTCACGGACAACTTTTACCAAATAGTGTCCGTGGTGTTATTTGTAGTCCATCAAATTGTAGAAAGACAAATACTCTTTTAGCACTTATTGTAGATTCAAATGGCCTACGATTTGAAAATCTATTTGTATTTAAAATCATTCAACCAACCTAAATGTCAGTTTTTAAAAAAAAAAATTGATCTAAATAAAGGTATTAAATTTTCTGCTTTTAATGAGCATGAGGAAGTGGTAAAACCGGATGAAGCAAAACTCAACTCAATTATGATTTTCGATGACGTAGCATGCGAAAAACAAGATAATATGCGAACCTATTTTGTATGGGACGACATAGAGATATTGACTGCTTTTATCTTTGTCAAACTTATGCACGAATTCCTAAACATTTGGTGCGTGACAATACAAACTTTCTTGTACTTTCCAGGCAAGATGACATGAATCTAAAACACATTTACGATAATCATGTAAATACTGACATGACTTATTCTCATTTTCAAGATATATGTTCAATGTGCTGGAATAATGATAAATATGGCTTCTTGGTAATTGATAAAGACAGTGATCTTAATAATGGGCGATAAAGAAGAAGATTTGATTGCTTCATAAGTATACATTCACTGTGAATACATTAAACTGTACATTATTTATGTGATTGTCAAAGTGTGAACATGAAAACTACGAAGCTGCAACAAGAAAAAAAAGTATTGCATCAAATAGCGAAAGCTAGTGATGCAATACGCCAAAAGCATAAGTTGATTAAACTTGGGAGAGATATGACTCAACAAACCATGAGTGAAATGTTTAAACCTATGGTGACTCCTCTTAAACAATTAGCTGATAAAAAACTTATTAAGGAGGAACCTCGAGAAATAAAAATAAAGGAAGAAGAACCTAAAGAAGAAGTTGAAAGCAAGCAAGAAAGCCTCACACCTGATTATGAAATAACTGATCATGAATCTTATACAACAGCAACAATTACCCATTAAAGTACTCCCATTAAAGACATGCCTGTAGTAAGGTATTTGAAGATGTTCGATTCTAGGCTCTTGTCCAAAGACTTACATGCAAAGTATGGTATCAGAAAGTTAAAAGGTAATCAACTGATGATGGGTGATTCTGAAGTCAGGTTCGACAATAATTTTATTTATATTGCTGATAAAAAATACAATACTACTTCTGGTCTATTGGAATTATTATTTATGGATTCACCTAATCAATCAAAAATAACAAAAGAAGATAAAAACACTTATGGCAGAATTATCAGTATGACAAACACCTATCGAAAGCATTATCTTCCTGACAGAAGTATCAGAGTAGATAAGAATTTAAAAAAATTCCCCGACATAATCAGTAAATATATACCAAGAAGTGGAGAAAGTTTTCCACAATATATGATTAAACATAAACAAAATCATCCTACCGATTATATTTATTGGGATGATCCCAATGAACTTGTAGATCGACTTCGTTTACTTATTGCATCTCAAACTGCCGGAAATTTCAGTCATACTAACGAAATTTTATCAATTTTAGAAGAATTACGTAAAGCTGAATTCATTTATTAATCTGATGTATTCTACACAGCTACTCATTCTTTGAAAAACTTTTGAAGTGAGAGGTTTAAAAATGAGTGTTGACGTTTTTGAACGACAGTTAGCAAAAGATATTGTGAAAAGTGCTATTTGTGGACCTCCTGGTGAAGAATTCAAATCAACTGCGGATCAACAGTTTGACATAGATCATAAGAGATTGTGTAATCTCGCTAAACCAGTAGATTTGAATGATGCAACATCATTAGAAGTAATTGAAAAAGAGATTACAATTTTAAAAATTTTTATTCAAATAGAATTACGTCTGCTACGCGAAACTGTAGCAAATTTGAGGAAACTCATTGAAGAAAATAGAGAAAGACTTAAAATCATTGATATTCAAGTAGAGCAGCATATTGAATTATCACAAGAACATCGTAAACGTCTGAAAGAAGAATTGAATTAAACAATTGAACTAGTTGAGTCAGATCGATTACGTTTACTGAAAAAGCAAATCGTAAACAAGCTAAAACTATTAAACAATAGGAAGAAAATATTCGGAAATATCTTGATCAGCAGCATCATGAACAAGGAGAAAAAAATAATAACTGAAGAGCTACATAGACCAGTTAAGAGAAATTTTCAACGACGACATGTTGATATACGTGGTCTTGATGAAACTTGGCGAGCTGATCTAGTTGACATGACAGCATATAAAACTTACAATAAAGGTCATCAGTATTTATTGACTGTTATTGATGTTTTTTCAAAATACGCTTGGGCTGTGCCCACAAAATCTAAAAATGGTAAAGATGTCGCTCATGCAATGAAATCTATTCTATCACAAGAAAGGGTGCCAAAATTTTTGCATGTTGATAGAGGAAAGGAATTCTACAATAAACATTTTGAAGCACTTATGAAACAATATAATATCAAAATGTATTCCACATTTAGTAATCTTAAGGCATCTATATATGAACGATTTAATCGCACATTAAATAGTAAAATGTGGAAACAATTTACGTTGCAAGGTGATTACCAGTGGATAGACATCTTACCTAAATTGATGACATCATATAACAATAGCAAACATAGAACCATCAAAATGAAACCGATTGATGTTACTTCAGCCAATGAGAAACAATTACGTCATACTATCTACAATAATAAACTTGAAGTTCAACAAAAAATGAAAAAGACGAAATTTAAGGTTGGTGACAAAGTGCGCATAAGTAAATATAAACATGTCTTTGAGGAGGGATACACTCCTCATTGGACAACTAAAATATTTAATGTAGGCCAAGTATTGAACACTAATCCAGTAACCTACAAGCTTGTCGACTATCAAGATCAACCGATTGACGGAGGTTTTTATCAAGAAGAATTGACTAAGGTTCAATATCCTGACATTTATTGGGTGGAAAAAGTTCTGAAAAAGCGTGGTAATCAAGCTTTTGTTAAGTGGTTAGTATTCGATAAGACACACAATAGCTGGATAAACATAAAAGATTTATAGTGTCTCTAACTGATGAGTTAGAAACAATGACTGCCAAAATGTCTTTAGCTGAAGAGCTAGAAACAATGGCTGACAAAATGTATAGTGATGCTCAAAAATTACCACGTTATACAAAAGATAAAGCTGCTAATATTAAATGTATACCTTTAACTCATGAAGAACAACACAAATTAATAAGGAAAAAGGAACAATTAAACATCTTGATAAAATTAATAAACGGATGTTGAAAGAAATTAAAAGCCATTAAGGATGACAATGATTTTGTCATATTATTAACTTCTTAGTGAAAAGTTATAGTAATGGGTCCGATTTTGTGAATCCCGAATTTTGACATATCTCCACGTTTTAAGGTCCCCAGAGTCGAATACAATTGTTTTCCAGTGAATGTCTGTGTGTACGTATGGGCGTGTGTGCGTGTGTGCGTACGGGATTATTTTTCACCTCGATTATTTCGAGAACAAAAAATGATATCGACGTGAAACCAACTGCATTTGACACGTAATTGCGCAACTTAGAACTGATCCGGTTCATATCGGTCCAGCCATTTTTGCAGAACCAAAAAACTAGCAAAAATGAAAAATGACCTGAATTTCTCAATCTGTAAATTATACCATTTTTTAGACGAAATTTCGAAATCTTATAAAGAATATGAATATTAAAACAACTTAGAACTGATAAGAATTTCAACGAAACCGGTCCAGTAGTTTTTTTAAGCAGAATCAAAAAACGACCTGAATTTTGCAATTTATAGATTACATTATTTTTCAGACAAAATTTGTAAATATTTTAACGAATATGAACATTAAATGATTAGAATACTTGTTTAAAAATATGATGACAATATTTCATCGAAAAAAAAATTTTGAAAAACAAAATCAGAATTTTCAACTCGTGTCAGGATTGAGAAAACAGCATTAAAGACGCTATAATGGTCAATAATAATTGTCAACAATATGAAATTGTGTCCATAACAATTGAACATTGTTTCTAACAAATGATTATTGATCATGGTAATATTCAAATAATAAGTTTTAAATTGTTATAAACAATAAAAATAGGGATCCATGCTATATATATGAGTACAATTAACGCATAATTTTTTCCTTTACTAAAAAAATGTTACCAACCGTATGACATAAATAAAAACATACTTTTTTCGTTTATAACAATAAAATTTGTTATAAATAATGAAAAAAAGGATCTATGAGGTATATTTGAATTCATCTAACGCACAATTTTTTCTTTTACTGAAATGAAGTAACTAACCATATCAAATGAATAAAAACAGACTCATTTTGTTTATAACGATTCCATTTGTTATAAAGAATGGAAACGGGTTCTATTCGGGGTGTTCTTTCATTTTTTCCACTGGGAAGTTGGTCGTGTGGACCTTTCGGGTCGCACCCAGACCACTGCAGAACACTAATATTTTGTAAGAGATGAATCCAAAAATACAGGCTAATGTAAATAATTTGTAATATTTTTTTATCAAATAAATTTTTTTTTATAAGTTTCACATAAATCTTCTACTTACAATAATTTATTAACACTATTCAGTATGAATCGTAACCGCAAGGTAGTGTATCAGTTGATTGTGCTAAAAAAACCCTTTCATTGTCTTTCCAACTTAATGCCAATTTTTTTCTACTGATTTTATATACTTTATGTTTCTTGCTGACTATATGGTATTCCGTGTTACATAATTTTTTATGATTAAGGAAGCATTTTTTGTAATCATTGAATGTTATAGATTTTATTGTTGCAGTTTTGACACCCTTTGCTTTATGTTCGTCTTTTTTTCTTTTTATTTTAAACTTCAAATGTATACATTTTGGCTTTTAGACCGATGGATTCCGTTATTATTTCACCCTTATTTTTATCTATTATAAGACCTACAATTTCCTATAAATGGTTTACCTACAATTATTTAATGGAATATTAAAACGGTTATTTGGTGGATAGTCTGAGGTGTCGAATATATGTATATCATCTTTGATGCAATCATAAATATTAGCATTGAAAAATTGATAAATTAAACTATTTTTAAACTATTTTAATGTAATGGAAATCATAAATAAACATTTTTGAAAAATCTAAAACTACAAATGCTACGTATATCGGCTTATTAAAATATATATTCTTTCGCTACATTACTATTATTACCATGTCATTGTCAAAAATTAGACTATTGTGGAATTTTGGAGAGGCAATGAGATTTTTTGCACCATACCGGCTTTTCCACTATGTAACTAACTTTACATCTTTATACTTCCGAACGTTTTCCATTGTTTTTCCGTAAACTGCATTATTCATTAATTTATAGAAATTATTTTTGGATTTTTTTCGTGAATCTGTATTTAGATCTACATACTTCTTCATCCATGATGATTGATTAAATTTAAGAACTCTATGGATTTTAGTCACAATCATTTCTAAATCGAGACATTGTTAATAATTGTAACCAATTGTAGAATCCTTGGAGATATTTTTAATTGCTTCATAAATATTAGAAATATTGATGTCATCTTCCACCCATTCAAATGATCCAGTCGGTAGATACTCACTCATACAAATTATTTACATCAAAATACATAAAATATAATACATTGTCATTGAGGTTATAATCATTACACATATACGGGTTAGTTGCTTTCGCATATCTATTTGAACAATGTGCCACTCCTCCTCTAATACCTTTTTCTATGAAATTCAGCATTTCTACATTGTCCGAGAGTTCGAGTTCAATTTCTGTATATTTTAACATAGCATCGAAAGTTAATCCCGGTGCAGTGTAGTTATGTAACGAATCAAGCTCATAAGTGTAGAGACAACTTTGTCTGAAATTTTGAAAAATGTCTGCTAACAGAAGAACGTCTGTTTTTAAATATAAATCTGAATATCCACCGAGGGTGTTTAGTTGAAATTGATCCCAAACGTGGCGTGCATGTTGGTAATCGTCGTCGGAAATGTCCGAATCGTTGAGTTTCGAATAGAATTTTGATTTGTCAGGTAGTTGTCGTTCGTCAAGTTTTTCCTAACAGTCAATATATTCATATGGGAAAACAACTTTACGAGTTACTAATTGAAATTTATCTGGCTCGGGATAGAAACTTTAGGTAATTGATTTTGCGTTATTATCTAAAAACGATGCAGGTTTCTCAATAGTATTGCTCATGAATCGAAAAGAATCAATAAATCGTAATTTAACAACTATTTCTTCTTTCCTTTTTTCGCAGGAAATTTTCTGATCAACTGTTTTTGTAAATGCTATGTATTTTTTTTATTGACAGGTAATAATTTCATATAACCTTTAAATGATGTAGCCAATGATTTAATAAAAAAATGTGAGTCATATCCTGAGAGGTTATGAAAAATGAGTGGAATCATGCATAAATTTCGATAATTTAAATTACAATTAACATGAGCAGCGCCGTGATAATTACCTGTAAAGTGACAGTGATCATGCACTTTCGTTTCATCATGTAAAAATAGTTTATTACAAATGTGACAGATTTTTGCATTACGAAAATCGTTTAACTGTTGGGATGTTAATGGTTTCATTGGTACTACGTTTTCTGGGTTAATTTTGACAGTTTCAGCTATTTTTTTTAATTCAGTCATGAACCAGTTTATTTAATTAACATCACGTTTAGGACTAACTTGACATTTTGAATTGTCATACGTACAATGCATATAATAGGCTACACTACAATAATTGTATATATTGTAAAAAAGAAAAAAAAAAATTTATTCAAATACATAAAATAAAATTTATATCTTTCTTTCTTGAATAAAAATTCTTTCTCAAGATAAAAAATCTTCTCATTATTATTATTCCACTGACTATGATGATGGTTATAATACTGTGAGTCTTGTTTTATAATTATTTTTTCTAGTTTTACTTATACGAAAAAAGTTATTAAAGAAAATAATTTTGATTCTTACAGGTAGATGAATGCTACTTGGGAACCATCATTTAGATGATTATTATTTTTTTTTATAGAAACAAGAAAAATATATTATAATTTTTTTTGAATAAAAAAAAAATTAACTTGAAAGATAAATTGTTTTTACTTTGAAACCTCTCCCATCATCTAACATCCTTGAGACACATCACCGCTAATTTTTTTCTACAGTTATTTTTTTGCTGATAATTAAATCATAAACAAAGTCGGTAGAAAAATCGGTAGTATAGTTAATGATAACTTACCGCCAATCGCGGTCAGTAAAAAAATCGCAATCGTTATGATCGCTACCGATAATTTATCATTGTCAAAAGTTACCGCGGTCGGTAATTAGTGCGGATCAGAACCTACTTTTCACCCCGGCCGGTATTGCAGGTAGATCTAGAACTCTCCTTATATATCTACCGCTTTGTTTTTTCAGCGTTTATGATACACCCAACCTTACGACTTTCTCTGTCCAGATCTTCCAGCATAGTTTATACGTTCTTTCTTGTCTGTGCGATGATAATCTAGTCATCTGCAAATCCTAGGTGCAACAAATTTTCGCCGTTAATTTGCTGCCCACATTTCTCCCAATCAGAATAGGTACCCTTCTTCCGATTCTTATTTCTTTACTTTCATTTTCTAGCTTGATTTTGGTTTTACTGTTATTATATATATTTAAATGATATATTTCTGGAATTGATTTAGTCGCAGAAGAAGTCACGGAAATTTGCTAGTCTATTTTGCCTATCATTAATTCTTACGAATTGAATCCTTCCAAAATTATCGCGAAGTGAAAGTATTCAGCATTGGTTGATTTATTCTACAAAATTCATGCTCGAATCACGGAAACGGTAAAACTGACTTTGATGGAACTTTGCAAACATAAAGATATCGATTTCAGGAGTATTATAGGCCACTTTGTGTTCACATAAATTGTTTATAACAATTGGATTTGTTACAAACAGTAGATAACAGGATCTGTGCAACTTATGCAAGTGCTTTCAACGAGATATTTTTTCTTTTCTTGGAAAAGTATAACTAACAATATTACATGGTGTTCTGACTTCAAGTAGGCCGTGATGAGAAAAAATCAAA
Source organism: Chelonus insularis (assembly GCF_013357705.1). NCBI lineage: Eukaryota > Metazoa > Arthropoda > Insecta > Hymenoptera > Braconidae > Chelonus > Chelonus insularis. The sequence continues at coordinate 46,029 of NW_023276656.1, forward strand.
TTAAGTGGACTGTAGGATTAATTCAGGAGGTTGGATGCTAGAAGGTTCAGAAAAGCACTTTCAGACACACAAATAATATCGGTTTTTTAGTGTTTATTAACAAAAACACTCAAACTATGAATATCTATATAATTATTCACTGAATGTTTGTGAGTTGTCTATCTCAGACCGCGTGTAGCGACAGGCACACAATACAACGGAGTTGTTCGGGGGTGTGCTGTACGTGAGGCACTATGGCGTCGACGCCAGAACAGTTTCGCGCCCAAAGATACACTACTGCCGTTTCTGAACCACTTGCACGTTCGAGACTGATAATTTTTGTTCCCTTTCGTCCGAGGGCCGTAGAGTTGTCTTCTGGGCCATGAGGGAAATACTTCCCGACGGTTGATCCAATGAGTTGACTGACGCACCGGTGGACAAGTCTAGCATTACACAATTTTGAATATTCAACTCGCTGATTTGGGCCCTCCAAGTCAGAACACATGGATTTAGAAGAATTTTTCATTTTTTACAACAATGAAATTCTTTATAAATTAGAGCATGGACTAAGCACCAATTAATTGTAATTCATTTTGACCAGAGTAAAAGAAATCATCTGTTGGTAACGTTTAAATTGTTGTTATAATTTTTCAATAACTTTTATTCCATAAATTTTGTTACTGTTTTCATATAAACTACACATTTTCACTTTCTCTATCGAGGATCCCCTCATTCCTGTCTATTGGTCGAATGACTAGGACTAAAAAAAAGAAACTTAATGTCTCTAAGGTTAAGCATATGGTTTACATACCCATACGGAAAAAAATATATGTCAAATACTTTTCTCAAGTATACGGTGTATATTTTAAATATATTTAGTATATTTGGTACATACTTTACATATACGTCTGATCCGTAACAAATACGAGACGTATACTGTAAAACTTTCAACGTGTACGTTTAAAATATTTTTTCCATATACGCATTACACATACCCATCAATTATATTTTATATATATATATATTGTGACGATATTATTCCACTGGGGTCGATGTACTAGATATTCACCTTCCTTCAGGACACTATTTCACCAGCTCGCACCCCTGGTTCGCTTATAAAGATTATAAACGACGGGCGCCAGAATAACTAAACTGGCAAAACTTACATCTAAATCCCAAAAACCTTAAGCCTAGACCAAAACTTACAACTAATCTCAGATAAAAAAAAAATCCAACCAAAACCTCCAAACCCTTAAAAGTCTTAACACTAGTTCCAAAAGTTTAGAAAAAGGTTCTGACAGGGGATCTCCTGGAGCTCAGTTATGTGGGTTGTGGAGAGAGGGTCAGGGCCGGCAAGAAAATTACTTGGTTGTACGGCATAGAATTTACCCGAATAATAACCAAACATAAGGGAGTCGAAGGTTCTTTTCTACCCAAATTACCTGAGTCTTGATTATCACTTATTTATTAATTTATTTTAAAATTCAAATTCTGGGGCATTTTACAAACTCTTCAATCAATTAACTCTTTAATTGTCAATAATTCTCCTTTTATAAATTTTCTAACATATTTAAATCTCAAATTAACAATTCAAATCTCAAATACAATAAATTTTTACTCTATAATTGACTCTAAAACCCGAAACAAAATCATCATAATTTTTCAAGTTAACTATAACCTTCTGAACTGAACTTATTGACCAGACTAAATCACTAAATCCCACAACAATTGGACTCAATACCTGCTCAATCTCTTCAACTTCCAACAATTTTCTTCATGACTCTAACGTCTCCAACCCTAGACTGCTCTCTTCAGACTCCAAAAATCGACTTTTTACTGCAATCTCTAAATGTTAACTCTCTACTCTCCCGTCTCCAAAATCTAACTTCTTGTCCCTCTTCAATTGTTCGATGTCTTATCACTTTCCCCCTCTAATAGCATAAGTATTTTTTGTTTTGTAGAATTGTGTCCCCATTAGTAGTTTCATCACGTGATCTCTCCTAGATTTCTTTGTGGAAGGGCGTCTTAACCTAGGCGCTTCCTTGGAGGCAAAGTTGATCAGGCTTCACCCACAAGGCCTGCAAACTTATAACTAATTCTTCAACTTAAATCTAATTGCTTTACAAAATCTCCAAAATGCACCTTCCACACCTCCATCTCTTCCATTGGAGTGCCATGTTACTGGGCCTGATCAGGTGAGGATCACTCATAGGGCTAAAACGTCTTCTAGCATAGACCATCCAACGGGTGGCCCGTTACATTTGGCCCCTTACTCCACGTTAGCGATCCACTTCTCCTCACAATGGTTTGCAACTCCCCAACTGCTTGTCACTTCTCCTCTACCAACCCCTCCTTATCCTATTGAGTCTTTTTTGCTACTTTAATTAAATATAGAATCTTCCAACCTTGCTAACTAACTTTTATAATGATATTTTAAATTAACAATCGCAATAAATAATTATTAACAAAAGTATATAATCGAATAAAATAATCTTTAAGCACAACGTGAACGATTACTCTAGTGACCACTGAAATAGCTCCTGAGAGCCCAAAAATATAGAGCAACACGTGAAAAATAGCTAGAGCAAACTAACTGGGCTATGATTAGCCTTCAATATTTATTAAATCATTTTTTAAAACGTCAAACGTCAAAAATAACGTCACAATATATACAATATATTCTGATATATCTGTATTAAAAAATTATTTGAAAATCATAATGCAATATATTTTAAGTATATATGAAACCGAAAGGATTAAAAAATGAAAAAATAATTGGAAAACATATTTAGTCTATATTTTGAAAGCATATTGTACATGATGTGAAAAATTATACTACAGACTATTTAAAAATACAATGTATATGAAGAAGTTGAGCAACTAATTACTTTGTTTTTTTTGGTTAAATATGTCGATATTAACCTGTATATAAATATTTTACTCTTAAAAGTCAACAAAAATGTATGTCTAAAATATTACTCTACAATATACTTCAAGTATATAAAAATATTTTTTGCAAAAATACGGTGAAATATAATTAAAACGTATATTTAGCGTATAAATCTAATATATACATCTAAATGCTATCAGTGAAGATGATTTCTTTTTAAAATTACAAATAACATTTTGTCTGATAAGTTTACAAAAAATAACTAGCATAAAATATCAGTGCTCTGCAGTGGTCTGGGTGCGACCTGAAAGGTCCACACGACCAACTTCACAGTAGAAAAAATGAAAAAACACCTTGAATGGAACCCGTTTCCAATTGTTTATAACAGATTTAATTGTTATAAACAAAAAGAGTGAGTTTCTATGTATGTTATACGGTTGGTAGCTTTTTTTTAGTAAAAGAAAAAATCACGCGTCGAAAGAATTCAAATGTATCGCATGGATCTATTTTTTCATTATTTATAACAAATTAAATTGTTATGAACAAAGAAGCATGTTTTCATTTATGTCATACAGTTGGTAACTTTTTTTCAGTAAAATAAAAAATTACACGTTAATAGAACATCAAAATGTTGCATAGATTTTGTTTTCCATTCTTTGTAACAAATGGAATTGTTATATACAAAATCAGTGTGTTTTTATTCATTTGATATGGTAAGTTACTTCATTTCAGTAAAAGAAAAAATTGTGCGTTAGATGAATTCAAATATACCTCATAGATCCTTTTTTTCATTATTTATAACAAATTTTATTGTTATAAACGAAAAAAGTATGTTTTGATTTATGTCATACGGTTGGTAACATTTTTTTAGTAAACGAAAAAATTATGCGTTAAATGTACTCATATATATAGCATGGATCCCTATTTTTATTGTTTATAACAATTTAAAACTTATTATTTGAATATTACCTTGATCAATAATCATTTGTTAGAAACAATGTTCAATTGTTATGAACACAATTCCATATTATTAACAATTATTATTGACCATTATAGCGTCTTTAATGCTGTTTTCTCAATCCTGACACGAGTTGAAAATTCTGATTTTGTTTTTCAAAATTTTTTTTTCGATGAAATATTGTCATCATATTTTTAAACAAGTATTCTAATCATTTAATGTTCATATTTGTTAAAATATTTTTAAATTTTGTCTGAAAAATAATGTGATTTATAAATTGCAAAATTCAGGTCATTTTTCATTTTTGCTAGTTCTTCGGTTCTGCAAAAAAATGGCTGGACCGATTTTGCTAAAAATCTAATCAGTTCTAAGTTACATATCAATTACGCGTCGAATGCAATTGGTCCTACATCGATATGATTTTTTGTTCTTGAGATAATCGACCAGGAAAATTCAGGAAAAGAATTAAGTCACATGACATTTTTCATTACATGAATACAGTGGAATCTCTATAACTCGAATGTCAGGGGAAATGCAAAAAAATTTGAGTTAACAAGTTTTCGACTTAGCAAGAACTTCGAGACACATATGACTTAACTGCTAAAATTTCCACTTACAGAGGCGCGATTTCTAAGTGTATTTTTCGATTTGTAGAGTCGAATTTGAATTACAATTCAACTTAAGTTTTATAGTATGTACATATATTTGTTACATATTAATACAAATTACATATTAATGAAGTACACTGTACACTAAAAAAAATCCGTTATCTTCTTTTGATTTAAACTATTTGCAGATTTTTTATCAATTATTTTTTCAAGCTCAAACAATGAACCGAATACATGATCCTCGTTATCATCACATCTTTCAACATAAGCTCGTAGAGTGTTAATTGCAGTTCTGGCTTCTTTATTTGTTATTGGGGGTTCAAAACTTGTTGAATCAGTATAATCAACGTCATTTTCATTAACATCATCGTCATCCATATTCTGATTAACTGTGTCGATGATTTCAGCATGAGTTAGCGTTCCAGTAGTAGCTAGCCCTTCATCACATGCTACATAATCTTCAAATTGAACTTCTATATTCTGAAGTTTATTCCAGTCAGCCTCTACACTCACATCCAGCTCAAGGGGTTCTTCCAAAGCTTCTTCTTGTGGCAACGAAAATCCACAGCTTTTGAAGCAATTTGATATTGTAGTTTTAGATACACTTCTCCAAGCCTTGTCTATCATCCTAATTGCATGCAATACATTAATAGATAAAGCTGACTGTTGTTCCATATCTGTTATCAGTTTCCTAACAACTTCCTTTCTGTAAGCGGATGTGAAGTTTTTTATTATTCCTTAATCTAAGGGCTGTAGCTTAGATGTTGTATTGGGTGGAAAAAAATTAACTTTTACGGCTTTTAATGGCGGAATTATGTGGTGATCTGTACAGTTGTCAATGAAGAGTAATATTTTTCGTTTCTCCTTAATCATTTTCTTGTCGACTTTAATGAGCCATCCTTTGAATATATCAGCTGTCATCCATGCTTTCTTGTTAGCATCATAGTCTAGTGGTAGAGATTTACAACCAGAAAAACAACGAGGCTTTTTAGCCTTTCCTATAACTAATGGCTTAAGTTTTTCAGAGCCTGTCATGTTTGTTGCTAGCAATATTGTTAATCGCTCTTTACTGTGCTTACCGCCATGACATTTTTCATTTTTAAAAATAAGTGTTTTATCAGGTAAGCACTTGGAAAAGGCCAGTCTCGTCGGCATTAAAGACATCTTTTGGTTCATAATCCTTCAATAAACTCTGCAACTCAATTATCCATTCATCACATATCTCGTTATTGACGCTTGCACTTTCGCCGCAAACTTTCCTAAACACAAGTTCATGACGCTTCTTAAAATTCACCAACCAACCATTGCTGGCATGAAAAGAACTGTGTCCCAGTGATTTTGAAAATTCTTCTGCCTTTTCGCGTAAGAGAGGCCCAGATACACTTATGTTTTTGTCCCGACACTGTTTGAACCAGGTGAGTAAGCATTCTTCTACATCAGGAAACTCTGCTATTATGCTATTATGAAGCATGGCAATATAATTTCGACGCTTTTTGATTTTTTTATACTGTTTAGAACATATGACTTCACCATTAATTATTATTCTCTGATAATAATGACAATCCTGTGAACTCTGATCTGAAATGTGAAGCCTTTGTAGAGCTCAATAATAATTTCTCTGTAATTTTGAAATAAGATATGGATTTCCAATCATAAAAATGCGATTATAACTTATCAAAATTCTTGGGAATTTTTTTTTTTCAACATTTCATGCAAATAAAGTTTTTGTTCATCTATCATATACTCAATGCAAAGATTGTAAAGTCGAGACACAGCTAATTTTTGTTGAAAACTGCCTCAAATCTGGAGAGAAACTTCTTGAGAACTTTTTACAAAAGCCTTTAATTCTCGATTTAAATTTTCATATAAGAACATGATGTGAGTCCACAAAGGACCCCACTTGAAAACACTGTCTGTCAAATAAGTAAGAAGATGTACATTAAACGACACTCGCTTAACGGAGAAAAGAGTCCCAACTTCAGCAAAAAATTGCAATAAATATCTATCAGCTAAAACTAGTCTGGATTTCAGAACTGGAATTTCAAGTAAAATTGACATACCATTCACCAGTAATGTCTAATGATCTAAATATTTTTTTGACAATATCGATTTGAGAGTTGGTAAGTTATAGAATAGTAACCAGCTAGCCCATTCGTGGGCTCTCCATAAGTTTCTTTCAGACATCTTACGTGGTGTTCTAGAAATTTCACTATTAGGTTTGTATGATAATAGAATTGAATCAACTGACGTAATTTGACGACCAAGATAAAATGATTTCTCATGATGTTATGAGTCAAACCATAATTGAGCAAACTGCTTACATACTCCCAATGCAATACAATGCATCTAGTCTGGAGCAAGATTATCAATGATATTGAAGTTTGGGATGTCACACAATATTGAATAACCTTTAATTCCTTTTTCATGTCTTTCAGCATGTACTAATATCTGTTGATGACTTCTTAACCCAGCTCCAAATGCATTCCCGTTTTCATCGACAGGATACCCATGAACTTTTCTACTGCCCTTACTAATTCGAATACTAGGATGTAGACAATAGCTGCAGCCATAATAGCCATTAAACTGAAGAGTTGTTCTTCTAACTGAGTCACACATACCAATTAAGATGCGAAATTTTTGAGTGTACTGTTTTCCTTGTATATATTGAAAACCATTGTTGTACAGGTCTTGAGCTTCTTTAATAAATGGTGTCAAAAATTCATTGATGGATTGAGGCTTGCCTTTTCCAAACCATAGAGCAGTTAACATTACATTACTTCCACGTTGATGAGGTGACAAGTCATTGAGGGCACACAACAGTGGATAAATGGAGTCATTGTAATGCTTAAATATTGATGCACTATCATGACTAAAATTAATACTGACCATATTCTCACTATTGTTCTTTTTATATGAAAAACCATCAAAAATATCCTCTATTGCATACTTCTTAATTTTCTTGCGGGTTTTGGAGTACCAACAGTTATCTTTTGATAATTCAAACAACCAACGAAGCTGTTCAGTTAAGCTTAAATATAAAAAAATATCTCCATATGTTGCATTATTCTGATCAAAAATTAACCCATATGATTGACACTGAAGTAATACTTAACCATCATACTCGATTTCATGTTCTATTTCTGCATATTTTCCACAGATTTTACATAAGTAATAAACAGTCATTATCTGTGAGAATTCACTATGATATTTAGAGCTGTACTTTCTAGGTGATGTTGATAAAATATTAATTAGCCTCATTACATGTTCAGTCGAAGTATAAGTTAAATTATCACGAAGTTTTGTTGCCGTAACTAATAAAATATGAATCAAAACATCCATAGGATATTTACAAAAGAATGTTGGTATTATTTGAGATGTTGGTAGCTGATTAGATTCATCACTTATATCACACAAATACAAGCAGATGTCTCCGAAACTCCATTGAAATCTATTGTCTCGTTATCAGAATAAATTATTGATGCCATTTCATCTTGGTTTTGTATTTTACTGAAGCTCATAGAATTGTAATGATTAACAGAATTGTCGACGTAGTCATCCCTTAAATCAGAAAATATTTTAATTATTTGTATATTCGCGCTCGAGCAAAATTAACTTGTTACCAACTTCATAATCTGTTAGTCAGAGAACTTCATAACAATTAAAAACTCTGATCACCAACTTGATAAACAAAAACGTATGATTGCTCCATGAATAAACTCATTTTACTCAATTTTTGCGCAACGAAATTTCTCAATTTCGTATATTATGACTGAAGCAATGATGATACTTCATAGTATGCTTAATAAGAAGCCAACAATCGCTTTCCGAGCAAATTCTTAATTTAAGCTCATGTTTATGTTATAATAAGAAAAAAATTTTAAATTTAAAAATTATAACCTGCAAAAATGATCTTATAAATTGTATAGAGACACACGGTAGAGCCTCGTCGTGACGTAAGAGCAAGATGGTGGCGATTTAAGCTTAGTGCACAAGACACTATCGTATTTCTTGATTTAAAACGAGTCACGAATTCATGAGAAGTATTTATAAACGAGAGTAAAATTGAATTTGATCATCAGCTTTAATTTCTACTATAAACAAAAAGGATTTTTTCATATTCATGTTATACTAGCTGATTTCCACAACTTCTATTCTATAATTAATACACGATAGCATAGAGCTTAAATTCAAGGCTACTAGACTATTACGAATTTATTATTTTTCTTTTGATACCATGGCAAAAATAGGTATCTAGAATTGCCTAATCCAGACTATGATCTTACTCTCTTAAAATTTTCGATTAATCTATTGTAATATTATGTAATTATGCACATTACGCAGACGAAGTTGATATGTACAAAAAATTGTGAAATCTTATCAAAAACAGCCCCCTTCGTCTGGGCTGTACAATAATGTGCGCCACGCATAAATAACGACAATAATGAAATTACAAAAAGTCCTAAAATCAGTGTACAGCCTAGAAGAAGGGGGCTGCTTTTGATGAGATCACATCACAAGGCAATACATATTTGGAATTGAATTATTCAAGTAACGAAATTATCATCTGGTACTTTTTTTGATTAATCAATCACAATTTACTGTGAGTATATATTTTTTTTTAATCACTAAACAGTTAAATTTCTATTTCAACATGGATATTCTTTTGCGCAAAATCAATTTGTTATTGCACTTATCCGATAAAACTAATCATTTTTTTTTACTCTAAAATTCGTTTTTGCATTCATAATTACTCTATAATTCGAAATTGTCGTGTCGAAATTAGTCATGTATCAATTAATCTTTAATTCCAGAATTCCACTCATTAATTTTTCATAAATTAATCATTTACAAATTTAATTTTTTAATATTTAACTAGCAGCAAAACCCGGCATTGCTTGGGTTGAAATAAATGGCATCATTAATGGTTCAAAAAATGTGTAAGAATCCATTTTTCAACGTCGATATTGTAAAATATGACGAAATGAAAACTCAAACGTGGATAAAATTGAAAATCTTACTACGAGACCAAGGGGTGTTTACCACACCAACGGGAAGTTGATGGGAGTTGGTAGTGATAGGAATTACCCTCCTCTATATATTGCTCAGTAATTCGTAATTTTAATATTTTGATTTTTTTTTCCGATCAAAAATTATTGATTATGTTTTACTTATCAATTTATATTTTTACTTTTTACCTAAAATTACAGAAAATCAATGACATACGACACGTCTTACTACTAGATCATTTTAAAATCTTGATTGGATTAAAATCAAAATTGATTATTTCAGACTAGAGGATAAAATGCAGGAAAAAAGTAGGCCCAGATGCACCCAAGAGATTCATATTGTAAACTTTTTAGGCTCAAGTGATAAAACGTGAAAATAAGTATCTGATAGGATTCTTTTTCTAGGTTATATCGTTCTAGTTTCAGCTTTTAATCGTATTCAATGATAGTAATAATAATTTAATAAAGAATCTGATCTAAACCGCCTGATTAATCTGCGGTTAATTTTTTCTGAAGTTAATTCAACGTGAGTAATCATTGTTACTCCTAACAGTGCTGATAACCTAGATTGAATATATGTATATATTTTTGTATGTAAATTTTTCGATCTTGATCAAATTATTATTACTAATCAGAATTTGATTACTGATGATAAGATATATTGATCATTCAATTTATCGGTGAGTAGTATCATCAGTAAATAATGATCAGTCAATATGATACAACTGTTAACGTAGTTTTATTTTTACAGGTGTTCAAAGTTTAAGCTAAGAATAAATCATAAGATTCATATAAAAGTTTACAGATTTCTATGGTAAATTTGTAAAATTCTGTTCTTACATAAATAGACATATAAAATATGCATATTGCATCTAGATCGATGATTATAATACGGAATTGAAGAATGAGTAAGATTTACAACAATGTATTTTGTAACATTTTAGTACTTAGTATTCATAGTCGAAAATTGTTGATATAATTCATTTTTCGCTTTTCACGTAAAAATTTTTTTCTATCAATCAATGAAAATGACAGCCGATCGATTGCATCTTCTTATATAAAAAATAAATGATATAATAACGTTCAGAATTTTCCAAAGAAGCTAAAATGTTATTTTATCGAAAAATTACTATAGACGTGCAATATCGTAGAAAGGAGTGAAAAGCTTGCAAACGAATAACACAATTACGGCTCATTCATGAATTATTTTATCGAAAAATTACTATAGATAATGCATTCACGTCGATATAAAACTTCAGAAAAATCGTTAAACATGTATTTTTTTGGTTTTTTTTAAATAAATCTAACCATTCAATGCAACATAAAACTTATTAACTGTTCTGAAAGATTAATGAAGCATATGTGGTTGATAACGTTGTATATTGATTTATGATTATCCTTGACTTTCTATTCTCATATGTAATCATTTAAAAAAAAATTGACAAATATACATAAGATCAGAAGATTAAGATAAAAATTTTTAATTCTGTGTAAAGATCGTAACTGCAAAGAGGGGGACTAGCAGATTCCCGCGATTTCTTTCGCGTAATGTGTAACACTTTGCATAATAATGGATTCATCAAGAATACTTTAAATTGTTATTTTATAGTATTGTAAAATATGATGAAATAATAACTCAATGAAATATTAGAAAAAGTATCAAACGTTTATTAAATGAAATGGAAAATCTCTTATGACAGGGAAAGTGGCCGGTCAGCTCAAGTCTCAGTAAAAAACTGAAGATAAATAAACTCTCCTCTCATTGCTATAAATAATCCAATCACGTACCACGCTTCGTCAACTAACAAGCTGTCGTTAGTCAATTTAATCATAGACAGATATATTTATAAACTTTACACTTTTTCCGATTTTCTGAAACCTGCCACCAGGCTATTCCTAATAGTTGAGTAAAATATTGGTTTAGGCTAAAATGAAAAAAATATTCTGAATCTATAATTAAAATGAAGCAATCGTTAATTATCAACCAGAGAAATCAAATTATAATTTAGCCTCACTTCTAATATTGCTGCTTCTCAATTCTACTTGTAAAAAGTAAAATGAAGTTTCAAGAAGGGAAAATCTTGCCGCTGGTACCCCCCCCCTCCCCAACAGATTAATAAAAACTAAGCTAAACTGATACTGTATATTTCATTCCGTCAATATATTTTTAGCAACTTCACAGAAACGTTTCAGGACAGATATTGTGACTTTAAATCCACAATCAAATGATCAATGAAAGACCGATATCTTCAAACTGGCAGTTATTAACCCAGAATTCGACAGAACTTACACGAAGAAAAAGGAATTGTAAATTTTACTCCAATAAATAGTAGTCTGTCGCTTCGGGTACAAAAATGGCAATAAGCAATTGTTTGATTAGTACATATTATAACTTTTTCTTGTAAAAATTTTATCATGAATCAAAATTTTAAATTATACAAAAATAAATATAAAATATTACAACCGCACAAAACAGGCATCTAGGAATGCCTGTAAAAACTGGCGCCAAGTCCACATTCAAGTAAAATTAGTATAAATGGAAAAAGGTAAGATCAAAAAAACATGTGAAATCAAGTAAAACGCCAAGTTAGCTGCGTCTTTTTTCATAATTTTTTCGAACTAGCAATGTACTATTGACTTATAAAATTTCAGTTAATTTTGAAGTACAAAAAAAAAAAATCTTCAAAACCAAAAAACTATGGAACTTGGCCCAATTTTGTCTTTAAAGTCTGCCCAATTCAGTTTCAAATGTTCTTATGTACGAACTATAATATATGGAACTGTTGAAAGAATTTAAAAAATTGGGCCAAGTTCCATAGTTTTTTGGTTTTGAAGATTTTTTTTTTTTTTTGTACTTCAAAATTAACTGAAATTTTATAAGTCAATAGTACATTGCTAGTTCGAAAAAATTATGAAAAAAGACGCAGCTAACTTGGCGTTTTACTTGATTTCACATGTTTTTTTGATCTTACCTTTTTCCATTTATACTAATTTTACTTGAATGTGGACTTGGCGCCAGTTTTTACAGGCATTCCTAGATGCCTGTTTTGTGCGGATTTCACTTCTTTTTGAAGTGAAAACTTCTTTAGGCGCGTTGGAGCAATTTTTAGTAGGGGACAAACTTGTAAGTTCACATCACCAAATCATCCGCGTTACTGACATAGTAACGTTGATATAATATCTATAGCTATGAAGTTGAAGCGTTCCTCTTGTATAACAGTAGAAGTATATACATATATACATATATATATATATACATGCAAGTGGACGTTTGGTAACATTTTGTGCGACCAAAGTGGAAGTTTGGTGACGAATTAGAATTTTGGTGACTGTCACCAAACTTCCCTACAACGATTATGGAAGTTTGGTGACAGTCATCAAACTTCCAAAATAATTTTGAAATCTATAAAAAAAAAGAAAAGTAACAGAAAAATACGATAAATGTCGGATATACGGTTAAAAACCATATAATATGATAAGTTCTGTTCTTCAAAAATCTAGGGAAAGCAGAATAACTGATGAAAAATCCAAATTTGTTACAAAGAATAGATTTATCACAATTAGTTATTTAATTTTTTACCTAATAACGGATATTGAAGATTAAAACAAATAGTATTGATATGGAATTTTGGTGACTGTCACATTTACATTCTGTGTTCACTGGGTAACTCCTCCAGTTACAGGAGCACTCTTACTAATGATGAAAGGAAATGATCGTAAAACTCAATTTCTGTTCTTTTACAACAAATGGTATGTTACGAACAAAAGAAGTATGTTTATATTCATTTTACACAGTGGATAACATTGTTTCAGTAAAAGAAAAAATTTCCCGTTGAAAGATCTCAAATTGAATAAATCCTGTTTTCAATTGTTTATAACAAATTTAATTGTTATAAACAATTCACATTAACAAAAAGTAGCATATAACTTTCCGAACAACCCCCTCTACATATCTGTTAAATTTGGTCGCAATCGAATTAACCGTTTTGGAGATTACCCCGAACAGACAGATAGACACCAGAAATTTATATAGTAGTATATATACGTGCAAGTGGAAGTTCGGTAACATTTCGTGCGATCAAAATGGAAATTTGGTGAAGAATTGGAATTTTGAAGACAGTCACCAAACTTCCAAAAAAATTTTCTTCTTCCAAATTAATTTTTTTTTTCAATAAGGTTACTAGAAACACGCGCGCTCTCCGAGCGCGCTGTCTCAAGACAACAACGTTAAAAATTATTTAATTTTTATTTTTATTTATTTCGAAGATTTAAAAATTTATAACAATTTTAGGTAGTTCCTATGCTACATAGGTGTATTTTCTGCCCTTTTATTACTCTGCCAAGCCAGTTTTTTATTTTTCTGAAATAGAAAAAAGTTCAACAAAATAATGTCTTATAGAAATAGTAAAAAAAATGATATTTCAATAAGACATTATTTAAAGCCAACCACAAAATTTATAACAATTTTAGGTAGTTCCTATGCTACATAGGTGTATTTTCTGCTCTTTTATTACTCTGCAAAGCCAGTTTCTTATTTTTCTAAAATAGAAAAAAGTTTACCAAAAAAATGTCTTATAGAAAGAGTGAAAAATATGATATCTCAATAAGACATTATTTGAAGCCAATCACAAAATTTATAACAATTTTAGGTAGTTCCTATGCTACATGGGTGCATTTTCTGCTCTTTTATTACTCTGCAAAGCCAGTTTCTTATTTTTCTGAAATAGAAGAAAGTTCAATAAAATAATGTCTTATAGAAAGAGTGAAAAATATGATATCTCAATAAGACATTATTTAAAGCCAACCACAAAATTTATAACAATTTTAGGTAGTTCCTATGCTACATAGGTGTATTTTCTGCTCTTTTATTACTCTGCAAAGCCAGTTTCTTACTTTTCTGAAATAGAAGAAAGTTCAATAAAATAATGTCTTATAGAAAGAGTGAAAAATATGATATTTCAATAAGACATTATTTGAAGCCAACCACAAAATTTATAACAATTTTAGGTAGTTCCTATGCTACATGGGTGCATTTTCTGCTCTTTTATTACTCTGCAAAGCCAGTTTCTTATTTTTCTGAAATAGAAGAAAGTTCAATAAAATAATGTCTTATAGAAAGAGTGAAAAATATGATATCTCAATAAGACATTATTTAAAGCCAACCACAAAATTTATAACAATTTTAGGTAGTTCCTATGCTACATAGGTGTATTTTCTGCTCTTTTATTACTCTGCAAAGCCAGTTTTCTTACTTTTCTGAAATAGAAGAAAGTTCAATAAAATAATGTCTTATAGAAAGAGTGAAAAATATGATATTTCAATAAGACATTATTTGAAGCCAACCACAAAATTTATAACAGTTTTAGATAGATCCTATGCTACATGAGTGTATTTTCTGCTTTTTTAATTACTCTGCACAGCCAGTTTTTTATTTTTCTGAAATAGAAAAAAGTTCAACAAAAAAATGTCTTATAGAAAGAGTGAAAAATATGATATTTCAATAAGACATTATTTAAAGCCAAAAACAGAATTTATAACAATTTCAGGTAGTTTCTATGCTACATAGGTGTATTTTCTGCTTTTTTATTACTCTGCAAAGCCAGTTTCTTATTTTTCTGAAATAGAACAAAGTTCAACAAAATAATTTCTTATTGAAATTTCATATTTTTCACTATTTTCATAAGACATTATTTTGTTGAACTTTTTTCTATTCCAGAAAAATAAAAAACTGGCTTGGCAAAGTAATAAAAGAGCAGAAAATACACCTATGTAGCATAGGAACTACCTAAAATTGTTATAAATTTTATGGTTGGCTTTAAATAATGTCTTATCGAAATATCATATTTTTCACTATTTCTATAAGACATTATTTTGTTGAACTTTTTTCTATTTCTTATAATTGTTTTTTCTTTTAATCATCTAGAACATCATTCTATCCATGATTCCAAATGAAATCTATTAAAATCGATATGCAACACGCGGGAAACACTTTTTCTTTTTTTTAATCATATTCTTTTGTTGTTATTATTCGACAAACACTTATTTTTCATTGATCATTTAAAACTTCTCTTTACCAATAATTCCTAAAAAAGTTTATTTAAATCGATATACAACACGCGGGAAACATTTTTCATTATTCAGAACATAGATGTCTCTTGGTTAGGCAAGAGAGAAGGAAATATTACGAGGTTAACGTGAAAGAGAGTGATAACAATACGTAACGCAAGAAAGAGGGCACTGTAGGGAGCCCAATGTGAAAGAAAGTGACAAAAGACACATTCAGTAAGAGAGAACACATGATAGAGCGCTCGATTAAGTAGAGTGAAACAGCGAGCGAAAAAATCTTGAATAGCAGAAATATCGCTGTTAGGAGCGTGGCTTATTTATAACTCCGTTAATAATTAATAAAAAATTCTCGTTTAACGTTTAATTGGAAGCTCATGATATAAGATAACTACCTATTAAATATGAAATCATAATATGTGGCAATTATAAAGATATTTGCATATAAAGATGCGTTGATGACGTCACACAAAATTTTTCGTGTATAGAGTAGTCGGTGGCCTCGGCGCTCATGGGGAAAAGAGCGCGCTAGTGAGAAAGAGAGAGAGAGGGAAAAGGTGAATGTGCACTTGGCGCCGAGTATCTACCGCTACTCTAGAATTAAATAAGTCATAAAAGTTTTACAAGAAAAAGTTTGTAATGTATACTAATCAAACAATCGCTTATTGCCATTTTTGTACCTGAAGCGGCAGACTACTGTTTACTGGAGTAAAATTTACAATTCCTTTCTCTCCATGTAGGGATTCTGTACAAGAGTAAAAAATTTATTATTCATAAGGAGCGAGTCTATTCAAATAAATAACTTTCAAGCGATCATTCGGAATTTTCTGTATCCAACATACAACTTCATTTAATTAATTCCTGAAAATGTAAAGCCTTTCTAATTCGATTCTAATTTCGGGCTTTTCCTTCTGACTCTATGAAGAAAAATATGACTCATTTACCGATATTGGAAATTTGATTTAGAAAATCTAAATAGCATACACAGTCTTCTTCCAAATAACCAGTTTGACCACATAGCAAACACTGGATAGTTTCAGAAAAATCAAAATGGTGTTTATTCACATATTTATTAAAAAAATTTGTGAAGAATTACTATCATCATCTGAATTATTGTTACTACAATTATTCTTATCCCCGAAAAAAAAATTCAACTGACTTACATTTAAGCGCACGCTGAGTCGCTTGTTGTAATGATTCAATTCTATCTATCCGAAGAGAAACTTGCCATCTTGCATTTCTCAAACTAAAAATAAATTTAAGTGTAGCTATTCTTTCCCGGTCACGAAATGAAACTACAGGAAACGCATATTTAACCAATTTATTAATTTCTTTAGAATAATCAGAAATATTTTCATTCAGACCTTGTTTTCTCGGTTGCGAAAGATTAAAATATGACTGAGCGTATTGCGATGCACCGAAACGATACTTTAAAAATTCCGTTAATTTTAAAAAATTTTTACAATCCTCGTTATTCAAATCTTTTAATATATTTTTTGCTTTGTCTTTTAAACACGATACTATAATTGATGCTTTGACGTCATTGGTCTAATTATGTAATTCTGCGACAGTCTCACATTGACGTAAGTAACTTCCCCACGTCTGAGAACCGTCAAATTTACCCGGTTTTATAAAAGAAATCGAGTTTCCAACCAGAGTAAGCGAGTTGCTGACTGGACGAGGCGAGACCGATTCAATCGCAGACAAGCCACGAGAATTTTAGCCTGACTACGGCAGACTGGTATTGTTCGTAGCTCTGTCAAAAAACAGTCCCTTATCGCTCCGAGGGCGCCAATCACTAGGACTATCACGTGTGCTGTGTATAGATTTTTCATTTGCGTAGCCATGTAAAATTTACTGTTAAGAAAACATCTTAGTTAGAAGTATATAACTGAAAATAGTTTTTTGTCACATCTACGATTATAGGCTATATGCACGAAGCCTACAAGTGCCTTTAACGAAAAGCTCAAAAGTATTCGACTACATTTTTGTCACGGTGTAATCCCGCGAAATTGATTATAAATACATTCTATTTGATTCAACTGTGTGTCGACTGTATGAAGTGTTCTCAATGGAAGGTATATAGGGATAAATTATTTGAAATTTCTTTTTTCAAATCAGAGCATAATACAAACCAATAATTCATATTAACTTTGACAGCTGAACCTAAAACCATGGCACCGGTGATCTTGCGAACTGGATTCTAAAGGGTCAAGCATACGATTGCTTTTACTAAAGGTACACTGGATAAAAGGGAACAATTAGCTTTTTGCTAGCTTTCCCAGAAAATAAAGTTATCATCCAGTCATGGCTGAGTACAGAAACATTGCTGGATGATAACTTCCTGCCAGTCACAATATTGGCCCAATAATGGGTCTGTTGTATGTTCCTACTAGGGATATTGAAGAATACGCAGATGAAAATATATATAATAAAATAACTGCTAGTCTGAACGGACATAAATAGATATAATTTGTGCGTACTTGCTTAGTTTGCGTTGCACCGCCAGATGGCGAACTTTTCTCGAAAGACCTGAATATAAACCTTGAAACAGGCACAGGGATACACGTCACAAACCCGAGGCCTTACGACATACCACTACGTGTCCGACCTCAATTGACCAGTTGTACGTAGTCCTACATGTTATATTTTGACTTTGCAGCCCCAAGCACAGGGCTTGGAATTTGGCCTCCCGTAGCACCAACTTTATCCGCTTTGGTCGGCGGTCACTAACGCGTCTCGCGCTCGGCGTGTTCGGAGTACAAGTTCAAAAGAAGTTCAACTTTAATTCTTTCGATGTGTAGAGTTGTTTCTTCTATGAACAAATTATTGTGTTCAGTTATGTGTACAGAAACGCCTGAATTAACATACCAGGTATCGGAGTATTCAGAAGAAGCTATAAAGGCATGAAAGCTATTTTGTTTATTTGTGTTCTTCTGATCCTTATTGACCATCTTGGCATGTAAGTCCGAAATCATCATAAGCGCGAGATAAATTTACCCAACTTCTTTCGCACTACTTGATTCTTGAATATAAATATAGTTCACAGGATCGACAAGAAATTGTATCTTCGATCTGGCTTTCGTGTTTTGCTCTCTGTCCACGATACTTGAATCCAGTGTTGGGCATAAATAAAATTATAATTCTTCATTATTGAATTATTACCTAATTATGAAAATTAGCTGAAGGAATAGACGTACTTATGGTTAAAAAATATGACGTGATAATAGTTTGCTTCTCATAGATAAGAACAAATTAGTAAGATCAGTAAGATGTCAAATTTCAGTTAAAAAAGAACAATTTTTTTATCATACCTCCACGTAAAGTTGGATTTTACTCCCTCTATGTAGGGAGTAAACCCATGTATTTCTTTTCAATTCACAAAATATAACTCTTTTGTGCGCATGCGTTCATTGCATTATTAACATTTTATCAAGTTTTTAATAAAGATTAAGAATATTTAAAAAAGCAAGAGCTACACATTTTTTGCCAATTTAAAGATTGTTGACTTTTTCAACAATTTCTTGTTTGATTCAAATATTTGTTTACAGATACTATTTTTATAAGAATTCACTTGAATAATTTGCATTTATAATATCCACTTTGAATGCTAAATAAGTGTCATCATCAGCTTCTTGTAAAAATTGGTGGATCTGAGCCCTTGTGAAAACTCGTGATTTTTTAGGAGCATGCCCTTTAGATTTTAGAACCAAAAATTTTTTTCATCTTGCGAACTGATTCATATCAATACCGTGATTCAACAACACCATGCTTTTAATCATCGAACAACGAGACCATAATGTTGATGGTTTTACACTTTTCGATAGCTCTTCAAAATAAACCAAAAAAACATCTTCCGTAAAGGAATTCACTTTTTTCTTTAACTGCCAATGTTTAAAATGCAAATAACTTTGATTATATTTTTCTCTGGAAAAAATAGGTAACATATTTTTGGTTACTTCTGATGCTTTTCTTCAATATCATCAAAGTCTTCCAGCTCTTCAAAATCTAAATCAAAGTTTTCATCCCAACTCGTTATTATAATATCTAAATTCAATTGAAATCACATTTCTAATTACACCAATAATATGAAATATTTCAGACCTCAACAGAATAATTAACATAAAATACAAGATGGCAGGAATATGAGCAAAACAATTTACGACGACTCGACAAAGAAGGACGCATGCGCTGGTAATCTTGAAGCATGCGCTGTGAAGCCTCTGTATACTCATGTATATAAATATTTCTCACATTCAATTCAATTTTTAATTTATTATTACATCTGCTTTTAACCAAACTTTACATAATAGATAAAATAAAAAGTAGTATTCGCCACGCGGCTCGGGTGAAAAACACACGATAAGTAATACCTATTTTTACTCCCTTGTAACGAAATATACTATTAATGATAATAATCTATGATAATTTTAATGACAAAAAAGTAATTATTGTTAACTAATGTTAAGCTACTAAGAGTTGTCAACAGACCATCTTTTTCGTCTAATTATTGTGCCGGAACAGAGCAAACGGAAGTCAGGTTTTATAAAAAATATGATATCTTTATTTTCAGCACTAACAGGTACACAATATACACGGAATGACCTTTGATGTCTAAATACAAGAATTGAATGTCTTTAAAAATTCACAGAATATCACTTGTGGTTACTGAATGTTTGAATTGAATGTCCAACAAAATGTTCAACTTGGTGTATTCGGTATTATTGACCTCCCACACGAGCTCAGCACGCTTCTCAAATTGATAAAGAATATGATTGTGCACGTGGTGTTAGCCTATCTATGCAATGAAAAATGAATTTATTGTACTTTCTTGAATGTACTATGAATTGTCTTGAATTATTGGTTGATTTTTTTTGTAGACTACAACTTGAATGTTTCTGATGATTCACAACAGCACTAACACTAATGATTGACTCAAAACTTTAAGATTTGTTAGCAAGGAATGTGAATGGCATGTACACGTGAACGAGAACAGTGAAAGAATGGCGACAGGAACTTCATTAGTCAAAAGGGACACCGAAAATTAGTCAAATGGTGACTAGATTAAGAATTATTGATTATTTGGTCGATTGGTTATCGATCCAGTCCCACGATGGCCGCCGAAGTTCCTGTCAGCTGGCAAATTCAAACTAAGAATTAATTAATTCTCAACACATTGCATTAAATAAATCAATTCTATAATAGTTAATATCATACAAAATCCAATTATAAATAAAAATAATGTATGATTATTAATAACAACATATATCAATCGAAAAATTACTTCATTAATGAAATTATTCAATGTCATCAATAATCAAGAGTAACTGCTCGTTGCACGCGCCATGTCACGCCTCACTTTTGCCCTCTCCCTCTTTTTGTCAATCTCTCTCTGTCTGTCATGTTGCGCGACGAGCAGACACTCTTATACACAAAACTTCGTATTTCTCTCTTCCCCGCAATCTTATTTTCTTTATTTACTCTCAAATTATGTAAGATACAAGCGAATTATGCTTACATTCGCCACATAAATCATCTGTGAGCTTTATTTGCTCCATAGATAATAATTTTTCATTCGTTCATTAAAAAAATATACGACTTCAAAGATTAAAAGTTGAAAGTTTTCTGAAAAACATTCAACCATATTTATTCTACGAGTGAAAGTTGGACATTTCACGTTTACAGAGAAGAGAGACCACCATAGAAGTCCAATGCTGTGTTAAAAATCCGGACGGAGTTTCGGTCAACATGTCGGTAATCTCAGGTCACAACATAAAAGCTTCTGTGAACCCAACACATGATGGCGCTGCTCCGAATTATTTGAGCCACGCCTCTCAATCTAAGAGAGAGGAAAGACAAGATTTGTGTTCTCCTTTACTCTCATTGTGAATATCCCAATGCAGTTAAATTCCTAACACAAGCTCTCGTCCCTCAAATAAAAAGAAAATCGGACTTAGATTGAGCGACTGTTTTTATAGCCACTCATTTGTAGAGAATTCAATTCTCTATTAAATGAAATATATTTTTTTTTCAATTTTTTTTTTTTTTATTGTTTATAACAAAAAAAAAAGCAAAATAAAATTAAATAACAGAAACAAAGAGAATTTAATCCTCGCTAATGAGTGGCTATATTTGCTTTCATAGTAGTTTTATAAAACATTTCTTTCAAAATAAAAGAGGCATGAAAAATTGAATGAAAGGTCCGCATTAATGCCACTGGACCTTTTTTCTAAGTTCTCAATCTCCCGAATGTGAGGTAAATCTGACTCAGATTAAGTAACCGTTTTTATAGCCACTCATTTGTAGAGAATTAAATTCTCTATTACTACCTGAAGATTAAATTCTCTTTGTTCTGTTATTTTATTTTCTTTTGCTTTTTTTTTTTGTTATAAACAATAAACAATAACAAAAATAGAAAAAAAAATACATTTTATTCAATAGAGAATTTAATTCTCTACAAATGAGTGGCTATAAAAACGGTCACTCAATCTGAGTCCGATTTGCCTCACACTGGGGGGTTTGAGAACTTGGAAAAAGTTTCTTTCTATCGAAGAGATGCTATTTCCTTTATCTCTATGTTTTTTTTACAATTTCACTTTAAACCTTATATCATATGATCTCTGGGCTGCGGAAATTGTTTCCTGTGGTTTTCTTCGTTCCCTACTACCGTAGAACCAAACGAAGCTCCGCCCTTCATATTATCTCGGCTAGATGCCGGGTTAGCGTGCCATCTTGCGGTTACGTTCATAAATGCTGACTGCATTTTTTACCTCCCATAAGGACTGGACTTCTATACTGGTCTCTCTTCTCTGCTGACGTTTACTAGAGAAGAGAGACCAGTATAGAAGTTCAGTCCTTATGGGAGCTAAGAAATGTAGTCAGCATTTATAAAAATGACCGCAAGATGGCACACCAACCCGGCATCTCGCCGAGCTGAAGTAAAGAGTGGAGCTTAGTTTCGTTCTCGGGTAGTAGGGAGCGAAAAAATATAGTTTTTTAAAAATTTTTCTCGGGCAATAAAACCCCTATTGTCCCAACAGCTTTAATCACACAAACAATAGGAACTTCTCAAAGTCCTATCATCACAGTAAGTAGAATCTACTGAGTAGATAGAAATGAGACAAATAAAAAAATAGTCTTTCCTCTGTGTTCCGTAGGGCAAGCCCACCCCACTTAAGACTTTAAATATTACTTGACCTTCCATTTCAGTAAATAGGACGATAGCTCAGGGGTAAATTCTCTGTCTACTAATCTTTTGGTGACTAGCTCGAATCTCGCCAGTTGATTTTTTTTTTTTCATTAAATAAATAAAATTTATTCCCTTTTTTTAGTAGCAATACTATTACCCTTTTTCTGTTCTGGGTAATGGATAAAAATCCCAAATTTTGAAAATTATTTTTTACTTAATTTTAATAACAACAATGAACAATTTATAAATATATAAAATTTTTTAAAAAACTCTCTTCAGGTACCAAGTTCCAGGCCTTTCGAGCAGTCCCAATATTCTTTAAAAAAGTATATTCTTTAAAAAAATTTTGTTATATTATTAACTATTATTTTTTTTAAAATATATTATTAATATTATAAACATCATTATCGAAGCCTTTGACTCATTATCATCATGCATAATTAAATTCTCTTTTTTTTTCCTCATAAACATCGTTATTTGTAATGAAAAAATTGCTTCGGTCCTACATCATTTTTTACTCTCCTTCAATGTGATTGCGTATAAAATTTGTCCTATAAAAATTCATTATTACAATTAATTAAATAAGAAAAAAAAAGAAAACATAACATTGATAGGCTTGACTACAAAACCTACGTTTCTGTAGTCGAGCGTGTTACCTCTGAGCTGTTACAAGAATATTAAATTGGTTTTATAGCTTCTATGTATGTTGCGAACAATGCTAGACCTTTTCTATTTAAAAATTTGTGCTTGAAAATAAACTGGTTTAGGATTCTTGTAATGAGAGTAAAAGAGAACACATATCTTATCTCTTTTCTCTCTTAGATTAAGGGGCGTGGCTGAAATGAACCGTTGCAGCGCCATCGCTCGATGGGTTCACAGAAACTTTTATGTTGTGACCTAAGATTATCGACATGTTAACCCAAAATACCAACATGTTGACCGAAACTTCGTCTGGATTTTTAACACAGCATTGGACTTCTATACTGGTCTCTCTTCTCTGGCATTTACTCAAGTTGGCACTCATTGACCGCAATCTGTAATACATGTTTATATTTTATCTAGCCTTTAAGGCTAGGCTGAAGTCACGGAGGCGACTGATTCCTCCTACCAAAATACATATAGGATCGGAGTTTTCTTATTTCTTCGCCAATTTATATTTTTACTTAAAAACTTTGGTCCCAAATTAAAGCTTGTTTTATGATGCAGTGTGCTAGATAGCAATTTCGATTATCCACTTGATTTTTTCAATTAAAGAATTGAAAAGAAAATTGAATAATTATAAATTAATTTGCCGCGCTTGAATTCCAAGATGCCCGCTACAAAGTTATAAAAAAAATCGTGAATTATTTATTTTCTATGTAATTTCAGCTCCTAAATGTTGTCGAGCGCAATTCTTGCAACATTTTTTCGCATAAAAAAACTTATTCAGGTGATAATATTGGATAATTACGACGAAATTAGAAAACTACGATTTGGCATGATTATCGTTGGACATTCATTCGAAGGAATCTAACAGATGCCCCGCATTTTGACGGGTAATTTGTGTATGTGTGTGTACGAGTAATACATGTAGATGATGTAAATATCGTGTGTTACTTTACAATGCCCTACACTTTGATGACCATTGCAGTTAATCTAAATAAAAATAATGATACTCATTGAACATTAATTGATATAATACCTAAAAATGGCTTAAAATATCAGTACTCTGCAGTGGTCTGGGTGCGACCCGAAAGGTCCACACGACCAACTTCCCAGTGGAAAAAATGAAAAAACACCCCGAATAGAACCCGTTTCCATTCTTTATAACAAATGGAATTGTTATAAACAAAATCAGTGTGTTTTTATTCATTTGATATGGTTAGTTACTTCATTTCAGTAAAAGAAAAAATTGTGCGTTAGATGAATTCAAATATACCTCATAGATCCTTTTTTTTTATTATTTATGACAAATTTTATTGTTATAAACGAAAAAAGTATGTTTTGATTTATGTCATACGGTTGGTAACATTTTTTTAGTAAAAGAAAAAATTATGCGTTAAAAGTACTCATATATATAGCATGAATCCCTATCTTTATTGTTTATAACAATTTAAAACTTTTTATTCAAATATTACCATGATCAATAACCACTTGTTAGTAACAATGTTCAATTGTTATGAACACAATTCCATATTATTAACAATTATTATTGACTATTATAGCGTCTTTAATGCTGTTTTCTCAATCCTGACACGAGTTTGAAATTCTGTCATTGCTAATTTTGTTTTTGGTTCTGCAAAAAAAAATAGCTGGACCGATTTCGTTGAAAACCGGATCAGTTCTAAGTTGCGCAATTTCGTGTCAAATGCAGTTGGTTTCACGCCGATATCATTTTTTGTTCTCGAAATAATCGAGGCGAAAAATAATTCCGAACGCACACACGCACATACGTACATACGTACATACACACACAGACGTCCACTGAAACACGATCGTATTCGACTCTGGGGACCTTAAAACGTGGAGATATGTCAAAATTCGGGATTCGCAAAATCGGACCCATTACTATAACTTCCCACTGGGAAGTTAAATATACATATCAATTCATTATTATCATTCCTATCAAGTATAAATGTTAACAAACGAGCTCAATTCCAAGTCTGTGTGTCCAAGCATGTAGTGTAAAAACAAAATACACATAATCTCTAAATTGAGATTATGCTGGCCATGTGGTTAAAGCGTCAGAGTTCTATTTTTCTGGGCAGGGTTCGATCCCAGTCATGACCACTTTTTTTTTTTCTCTTTGCTCATTGAATTTATTAACGCTAAGTCAGAAAATATTTGAACAGGGCCATAAACCTTTTTTGTACAGATACATTGATAATAACCTGTGTTCAACAACTTATTAACATTGAAAAGTAGTTTAAACAATCTGTGGCGAGTTCCAGCACTATCCCCACCCTTCGTACTCAAGTCTGCATTACAGAATTTATAAACATAAACATAATATCAAAGATGATGTGATAGCTCTGTGGTTAGAACACCAGACTTTCATTTCAACGTTTAGGGTTCGATCCCAGTCATAGCCAATTTTTTTTTTTTTCATTAAAATTTTACATAAATGCAATAATTGGTTGTTTATATAAGTTCACAATTAATTCCTATTGTCTTTTAAAGACAACATTTTCTAAAAAAGTGAATTCATAGTAACTCGTTCCTTACCCTCAGCTTATTTTCAGAAAAACAATTTTTTTTTCGTAAGTAATTGGAAGAATAATTTAATAAAATATATGAATTGATTTATAAGTATATAAAGTCACTTAAACGGAAAAAAGAAAAAAAATTGCCTATGACTGGGATCGAACCCTAATCGGTGAAATAGAAATCCAATGGTTTGACCTCAGAGCTATTATATTTACAATGTAGACATGTATGCTTGTAATTTATAAGCTGCTGGCTTGGGCACGGAAAGTGGGAGTAGACCTTGCCGGCGAAGTGCCGGAACTCGCCACGGATTGTTTAAACTATTTTTCAATGTTAATAAGTTGTTAAAAAGAGGCTATTATCAATGTATCTGCACTAAAAAAGATTAATAGTTCTGTTTAAATTTTTTCATCGGATTAATTAAAAGATGGTTTTACATAAAAATTGAAATTTAAAACTCATTTTTGGCATGATAAAATTGCAATAACATGCAATTTAAATGAAAAAAAATTTTGCTGTAATTGAAATCGAACACCGTTGGTAAAATTAATGTCGAACGCTTTGACTACAGAGCCAGCGTATTTTCATTTATTTTGTTTACGTTTATGTATCATGAACTTCAGACTTGGCAACAGAGGGTGGGGGCTGAGCTTGCTTGTCAACAGTTCGAACTCGCAGTCTTCTCTAAAAAATAAGACTGAGATAGATAGATATATTCTGTGCTCTGTCTTGCTCGGAACAGATGATTCTGAAATTTGTAAATTTCCCGGTGCCCTAAAGCTCTCTTTTTGTAGTGCATCCATGTAAATTATTATTTTCCGAACGATTTCCCTGTTACCTACTCAATTTCAATTGATATCGAGCTTCGGCCTTCCGCCGCACAATGCGAGGGCGTAAATTCAACTTCGCGAAACTTTCTGGCTTCAGCCAAGCCTTCATATTGAGTTTTGTTACGTTCTGTGTTTCATTTTGCCACCAGTTGACGCTCAAGCATTAACACAAAATGCGAAAAATATTTAAAGGATTCAAATGAGACGGTGGCAATAAAATAAATTGTAACAATAGCTTTAAGTTTTGATTGCAGTGTTCTGATTGACGGCTTAAGTTGGTCTAAAGTGAAAATTGGATTGCGGCCAAACTTAGCAGAAATGGACAAAGAGTTATTACAAAGGTTATAGGCTACTTTTTATTTATGTAAATTAGTTATGAAAATTAAATTCGTTATGAACTAATGAAAACGGAGTTTATGCAACATTTCCGATTTCTTTCAACAGTAAAAATTTTCATTTACTAAAAAAAAATACTAACCATGTAACATGAATAGAAATGACCGCTCTTTGTTTATAATGACATAATTTGTTATAAAAAACTAAAGAAGGAACTATGCTATTAATCCAATTTTTTTCAACACGAAATTTTTTCTATTGCTAAAAAAAAAGATACAAATAACGTGAAATAGAAATGAACAAACTCGATTCGTTCATAATCATTAAAAAAGAGATCTATGCTATAAATCCAAGCGATTTTGACAGGGAATCTTTTCTCTTACTGGAAACGGGTTATTAACCCTATTACAGGGGTATGAAAGGACACTCTTTGTTTTCAACAATTATATTTGTTATTAATAATTGGATACTGGATTCATGCAATGTATTCGAGTTCTTTTAAACGCCGCTTCTTTCTTTTACTAAGAAAATGTTACTCACCATGTAACATAAATAGAAACTGGCTCTCTTCGATTACAACAACTGCATTCGTTATAAATAATTGAAAACAGAATTCACGCAACGAATCAGAGTTCTTTAAACGATAAATTTTTTTTGTATTGAAGCAAGGTTACTATTGTAATCCGATAGGTAATACAAACGGGGTAAATTAGTTTATAACCATCAAATCATCGTCAACGAGAAGAAATTAAATCTCACGATAGGGGTTGTATTTTTTCCAGTTACTATTAATACTTACGAAATTATGACTTCACTTGAAATATTATCATGCAGCAATACATTTTTAGAATTGGCCCTTTCGAACTACAAAATTACCATTTAAAACATTTTTTGATGAATCTATTGTTATGTGACGTAATTATGCACATTACGCGGACAAAGTTACGAAAATCAGCTAGTGTAATATAGTGATATTTTATAAAAATGGGATCTATGTAATAGATTTGAGTTTTTCTATCAGAGAATTTTTTCGCTTACTCAACAAAAGTTACCAGCAATGTCACATGAATATTTTTTCCTATTACTGTTTGAATCATTGCATTCCACACAATCCCATAACTTTTCATGCTGCAAATACGTTTTAACTGCAATACGTTATGTTATGGCACGCCGCTTTACTATTTAATGATATCAATAAAATTTTATCTATCACTCCTAGAATTGAGCTATCCTTACTATGTATCATACATTATAGCTGAGTTACCCTAAAAACCTATTTTTTGATGGCGGTTTCTCGTAGATATTGACGAGAAGAGCATTTGTGTAAAATGTCATTGTTTGGAAATTATTTTTACTATTGTTTATTATCAATTGAAATTTGGCGAATTGCATTTTTTGAACTTTCCCTGCTTCTGCAGCGACAACCGTTCATTTTTTCGAAAAAAATATAGACACCATTTTTGTGAAAAAGAAGAACAAACATGTTTTAATCATCAACATAAAATAATTATTCATTGTATTGTAATGTCCGAATGCATTTTAATTATTTCACATAATTATTTAAAATATATTTTAAGAAAAGCTAAAAATGAATAGCAATAAACTTAAGGATTGAGGTTAACGATTATTACTCAAGTTATTTTTTGAGTTTTCCTAAGATTTCGTTAAAATAGAAAGGATTTCGAAGAATAGTTGAGGAAGTCATTTTTTAGATATTTTATTGCTTTTGGAAAACCTACGTGGCGAAAAGCAATAAAACTTTAAAAAAAGAGTACGTGACGTAAGAAGAGCGTTAGCTTTTCCAAAAAAGGAAAAGACCATGCAAAGGGACTTGTGCGCACCTGAAGCAAGGTACTTCTAATTATGTCACATTCGACTAAATAAATACATAAGGTTTGACGCATCAGTCAGTTGTCGAAAAAGTAAGATCGAGATCAGATCGTCGTGGAACATCTCTTGAAATCGTAAGTCTTGAGTATTATATTAATAATACTTCAAAGTTTGTAAATTTTTGTATAAAGTTTATTCGATCGTCAAATTATTTTTAAATTGATATTTAAATTAATTCGCGAGAAAAAGTGAATAATTGCGCTGACTGGAACATCGACTAAGAACCAATTAATTGTAATTCATCTCGACCAGAGTAATAGGAATCATCTGTTGGTAACGTTTAAATTGTTGTTATAATTTTTCAATCATTTTCATTTAATAAAATTTTGTTATTGTTTTTATATAAATCACACATTTTTACTTTCTCTATCGAAGATCCCCTCATCCCTGTCTATTGGTCGAAAGGCTAGGACTAAAAAGAGGAGCTTAAAGTCTCTAAGGTTAAGCATATGGTTTACATATTGACACCTTTAAAGAGCAAAATTACATAACAATTTTTGGGGGCTCGTCCGGGATTGCAATGATCTTCTATGGAGAAATAGTTTAAATGTCTGATAATTCTGGATCATCTGATAATAATAAAAAAGGTTATTCGTTGAGAAGTACCGGTGACCCACTATATCCTGAAGGTTTAGCTCCGCCTACCAGACCTAAAAGTTTCAAGTTTGTTGATTCGGGTATCGGTGATTTAACAAAAATATCAGAATCGAGTGAACTCGTTACATCTGACGAGAGTGATAATAGTGACGAAACGATAAATCAAACTTAAGCTCACGTAGAGACGGAAAATTTAGATATAAATATGACGGAACAAAGGAAAATGTCTGATAATCAAAATATATCTCTCAAAGACGCGTTAATATGCATTCCTATATTTACGGGCAAACCAGAAGAATTAATTGATTTTTCAAATTGTTGTGAGGAAGCAAAATGTATGTTACCAGAGCAAGTAGAATCAAATCTCACTAAATTAATTTTTGGTAGTAAATTATCTCCTTCAGTTAAAGATGCATTAAATAAAATAACATATAGCACTGTAAATGAACTCTTAAGAGATCTTAAAAAAGTTTATGTTCCTTCTAAAACACTTTTTCAGTTGCAAGGTGAACTAGGAAGAATGTTTCAAAAAGATGATGAATTAGTAGTAGACTTTGTTAATAGATTACGGAAAAAAGCAAA
Organism: Chelonus insularis; assembly: GCF_013357705.1. NCBI lineage: Eukaryota > Metazoa > Arthropoda > Insecta > Hymenoptera > Braconidae > Chelonus > Chelonus insularis. Next base: position 76,143 of record NW_023276656.1, read on the forward strand.
AGAAATAGTAGAATGTTTCAAATCAAATAATCCGACTGCTACTCCGAATGAAATTCAAATCTATAAAGATAATACTGATAAAGCCGTAGCTCAATGTTTTGTTCAAAATTTAAGAAATGAAATAGATCAACGAATGTCTCGATGTGACAACGTCACTGAGGCCTTAGAAAAGGCAATAGAAATAGAAAAACGATTAATTGGGCGAAAAGAAATTCGTAAAGACCCAAATAGTATAAAAATTAAAGAAACTAAAAATGAAGATAAAAATAAACCCGTTAAATTTGTAACTAATAAACTAAATAACGATAAAGACAAAAGTTTAAATAATAATAGTCAAGAAAAACCAAAGATTATTTGTTATTCATGTAATAAACCTGGTCATGTAAAGAAAAATTGTCGAGAGAAAGATAATAATAATCCAAGAAGAAATTGTCAACTTTGTAATAAAACTGGACATACTGCTGAAAATTGTTTTAAAAATCCAAATAGAGTTTCGTCAAACGTAAAATGTCAAATTTGTGAAAAAAATGGTCATATTGCTAAAACGTGTCGATTAATTAATCATTCGAATGAAAGTAATCAAAGTAAATCTTGTAAATTTTGTAAAAAATCTGGTCACGACATTTCCACTTGTTTCCGTCTTAAAGCTAAAAAATACGACGAACAGGAAAACTCGAATGTGTCTCGCCAGATGGGCGCGGGGTCAGAGGCACTCCAAAAGCGTCCAGTGACATTGACTTTTGAGGAGGAAACCGAAAACGAGTACTAATCATGAGGGTGAAATTAGAAAATTTAGACGATCTACCGTATATTATTGTAGGCAAAACAAATAAAAATAAAGATGTAATTATGATGATAGATTCAGGAGCTTCGCCGAACTTACTTAAATTTAGCTATGTAAATGATCCGACGACAATTGATCACAGTAAAATTGTTGAATTGCACGGTATTGCAAATGTACCAATAGTAATGAAAGTAGATAATGTTAAATACCCATTTAAAAAAGCTAATAGAGTCGAGGATGGAGTGATGTATATTCCCTCTCGTAGTGAGTCAACCTTTTTCGTAAAAGTTAAAAATAAAAATATTTTCGAAGGTTATGTCCCAAGATTAAAAGCGTGTAAAGGCGTATTTTTGGAAGACTGTTTAGTACGTGTTAATGATGGTCGTGCTAATATGCAAGTTTTTAATACGACTGAAAATGAAGTGGGATTGAAAATTCCCACTTTATTTATACAGTCAGTAGAGAATTTACATGATCCTAAAATTGATCAAGAAGAATGTTTGAACAGAGATTGTGAAATTGAAACTCAATCAGATTTTAATAAACTTAATTTTAAAGATTTTAATACGGAAAAAATTTTGTCAATTGTTGAAAATTTTGAAAATAACAAAAGATTTTAAAAAATTATAAAGTTATTGAGATTAAGCCATATAGGCAAAGAAGAAAGAAAACATGTTGAAAAAATTTTAAAAAAAATATGCAGATCGGTTTCATATTCCAGATGAACCACTAGGGTCAACAGATGTATACAATCATAAAATAGCTACTACTTCAGATATTCCTATAACAGTGAAACAATATCGTACACCTCAGTTTTTGAAGACAGAAATTAAAAAACAAATTAAGGAGGAACTCGACACCGGCATTATTGGGCCTTCTGAGTCTCCTTATAATAGTCCAGTTTGGATCGTGCCTAAGAAACCAGATTCGCAAGGTAATAAAAGATGGCGAGTCGTTATAGATTACAGAAAATTAAATGAAAGAACTATTACTGACGCTTATCCATTACCAAATATTACTGATATTCTTGATCAATTAGGAGGTTCAATGTATTTTATTGTGTTTGATTTAGCTTCCGGATATCATCAGATTAAGATGGATCCAAAGGATAGCCATAAGACGGCATTTTCAACTCCACAAGAACATTGGGAGTTTAAACGTATGCCGTTCGGGTTAAAAAAACGCACCAGCAACGTTCCAAAGGTTAATGGATACGGTTTTGACTGGGTTGCAGGGTATATCGATGTTTGTTTATTCAGATGATAGTGTAGTTTTCGCGAAAAATTTGGATGAGCATGGAAAAAAAATTGATGATTTAATGCAAAGTTTACGTAAAGCTAATTCGCAATTGCAACCAGATAAATGTGAATTTTTACGCAGTGAAGTAAATTATCTGGGTCATATTATTAGTAGTAAAGGGTTAAAACCTGATCCATCGAAATTAGATGCGGTAAAAAATTTTCCGGTACCGAAAACGCAAAAAAATAATAGAGCTTTTCTGGGTTTAACTGGATATTATAGAAGATTTATTAAGAATTTTTCAAAAATTGCAAAACCATTAACGCGTTTATTAGAAAAGAATAGAGATTTTAAATGGTCTCAAGAAGCACAGAGTGCTTTCGAGATATTAAAGGAAGCTTTATGTAAAGCTCCAGTATTACAATATCCAGATTTTTCAAAACCATTTATAATTACAACAGATGCTTCAGGCATTGCTGTTGGTGCAGTTTTATCTCAAGGGGAAATAGGTAAAGATAAACCTATTGCTTATTATTCGAGAGCGTTAAGAGGCACTGAGTTGAAATATGATACATATGAAAAAGAAGCTTTGGCTTTTTTTCAGGCTGTTAAAAATTTTAGGCCTTACATCTATGAGCATAAATTCACGTTAGTTACTGATCATAAACCATTGATCTGGTTTCAAGCTGCAAAAGAAGCAAACGCAAGAGTTCTTAAATGGCGTTTAAAATTAGCAGAATATGATTTTGATGTTGTATATAAACCGGGAAAAATTAATTTGAACGCGGATGCATTGTCGCGAAATCCGGTAGAAGTTGTAAATGTTACTACTCGTGCTCAAGCAAAAGTAGGAAATGAAAAGAAAGATTGCTCCGATCTCGAATTGCGAATGAACAATACAGTCAGTGATTTAAATGATTTTTCAGAAAAATCGTCAAAGGAAAAAGAAAACGGCAATGTTATTCCCAAAAAGAAAAGGGGTAGGCCGCGAAAAGGAGTCGTAAACACAGATGGAGCTATGCTCAAGAAAAGAGGTAGGCCACCGAAAAAGGTGTTAGACTCTGAAGAACCTGATAATGTAAATACTCAAGGTATCTCTAGTGATGATGATACGAGATTTGCTGGTTCAGGAAATCCTCATGATTCTGACTCCGAGTCTGAAGTCGAGTCGGACAATGAATCGGATGATTCATTGGAGGATGTAGCTGTTGATGAACAAAAATTTAAGAAAATTAGGTCGAATATTATTTTATCGAAAGAATAATTTCAGTATAGAAAGGATAATTTAGTTTATTTTGTTGATGAGAGTGGACATCCTCGTGATGAGGGCTCTAAGAAATTAAAAGACCTTAATAAAATGTCTATAATTGAAGCTCCTAGAATAGGGAGTATTTATTCGTTCAAGGTTAATCGAAAAGTTCATTTTGCATGTATAATTCGTGAATCGAAAGGAGAATCTATAATTCGAGTAAAAAGTCATTTAGGACGATGTTTGGTCAATTTAAAAGTCATGTTAAAAGAAAAGAATATTGAAACAGTTTCAGTTGCTTATTCAAAGTATATAGAAAATATTCCTTGGGATGATGTTTTATCAATGATTAAAGAAATTTTTGAGAATGAAAATTTAAAGGTAATTATTTGTCTAGGAACTATTAGGCACGTTCCTCCGGATGATCGTGATAAAATTTTTGCTGAAGCACACTCTTCACCCATTGGTGGTCATAAAGGTGTGTCTAAAACATATAATAGATTAAAGCATAATTATTATTGGAAAGATTTAAAGGGCGACGTGCAACGTCGAATACAACAATGTTTAGATTGTCAATTAAAAAAATTAACTCGTGTTAAAAATAGGCAACCGATGATTATTACGGATACTCCAGGTACAGTGTTTGAGAAAATTGCAATGGACATAGTAGGTCCATTACCAGTTACATCACGAGGAAAAGAATATATTTTAACAATTCAGGATCAATTATCGAAGTATAGTGTCGCGATTCCACTTGAAAATATGACCGCGATTTCGGTTGCGGATGCATTTATTAAAAGATTTATTTGTGTATTTGGAGCACTGAAGGTTTTATTGACTGATCAAGGTCGTAATTTTATTAGTGCTTTTATGCAAAGAATAATGAAAAAATATAAAATAAAAAAGTTGCAGACAACCGCGTTTAGGCCACAATCAAATGGTTCTCTAGAAAGATCTCACCATGTGTTGGGAGAATATTTAAAACAATTCGTACGTAAAGATGACGAATGGGACGAGTGGTTAGAATTAGCCATGTTCTCATATAATACGAGTGTTTATGAAGGTACGAAATTTACACCTTATGAACTTGTTTTTGAAAAAATAGCGCGCGTTCCGACGAATGAACCTTTGCATAACTTAGATCGTCTGCCAACGTATGAAAATTATATAACAGATTTAGTGGAAAGATTAATGAACATACGTAAATTAGCTTATGAAAATCTAGTAGATTCGAAAGAAACGTCAAAGAAATATTATGACAGAAAAATGAAACCTATGGAGTTACATATAGGGGATAATGTTTTCTTAGAAAAAGGTCCAAAGCCAAGTAAATTAGGTGATCATTATGATGAACCATTTGAAGTTTTAGAGATATATCCAAATGGAAATGTCAAAATACTAATTAAGAATAAACCAAAAATAGTTCATTCTGATAGACTAAAAAAGTCGAAAATAACGATGTTCCAAACTAAAGAACAATTGAAGAAGTCAAAAAAGCGAATAACCAAGGAGAAGGATCCAGATTATCAAAATTAATGTTTGTTTTTTTCTTTTTCAGTAATAATGCAGGGATTCCAAATTTTGTTATGGTTGATTGTAGTTGGAGCAGTTCAAGCCATTAGTGGGTATGATTGCGGTTCTAAGTCGTTAAATATGACGACGATATCTCTATTAGACATTGAGGAATGCAATGTTGAAGACGAACATGTACAAACAGCAAATGTAAACCTTTTTTTACTGCAAATTAATGAATATGATCATGTTGAAATAAAACAATGTAAAGTTGAAATAAGTAGAACTGTGCATTATTGCTGAATGCATTCTCATTATAAGAAATATTTTTTTTATATTAATTAATTAAAAAGGCACTCACCTGCACATTTCACCGGAACGCTGGAAAAAGTCAGTTTTGTTGTGCGCGTTCAGAGCGCTGCACCTTTTCACCTGTAACAAGTGAGTATATGCTCTCGCGGACTTTTTCTGTAGAGAATTCGATTTCTCTAAAAAAAAGGTATATACATATTTTTCGAAAAAACCGAATAGTTCTCGCTGTTGCGTAAGCAGTTGAAGGTCCAGAAATGCACTTTACCATATTTCAATTGATAATAAACAATAGTAAAAATAATTTTCAAACAATGACATTTTACACAAATGCTCTTCTCGTCAATATCTACGAGAAACCGCCATCAAAAAATAGGTTTTTAGGGTAACTCAGCTATAATATATGATACATAGTAAGGATAGCTCAATTCCAAAATTAAAAGTAAAAAGAGAAAGAATTATCGATATTATTATAAAGAAGATCTAAAATAAATTTGAACGAATTCGATAGGCCGTTTTTTTTTAAAACAAAATAACTAATAAAAAAATGAAACGATTAGCTATTTAAAATACTTTTAAGCTAAACAATAACAATTTTATTTGAAAATTAAGTCGATATTGACTAGACATTATTGTTCACAACCGAATATGACTCTTAACAATTACGCATTGTTTATAACAATATGAATTTGTTATAAACAATTGAAAATTGTATTTATCGATTAAGTAATGTGTATATCACATGGATTCGGTTGCTTTCAACATTATTAATTATAACTCTTTAAATTTGTTACAAACGATTACTAATAGGAAGTTCGTTGTGTTAACACAGACGAAGTGTACTTAGACCTATTTTTTTATTCTCAATAGGCGGCGCTGCAATTGTCCCTGAAAAGCATGGAATGGTTATCAATTTTTAGGTACTGGCAGTTTATGAGCAAGCTTAATCCCCTCCCTCCGTACTCAAGTTAGCAGATCTTAATTTATAAATATGAACAAGAGAAGAAATAATATACTAGTCTTGTAGTCAGAGGACTAGATTTTTAATTCGCTGAGCCGGGTTCAAAACCAGTCACAGCCAATTTTTCTTTTTTCATTAAATGAAATGCAAGCGTTATTTTAGCATGCCAGCATTATAAATAGTAATGAATAATGATTTTTTTAATCATTGTCTTTCCAATTTATGGCAGAAGAGCAAAAAAGTTATTGAAAAGTTTAAAGAAAACTTGTTTCTTTATTGTAACAAAAGAGGTAGCAGTTTCTTAAACAATTATAAAAGATGAGGAGCACTTACAACACTTCGTAACGAGTTCCGGCATATCACCGGCAAGCTGGATATCCACACTCCGTACCCAAGCGAGCAACTCAAAATTCATAAACATGAATATTTATATGAACATGTGCTAGCTACGTGGTCAAAGCGCTACTTATTTTTTTTTGCCGAGCAGTGTTCAATCCTAGTTACGGCAAGTTTTTTTTTTGTTTTTCATTTAAATTGCATGTAATTGCAATTTTTGGATGACAAAATAATTTTTCTTTTTATAATTTTTCCTTTAATCAATGACAGGATAGTAAAAAAAAATTGAAATAGTGTAGAAACACACTCATTCAGTCATATATTTAACTGGCTATTTCTCTGAACTTATGAACTTTTTATTTCTATGAAATTTCCTCACTATACCTCCAGGCTGCAAATCGTACTTCTCGATTACTTTTCGCTCGGAGCCTTAATGATAATAACCTCGCAGAAATTGGTCGAAGTAGTGGGAATATCGTCTGCGCTATATTTTCAAAAAGTTTTAAATAAAAAAGAAATTATTTTCAGAACAGTGGGAAATCCTGATATTGAATCCGCTATTGTTAAACGCTTTAATCGCACGTTGAAAGAGCGAATGTGGCATTATTATATATATGCCTACACAAAAAAATACATTGATGTTCTACAGAAAATTGGCTCAGCTTACAATAATACTAAACACAGTGCAACAAAATTTATGCCTTCTAGATTAGTAGCCTTTTAGAATATGCAACATTGTTATGAAAATAGTAGGGGGCGTAAGAAAATATAGAAAATATCTAAATGTAACATTGGCGATTTAGTCCACATTAGTAAAGCAAGGGCCGCTTTCATGAAAGGTTATACAAGCAGGTGGAGTAAAGAAATTCTTAAAATAATTCGTGTGTCAAAATTTCGTCAGCCGCGTGTATATACTTCAAGATCTGAGCCATGAAAACATAGATGGTATTTTGTATATGGGAAAGCTATCAAGGGTGGGTCAAAAATCAAGAAAATACAAAGGACACTGCGAAAAGACGAGCTCCACATAATTTTACCCAGTAATAGTAGCATGATTTATTTTCCTGAACATACAACAACGCACTTTGTGACACAGTTATCACATCCTCTGGAATTTCCTGGGGAATTAAGCGTATCCTTGAAAGAAATAAGTATTCCTATGAATTTTTTGAATGTGTCTGCAAAACATAAGAATGGTTCTTTTTTACTCAAACATGACGTCGATATACTAATAAATAAAATAAAATGTTGCTGATACTTACAATTTGGACGAAGCAGAAAATCATAAGTCGTTATTTCCTGCTGGTGTGTATCAAACACTTTAGCATCTAATTGATAAATTAAATAAACTCTACATCATTAACGAGCATATAAAATAGATAGTGAATCCTGGTAGTTATGTCACAACTACAATGATTCGCGACAGCAGCTATGATGGGTACACCTGGTCCACTATCAACTTATCTTCAGCAGATTCTTAGGGTTCCAGTGAAGAATAAACCTAAATTATTAGCTCATCTTCGAAGCACACGCCCTGCAAGCATCTTCGCATCTCTACCATGCAGCTCATTTCTTTATAAAAATATTTGTAAAAATTACATAACAGCCGATGTAAAGACACCATTATTACGTATTGTACCTCGTGATATAAATAACTATGCATATGGATCAAAGACAATGAAGTCATTTTTAATAATGCACAACAAAACAAGATAGATATGTATTGAGAAATTGACTATGATATTCCAAAGTGTGGATTCGGTCACAGTTTTTACGGTAGCATCAATCAAATTTACATTGGAACACATCATCTGAAAGGTCATAGCATCAGAACACCTACGTTCAACGAAACAGTAACTACGGCTCAAATTACCACATCATTCAATACAATAGCAAATATAACAACAGCGATGAAAAATTATCAGATAATATTAATGGACTAATAATAATTGTCCGAAAATTTTTAAGTAGGAATTAGCTAAAAACCGTACTCTGTAGATGTATATGCCAATATAAACATAATCCACTCAAGCTTGAATTAATCAACAATGTAGTATCGAAAATCATGAGATAAGTTAACGAAAAAGTGATGCAGTCAGTAATGGATTGCTTCTGCTGATACAAACTGACAGTCAAAAAACCACATAACCAACAACTATTGAAAATACTCTTAGATGGAAAGATGACGAAAAAATTGTAAATTACTGACATCAGCTGTCAGAAAATACACTTTAAAGCGTCGATCATATAGGACGCAGTAGATTAATAAAATTACGTTATAATCAGTGACAGACAAGAAAATAAAAAAAATTAAAAAATCAGGAATAAATGTGTATTAACAGACAAATAAAAGATACAAAAGGAAGAGCAAATAAAAGAAAACAAAAGAAAAACTAAAAAATACAAGAAAAAACAAAAAAAAAAGATCGAATGAACATTCAATCTAAAAATGAATAACAAGAAAAAGATTAGAAAATAAATGTTGAAGGCAAACGAGATAGACAGGTGCACACACCGTCCTTCAAAACGCCAACGTAATATACACTAGATGAAGATAATGAAGCACTTCGAGATAATGCACCACTACGTGAAGCTGAGGCAGCACCACTACGTGAAACGGAGGCAGCAGCACTGCGTGAGGCAGAGTCAGCAGCGCTTTGGGATCCAGATGATGCACCACTACGTGAAGCTGAGGCAGCAGCACTGCGTGAGGCAGAGTCAGCAGCGCTTTGTGATCCAGATGATGCACCACTGCGTGAAGCTGAAGCAGCAGCACTGCGTGAAGCAGAGTCAGCAGCGCTTTGCGATCCTGATGATGCACCACTACGTGAAGCTGAGGCAGCAGCACTGCGTGAGGCAGAGTCAGCAGCGCTTTGTGATCCAGATGATGCACCACTACGTGAAGCTGAGGCAGCACCACTCCATGATCCAGATGATGCACCACTGCGTGAAGCTGAGGCAGCACCACTGCGTGAAGCTGAGGCAGCAGCACTGCGTGAAGCAGAGTCAGCAGCGCTTTGTGATCCAGATGATGCACCACTACGTGAAGCTGAGGCAGCAGCACTGCGTGAGGCAGAGTCAGCAGCGCTTTGGGATCCAGATGATGCACCACTGCGTGAAGCTGAGGCAGCACCACTGCGTGAAGCTGAGGCAGCAGCACTGCGTGAAGCAGAGTCAGCAGCGCTTTGTGATCCAGATGATGCACCACTCCATGATCCAGATGATGCACCACTACGTGAAGCTGAGGCAGCAGCACTGCGTGAGGCAGAGTCAGCAGCGCTTTGGGATCCAGATGATGCACCACTACGTGAAGCTGAGGCAGCACCACTACGTGAAGCTGAGGCAGCAGCACTGCGTGAGGCAGAGTCAGCAGCGCTTTGTGATCCAGATGATGCACCACTGCGTGAAGCTGAGGCAGCACCACTGCGTGAAGCTGAGGCAGCAGCACTGCGTGAAGCAGAGTCAGCAGCGCTTTGTGATCCAGATGATGCACCACTACGTGAAGCTGAGGCAGCACCACTGCGTGAAGCTGAGGCAGCAGCACTGCGTGAGGCAGAGTCGCACCATCCATGATCCAGATGATGCACCACTGCGTGAAGCTGAGTCAGCACCACTGCCATGATCCAGATGATGCACCACTGCGTGAAGCTGAGGCAGCACCACTGCGTGAAGCTGAGGCAGCAGCACTGCGTGAGGCAGAGTCAGCAGCGCTTTGTGATCCAGATGATGCACCACTACGTGAAGCTGAGGCAGCACCACTACGTGAAGCTGAGGCAGCAGCACTGCGTGAGGCAGAGTCAGCAGCGCTTTGTGATCCAGATGATGCACCACTACGTGAAGCTGAGGCAGCACCACTGCGTGAAGCAGAGTCAGCAGCGCTGTGATCCAGATGTGCACCACTCCATGATCCAGATGATGCACCACTACGTGAAGCTGAGGCAGCAGCACTGCGTGAGGCAGAGTCAGCAGCGCTTTGTGATCCAGATGATGCACCACTACGTGAAGCTGAGGCAGCACCACTACGTGAAGCTGAGGCAGCAGCACTGCGTGAGGCAGAGTCAGCAGCGCTTTGTGATCCAGATGATGCACCACTGCGTGAAGCTGAGCAGCACACTGCGTGAAGCTGAGGCAGCAGCACTGCGTGAGGCAGAGTCAGCAGCGCTTTGTGATCCAGATGATGCACCACTACGTGAAGCTGAGGCAGCACCACTGCGTGAAGCTGAGGCAGCAGCACTGCGTGAGGCAGAGTCAGCAGCGCTTTGTGATCCAGATGATGCCCACTACGTGAAGCTGAGCAGCACACTACGTGAAGCTGAGGCAGCAGCACTGCGGAGGCAGAGTCAGCAGCGCTTTGGGACCAGATGATGCACCACTGCGTGAAGCTGAGGCAGCAGCACTGCGTGAAGCAGAGTCAGCAGCGCTTTGTGATCCAGATGATGCACCACTCCATGATCCAGATGATGCACCACTACGTGAAGCTGAGGCAGCAGCACTGCGTGAGGCAGAGTCAGCAGCGCTTTGGGATCCAGATGATGCACCACTACGTGAAGCTGAGGCAGCACCACTACGTGAAGCTGAGGCAGCAGCACTGCGTGAGGCAGAGTCAGCAGCGCTTTGTGATCCAGATGATGCACCACTGCGTGAAGCTGAGGCAGCACCACTGCGTGAAGCTGAGGCAGCAGCACTGCGTGAAGCAGAGTCAGCAGCGCTTTGTGATCCAGATGATGCACCACTACGTGAAGCTGAGGCAGCACCACTACGTGAAGCTGAGGCAGCAGCACTGCGTGAGGCAGAGTCAGCAGCGCTTTGTGATCCAGATGATGCACCACTGCGTGAAGCTGAGGCAGCAGCACTGCGTGAAGCAGAGTCAGCAGCGCTTTGTGATCCAGATGATGCACCACTACGTGAAGCTGAGGCAGCACCACTACGTGAAGCTGAGGCAGCAGCACTGCGTGAGGCAGAGTCGGCACCACTCCATGATCCAGATGATGCACCACTGCGTGAAGCAGAGTCAGCACCACTCCATGATCCAGATGATGCACCACTGCGTGAAGCTGAGGCAGCACCACTGCGTGAAGCTGAGGCAGCAGCACTGCGTGATGCAGAGTCAGCAGCGCTTGTGATCCAGATGATGCACCACTACGTGAAGCTGAGGCAGCAGCACTGCGTGAGCAGAGTCAGCAGCGCTGTGATCCAGATGATGCACCACTGCGTGAAGCTGAGCAGCAGCACTGCGTGAAGCAGAGTCAGCAGCGCTTTGGGATCCAGATGATGCACCACTACGTGAAGCTGAGGCAGCAGCACTGCGTGAGGCAGAGTCAGCAGCGCTTTGTGATCCAGATGATGCACCACTACGACTGACAGATCCAGATCGATGCACCACTGCTGAGGCAGCACCACTGCGTGAAGCTGAGGCAGCAGCACTGCGTGAAGCAGAGTCAGCAGCGCTTTGTGATCCAGATGATGCACCACTGCGTGAAGCTGAGGCAGCACCCGCGTGAAGCTGAGGCAGCACTGCGTGAAGCAGAGTCAGCAGCGCTTTGTGATCCAGATGATGCACCACTCCATGATCCAGATGATGCACCACTACGTGAAGCTGAGGCAGCAGCACTGCGTGAGGCAGAGTCAGCAGCGCTTTGGGATCCAGATGATGCACCACTACGTGAAGCTGAGGCAGCACCACTACGTGAAGCTGAGGCAGCAGCACTGCGTGAGGCAGAGTCAGCAGCGCTTTGTGATCCAGATGATGCACCACTGCGTGAAGCTGAGGCAGCACCACTGCGTGAAGCTGAGGCAGCAGCACTGCGTGAAGCAGAGTCAGCAGCGCTTTGTGATCCAGATGATGCACCACTACGTGAAGCTGAGGCAGCAGCACTGCGTGAGGCAGAGTCAGCAGCACTGCGTGAGGCGGAGTCAGCACCACTCCATGATCCAGATGATGCACCACTGCGTGAAGCTGAGGCAGCACCACTGCGTGAAGCTGAGGCAGCAGCACTGCGTGAAGCAGAGTCAGCAGCGCTTTGTGATCCAGATGATGCACCACTGCGTGAAGCTGAGGCAGCAGCACTGCGTGAAGCAGAGTCAGCACCACTCCATGATCCAGATGATGCACCACTGCGTGAAGCTGAGGCAGCACCACTGCGTGAAGCTGAGGCAGCAGCACTGCGTGAAGCAGAGTCAGCAGCGCTTTGTGATCCAGATGATGCACCACTGCGTGAAGCTGAGGCAGCAGCACTGCGTGAAGCAGAGTCAGCAGCGCTTTGTGATCCAGATGATGCACCACTGCGTGAGGCAGAGGCAGCAGCACTGCGTGAAGCTGAGGCAGCACCACTACGTGAAGCTGAGGCAGCAGCACTGCGTGAAGCAGAGTCAGCACCACTCCATGATCCAGATGATGCACCACTGCGTGAAGCTGAGGCAGCAGCACTGCGTGAAGCAGAGTCAGCAGCGCTTTGTGATCCAGATGACGCACCACTCGTGAAGCTGAGGCAGCAGCACTGCGTGAGGCAGAGTCAGCAGCGCTTTGTGATCCAGATGATGCACCACTGCGTGAAGCTGAGGCAGCAGCACTGCGTGAAGCAGAGTCAGCAGCGCTTTGTGATCCAGATGATGCACCACTGCGTGAAGCTGAGGCAGCAGCACTGCGTGAAGCAGAGTCAGCAGCGCTTTGTGATCCAGATGATGCACCACTACGTGAAGCTGAGGCAGCAGCACTGCGTGAGGCAGAGTCAGCAGCACTGCGTGAGGCGGAGTCAGCACCACTCCATGATCCAGATGATGCACCACTGCGTGAAGCTGAGGCAGCACCACTACGTGAAGCTGAGGCAGCAGCACTGCGTGAAGCAGAGTCAGCAGCGCTTTGTGATCCAGATGATGCACCACTACGTGAAGCTGAGGCAGCAGCACTGCGTGAAGCAGAGTCAGCACCACTCCATGATCCAGATGATGCACCACTGCGTGAAGCTGAGGCAGCACCACTGCGTGAAGCTGAGGCAGCAGCACTGCGTGAAGCAGAGTCAGCAGCGCTTTGTGATCCAGATGATGCACCACTACGTGAAGCTGAGGCAGCAGCACTGCGTGAGCAGAGTCAGCAGCACTGCGTGAGGCGGAGTCAGCACCACTCGTGATCCAGATGATGCACCACTGCGTGAAGCTGAGGCAGCACCACTACGTGAAGCTGAGGCAGCAGCACTGCGTGAAGCAGAGTCAGCAGCGCTTTGTGATCCAGATGATGCACCACTACGTGAAGCTGAGGCAGCAGCACTGCGTGAAGCAGAGTCAGCACCACTCCATGATCCAGATGATGCACCACTGCGTGAAGCTGAGGCAGCACCACTGCATGATCCAGATGATGCAGCAGCAGCTGCGTGAAGCAGAGGCAGCACCACTGCGTGAAGCTGAGGCAGCAGCACTGCGTGAGGCAGAGTCAGCAGCACTGCGTGATGCAGAGTCAGCACCACTCCATGATCCAGATGATGCACCACTGCGTGAAGCTGAGGCAGCACCACTGCGTGAAGCTGAGGCAGCAGCACTGCGTGAGCAGAGTCAGCAGCGCTTTGTGATCCAGATGATGCACCACTACGTGAAGCTGAGGCAGCAGCACTGCGTGAAGCAGAGTCAGCAGCGCTTTGTGATCCAGATGATGCACCACTGCGTGAAGCTGAGGCAGCACCACTGCGTGAAGCTGAGGCAGCAGCACTGCGTGAGCGAGCAGCAGCGCTGACCAGATGAGCACCACTACGTGAAGCTGAGGCAGCAGCACTGCGTGAAGCAGAGTCAGCACGCTTTCGTGATCCAGATGATGCACCACTGCGTGAAGCTGAGGCAGCACCACTGCGTGAAGCTGAGGCAGCAGCACTGCGTGAGGCAGAGTCAGCAGCGCTTTGGGATCCAGATGACGCACCACTACGTGAAGCTGAGGCAGCAGCACTGCGTGAGCAGAGTCAGCAGCGCTTTGTGATCCAGATGATGCACCACTGCGTGAAGCTGAGGCAGCAGCACTGCGTGAAGCAGAGTCAGCAGCGCTTTGTGATCCAGATGATGCACCACTGCGTGAAGCTGAGGCAGCAGCACTGCGTGAGGCAGAGTCAGCAGCGCTTTGGGATCCAGATGATGCACCACTGCGTGAGGCAGAGGCAGCAGCACTGCGTGAAGCAGAGTCAGCAGCGCTTTGTGATCCAGATGATGCACCACTGCGTGAAGCTGAGGCAGCAGCACTGCGTGAAGCAGAGTCAGCAGCGCTTTGTGATCCAGATGACGCACCACTACGTGAAGCTGAGGCAGCAGCACTGCGTGAAGCAGAGTCAGCAGCGCTTTGTGATCCAGATGATGCACCACTGCGTGAGGCAGAGTCAGCACCACTCCATGATCCAGATGATGCACCACTGCGTGAAGCTGAGGCAGCACCACTACGTGAAGCCGAGGCAGCACCACTACGTGAAGCTGAGGCAGCAGCGCTTTGTGATCCAGATGATGCACCACTACGTGAAGCTGAGGCAGCAGCACTGCGTGAGGCAGAGTCAGCAGCGCTCTGTGATCCAGATGATGCACCACTACGTGAAGCCGAGGCAGCACCACTACGTGAAGCTGAGGCAGCAGCGCTTTGTGATCCAGATGATGCACCACTGCGTGAGGCAGAGTCAGCACCACTCCATGATCCAGATGATGCACCACTGCGTGAAGCTGAGGCAGCACCACTACGTGAAGCCGAGGCAGCACCACTACGTGAAGCTGAGGCAGCAGCGCTTTGTGATCCAGATGATGCACCACTACGTGAAGCTGAGGCAGCAGCACTGCGTGAGGCAGAGTCAGCAGCGCTCTGTGATCCAGATGATGCACCACTACGTGAAGCCGAGGCAGCACCACTACGTGAAGCTGAGGCAGCAGCGCTTTGTGATCCAGATGATGCACCACTGCGTGAGGCAGAGTCAGCACCACTCCATGATCCAGATGATGCACCACTGCGTGAAGCTGAGGCAGCACCACTACGTGAAGCCGAGGCAGCACCACTACGTGAAGCTGAGGCAGCAGCGCTTTGTGATCCAGATGATGCACCACTACGTGAAGCTGAGGCAGCAGCACTGCGTGAGGCAGAGTCAGCAGCGCTCTGTGATCCAGATGATGCACCCTACGTGAAGCTGAGGCAGCAGCCTGTGACAGAGATGCACAGCGTGGGCAGTCAGCACCACTCCATGATCCGATGTGCACCACTGCGTGAAGCTGAGGCAGCACCACTACGTGAAGCGAGGCAGCACACTCGTGAGCGAGGCAGCAGCGCTTTGTGATCCAGATGATGCACCACTACGTGAAGCTGAGGCAGCAGCACTGCGTGAGCAGAGTCAGCAGCGCTCTGTGATCCAGATGATGCACCACTACGTGAAGCGAGGCAGCACACTCGTGAGGCAGCAGCGCTTTGTGATCCAGATGATGCACCACTGCGTGAGGCAGAGTCAGCACCACTCCATGATCCAGATGATGCACCACTGCGTGAAGCTGAGGCAGCACCACTACGTGAAGCCGAGGCAGCACCTACGTGAGCTGAGGCAGCAGCGCTTTGTGATCCAGATGATGCACCACTACGTGAAGCTGAGGCAGCAGCACTGCGTGAAGCAGAGTCAGCAGCGCTTTGTGATCAGATGACGCACCACTCGTGAGCGAGGCAGCACCACTGCGTGAAGCAGAGTCAGCAGCGCTTTGTGATCCAGATGATGCACCACTGCGTGAAGCTGAGGCAGCAGCAGCTCGTGATCCAGATGATGCACCACTACGTGAAGCTGAGGCAGCAGCACTGCGTGAGGCAGAGCAGCAGCGCTTTGATCCAGATGATGCACCACTGCGTGAGGCAGAGTCAGCACCACTCCATGATCCAGTGAGCCCACGCTGAGTGACAGCACCACTACGTGAAGCTGAGGCAGCAGCACTGCGTGAAGCAGAGTCAGCAGCGCTTCGTGATCCAGATGACGCACCACTACGTGAAGCTGAGGCAGCAGCACTGCGTGAAGCAGAGTCAGCAGCGCTTTGTGATCCAGATGACGCACCACTACGTGAAGCAGAGTCAGCACACTCCATGATCCAGATGATGCACCACTGCGTGAAGCTGAGGCAGCAGCACTGCGTGAAGCTGAGCAGCAGCGCTCGTGATCCAGATGATGCACCACTACGTGAAGCTGAGGCAGCAGCACTGCGTGAGGCAGAGTCAGCACCACTCCTGATCCAGATGATGCACCACTGCGTGAAGCTGAGGCAGCAGCACTGCGTGAGGCAGAGTCAGCAGCGCTCTGTGATCCAGATGATGCACCACTACGTGAAGCCGAGGCAGCACCACTACGTGAAGCTGAGGCAGCAGCGCTTTGTGATCCAGATGATGCACCACTGCGTGAGGCAGAGTCAGCACCACTCGTGATCCAGATGATGCACCACTGCGTGAAGCTGAGGCAGCACCACTACGTGAAGCTGAGGCAGCAGCACTGCGTGAGGCAGAGTCAGCACCACTCCATGATCCAGATGATGCACCACTGCGTGAAGCTGAGGCAGCAGCACTGCGTGAAGCAGAGTCAGCAGCGCTTTGTGATCCAGATGATGCACCACTACGTGAAGCAGTCAGCAGCACTGCGTGAGGCAGATCAGCACCACTCGTGATCCAGATGATGCACCACTGCGTGAAGCTGAGGCAGCACCACTACGTGAAGCGAGTCAGCAGCGCTTGTGATCCAGATGATGCACCACTGCGTGAGCGAGGCAGCAGCACTGCGTGAGCAGAGTCAGCACGCTTTCGTGATCCAGATGAGCACCACTACGTGAAGCTGAGGCAGCAGCACTGCGTGAGGCAGAGTCAGCAGCGCTCTGTGATCCAGATGATGCACCACTACGTGAAGCTGAGGCAGCAGCACTGCGTGAAGCAGAGTCAGCAGCGCTTTGTGATCCAGATGACGCACCACACTGACGAGTGCACCACTGCTGAGCAGGCAGCAGCACTGCGTGAAGCTGAGGCAGCAGCGCTTCGTGATCCAGATGATGCACCACTACGTGAAGCTGAGGCAGCAGCACTGCGTGAGGCAGAGTCAGCACCACTCCATGATCCAGATGATGCACCACTGCGTGAAGCTGAGGCAGCAGCACTGCGTGAAGCTGAGGCAGCAGCACTGCGTGAGGCAGAGTCAGCAGCGCTTTGTGATCCAGATGATGCACCACTGCGTGAAGCGAGGCAGCACCACTACGTGAAGCTGAGCAGCAGCGCTTTGTGATCCAGATGAGCCCACTGCGTGAGCAGAGTCAGCAGCGCTCCATGATCCAGATGATGCACCACTGCGTGAAGCTGAGGCAGCACACTCTGAGCAGCAGCGCTTTGGATCCAGATGCCCACTCGTGAAGCTGAGGCAGCAGCACTGCGTGAGGCAGAGTCAGCAGCGCTCTGTGATCCAGATGATGCACCACTACGTGAAGCTGAGGCAGCAGCACTGCGTGAGAGCAGCACCTCGTGACAGATCAGCACCACTCCATGATCCAGATGATGCACCACTGCGTGAAGCTGAGGCAGCAGCACTGCGTGAAGCTGAGGCAGCAGCACTGCGTGAAGCAGAGTCAGCAGCGCTTTGTGATCCAGATGACGCACCACTACGTGAAGCTGAGGCAGCAGCACTGCGTGAGGCAGAGTCAGCAGCGCTTCGTGATCCAGATGACGCACCACTACGTGAAGCAGAGTCAGCAGCGCTTTGTGATCCAGATGACGCACCACTACGTGAAGCAGAGTCAGCACCACTCCATGATCCAGATGATGCACCACTGCGTGAAGCTGAGGCAGCAGCACTGCGTGAAGCTGAGGCAGCAGCGCTTCGTGATCCAGATGATGCACCACTACGTGAAGCTGAGGCAGCAGCACTGCGTGAGGCAGAGTCAGCACCACTCTGATCCAGATGATGCACCACTGCGTGAAGCTGAGGCAGCACCACTACGTGAAGCTGAGGCAGCAGCGCTTCGTGATCCAGATGATGCACCACTACGTGAAGCTGAGGCAGCAGCACTGCGTGAGGCAGAGTCAGCAGCGCTTCGTGATCCAGATGATGCACCACTACGTGAAGCTGAGGCAGCACCACTAGGCAGTCAGCAGCACTGCGTGAGGCAGAGTCAGCACCACTCCATGATCCAGATGATGCACCACTGCGTGAAGCTGAGGCAGCACCACTACGTGAGGCAGAGTCAGCAGCGCTTCGTGATCCAGATGATGCACCACTACGTGAAGCTGAGGCAGCAGCACTGCGTGAGGCAGAGTCAGCACGCTCCATGATCCAGATGATGCACCACTCGTGAAGCTGAGGCAGCAGCACTCGTGAAGCTGAGGCAGCAGCACTGCGTGAGCAGAGTCAGCAGCGCTTTGTGATCCAGATGACGCACCACTGCGTGAAGCTGAGGCAGCAGCACTGCGTGAAGCTGAGGCAGCAGCGCTTTGTGATCCAGATGATGCACCACTGCGTGAAGCTGAGGCAGCAGCACTGCGTGAGGCAGAGTCAGCAGCGCTCTGTGATCCAGATGATGCACCACTACGTGAAGCTGAGGCAGCAGCACTGCGTGAGGCAGAGTCAGCACCACTCCATGATCCAGATGATGCACCACTGCGTGAAGCTGAGGCAGCAGCACTGCGTGAAGCAGAGTCAGCAGCGCTTTGTGATCCAGATGACGCACCACTACGTGAAGCTGAGGCAGCAGCACTGCGTGAGGCAGAGTCAGCAGCGCTTCGTGATCCAGATGACGCACCACTACGTGAAGCAGAGTCAGCAGCGCTTTGTGATCCAGATGACGCACCACTACGTGAAGCAGAGTCAGCACCACTCCATGATCCAGATGATGCACCACTGCGTGAAGCTGAGGCAGCAGCACTGCGTGAAGCTGAGGCAGCAGCGCTTCGTGATCCAGATGATGCACCACTACGTGAAGCTGAGGCAGCAGCACTGCGTGAGGCAGAGTCAGCACCACTCCATGATCCAGATGATGCACCACTGCGTGAAGCTGAGGCAGCACCACTACGTGAAGCTGAGGCAGCAGCGCTTCGTGATCCAGATGATGCACCACTACGTGAAGCTGAGGCAGCAGCACTGCGTGAGGCAGAGTCAGCACCACTCCATGATCCAGATGATGCACCACTGCGTGAAGCTGAGGCAGCACCACTACGTGAAGCTGAGCAGCAGCGCTTCGTGATCCAGATGATGCACCACTACGTGAAGCTGAGGCAGCAGCACTGCGTGAGGCAGAGTCAGCAGCGCTTCGTGATCCAGATGATGCACCACTACGAGAAGCTGAGGCAGCACCACTACGTGAGGCAGAGTCAGCAGCACTGCGTGAGGCAGAGTCAGCACCACTCCATGATCCAGATGATGCACCACTGCGTGAAGCTGAGGCAGCACCACTACGTGAGGCAGAGTCAGCAGCGCTTTGTGATCCAGATGATGCACCACTGCGTGAAGCTGAGGCAGCAGCACTGCGTGAGGCAGAGTCAGCAGCGCTTTGTGATCCAGATGATGCACCACTACGTGAAGCTGAGGCAGCAGCGCTCTGTGATCCAGATGATGCACCACTACGTGAAGCCGAGGCAGCAGCACTGTGTGAAGCTGAGGCAGCAGCACTGCGTGATCCAGATGATGCACCACTGCGTGAAGCTGAGGCAGCGCCACTACGTGAAGCTGAGGCAGCAGCACTGCGTGAGGCAGAGTCAGCAGCGCTTCGTGATCCAGATGATGCACCACTACGTGAAGCTGAGGCAGCAGCACTGCGTGAGGCAGAGTCAGCAGCGCTTTGTGATCCAGATGATGCACCACTGCGTGAAGCTGAGGCAGCACCACTACGTGAAGCTGAGGCAGCAGCGCTTCGTGATCCAGATGATGCACCACTACGTGAAGCTGAGGCAGCAGCACTGCGTGAGGCAGAGTCAGCAGCGCTTTGTGATCCAGATGATGCACCACTGCGTGAAGCTGAGGCAGCGCCACTACGTGAAGCTGAGGCAGCGGCACTGCGTGAGGCAGAGTCAGCACCACTCCATGATCCAGATGATGCACCACTGCGTGACGCTGAGGCAGCAGCACTGCGTGAGGCAGAGTCAGCACCACTCCATGATCCAGATGATGCACCACTGCGTGACGCAGAGTCGGCACCACTCCATGATCCAGATGATGCACCACTGCGTGATCCAGATGATGCACCACTGCGTGAAGCAGAGTCAGCAGCGCTTTGTGATCCAGATGATGCACCACTACGTGAAGCTGAGGCAGCAGCACTGCGTGAGGCAGAGTCAGCACTACTTTGTGATCCAGATGATGCACCACTACGTGAAGCTGAGGCAGCAGCGCTCTGTGATCCAGATGATGCACCACTACGTGAAGCCGAGGCAGCAGCACTGTGTGAAGCTGAGGCAGCAGCACTGCGTGATCCAGATGATGCACCACTGCGTGAAGCTGAGGCAGCGCCACTACGTGAAGCTGAGGCAGCAGCACTGCGTGAGGCAGAGTCAGCACCACTGCGTGAAGCTGAGGCAGCGCCACTACGTGAAGCTGAGGCAGCAGCACTGCGTGAGGCAGAGTCAGCACCACTCCATGATCCAGATGATGCACCACTGCGTGAAGCTGAGGCAGCGCCACTACGTGAAGCTGAGGCAGCAGCACTGCGTGAGGCAGAGTCAGCAGCGCTTTGTGATCCAGATGATGCACCACTACGTGATACCGATTCGTCGATTTTTTCTTCAATTACCTCCCATTCTCCAGCGCTTTCTCGGATTGTAACAATTTTATCTGTGTTGAGTTCGATGTCTGCTATTGTTCCTAGATCTATTTTAATTTCCTTCGTCGGTCCTTTTCCATTTTCGGTTTCAATTATAAGATCTACTTCATACTTGTCAAGGGCTGGTTGTGTCAGTACATGTTGTATATTTTTGCTTGCTACACTTACGATAATTATTGCCAAATACCCGGCTATCGCAGCGCTCTTTCTTATTACCATGATTGAGCTGCTGTACCGTTATTACTTTGCATTCGTCGTTTTTATATACCGCTGATTCAGTGTTCATTTTTATCTGTTGTTTACATTTCTTTGGGTTGTTTTTTGTTATTCTGTTTCTTCCATGTTGTTATTTATTTTATTTTGTCGAATTGTATATTTTGTGTTCTGAATCTTTTTTCGTTATTATGTCTTGTCCAATATCACTGCTGTCGCACAGAGTATCCTCTTGTTTGTTTAGTTGCTTTCCACACTCTTGTACACATCTTTCATTTCTGTTCTTTTTTTTTTTGTTTGTTGTTGTATATTTTGGTCTACTTTTTACGTTGTTTTTTTCCTGTGATCTAAATTTTTTATTTGTTATTATTTTCTGTTGGATCATTTACATCAAACAAGTTTTTAGATATTTTTTTTTTTATCTTTTTTTCCCTATTACTTTGTTTTTGCTGTAATTTTTAGTATATTTTACCCAATATTGGAATTGTTTTTTTTTGTTGTGTGGAATCGTGATCGTAAGAACGTTATGTTGGTGTTTCTCTTTTGTCAATTATGGGAATTCCTATGTTGTATTCGTGTTGTCTGCCGGAAAAACGATGATTTTACTATTGATCATGTGAAGTAAAATGAAACTGCCGTCATTCTACAATTGCACATAAAATCCAAGAACAAGTTGTACAATCGTTCTTATTTTGCGATTCGTTCACTATCGGTAGTAATTGAATTGTTAGTTCCTAAGTTTTCTTTATAATTAGAACTATGAACTTTTTTTTGGTAAATTTTCCACGACTTCGCCTAATTCTTCGATGCAAAGATGGACGGAATTGATCGTGGTTGCTTTCGATATTTAGCTCTAAAATTGGGCCAAGCTGTGGATAATTAATTCAAAAATGAGTTAATAGTTCTAATTTTTCAAATAATACCTGATACTAAATTATATAATGACTTTGTATTATTGTCGAAATAGAGACTGGTAGAAATCTTAAGATTTTTTCTTAGAGTTTGTGTGCATTTATAGAATAACAGTAGTTTCGTTTTACTTCGCATGACAAATAATGTCATCAGCATTTTTCCTGTAAACAACATGAATAAAATATAGGAATTCCTAAAGTTTATCAAAAATGATTCAACAATACTGCAGATAGTTTATGAATTTCACAGTAACAATAAAGAAAATCTTGGTGCAAGTAGATAAATTTAGAAGTAGGAGTTATACTAATGGGTCCGATTTTGCGAATTCCGAATTTTGACATGTCTCCACGTTTCAAGGTCCCTAGAGTCGAATACGACAGTTTTCCAGTCGACGTCTGTGTGTGTATGTACGTATGTGCGTTTGAAGTTACTTTTCGCCTTGATTATCTAGAGAACAAAAAATGATATCGACGTGGAACCAACTGCATTCGACACGTAATTGCGCAACTTGATTATTGATAATATGGAATCGTGTTCATAATAATTGAACATTGTTAATGACAAATGATTGTTGATCATAGTAATATTTAAATAAAAAGTTTTAAATTGTTATAAACAATAAAAATAGGGATCTATGCTATGTATATGAGTACTTTTAACGCATAATTTTTTCTTTAATTAAAAAAATGTTACCGACCGTATGACATAAATAAAAACATACTTTTTCCGTTTATAACAATGAACTTTGTTATAAATAATGAAAAAAAAGGATCTATGAGGTATATTTGAATTCTTCTAACGCACAATTTTTTCTTTTACTGAAATGAAGTAACTAACCATATCAAATGAATAAAAACACACTTATTTTGTTCATAACAATCCCATTTGCTATAAAGAATAGAAACGGATTCTATTCAGGTGTTTTTTCATTTTTTCCACTGGGTAGTTGGTCATGTGGACCTTTCGGGTCGCACCCAGACCACTGCAGAGCACTGATATTCATAGTTTGAAATGTTGTTAAAAGTAACCGAATAACATTAAGGGGGTTAACCTTTATTTCCAACTATTGAGTGTTACACAATTTCAAAAATAAAAGAGAATAATATTTCTATTTCGAGCACACGATATAAAATAATGGCTATTAACCAAAATCAAAATGAATACGAGATGCAGAAATATCCATTCACTACAGTATTGAAGATGAATACGAAAAAATAATGTTACAGTTTTTACAATGATTAAAATATGTCACATTTGTTCAAAATACCAGCATTGAATACTCCGTATATTACAATTACAGAAATATTTTCCCTTAAAAACAGTTTATTGGTGACTCTAACGAGAATTATATCGATGTTTGCCCACATGACGATAACAAAAAAAAATATTTTGACTAATCGTAAACTATTTAGTCTCTAATTACGACGTATTTGATTCGGTGATTAATGTGTCAATAACAATTGAAAATTT
Source organism: Chelonus insularis (assembly GCF_013357705.1). NCBI lineage: Eukaryota > Metazoa > Arthropoda > Insecta > Hymenoptera > Braconidae > Chelonus > Chelonus insularis. The sequence continues at coordinate 99,891 of NW_023276656.1, forward strand.
TGAAATTGTGATTTTGTTTACTGTCGTTAATGTTATTTTAAAAATTGTGTAGACACGTATCTCGTAATTTTTTGTACTCGTTCGATTGAAATAAGTTGTATTAAAAGATAAATGATAGTTTTTGAGATATAAATTTTTTGTTATTTTTATTTAAAGAAAAACGTACAATCGCAAGTTTTATGAATATATAAATAAAGGTATTTTTCATCATCTTTAACTTCCCATTAGGAAGTTATTGTAATTGGGTTGATGGGTGAAATTTGAATTTTTATTAAATCTTCACGTTTCAAGATATTTGCGAGCATACTGACATATTTTTAGAATGATGTGTGTGTACGTATGTATGGATGAATGTATGTATGTATGGATGTATGTATGTATGGACGTCAGCATTTTTTCTTTTGCGATATCTCAAGAACAAATTGAAATTTAAACAAATTCGATCGAGCCGTTCTTTTTTTATAACAAAATAAATAATAAAAAATGAAAAGATTGGCTATTTAAAATACTTTTAAGCCAAACAATAACAATTTCATTTGAAAATTAAATGGATATTGACTAAACATTATCGTTCACAACCAAATATGACTCTTAACAATTACGCATTGTTTATAACAATATGAATTTGTGATAAACAACTGAAAATTGTATTTGTCGATTAACTGATGCGTATATCACATGGATTTGGACGCCTTCAACAAAAAAATATGATTAATGATGAGATATGACTCTTAACAATTACGCATTGTTTATGACAATATGAATTTGTTATAAACAATTACTAATGGGAAGTTCGTCGTGTTAGCACAAAGTGTGCTCAGACCTATTTTTTATGTTGTTTTTAACGTATAAGGTCGTTTTGGAAAATTTTGATTAGTAATATGTAAAATTAAAAATCACTTTTATAGGGTATTAACTTAGAGGGGTGATGTTTACTTCTTCGAATCGTTTTTACGCCGAAAAAAAACGTGCTTCATTATTTTCGATGTAGATTATTATATAGAAACCTCAGCTAAATCAACGATGACTACCTCGCGAGGTTTCTTTGTTGGTGTTTTCTTGTGACAATATTTTCTATCAGCAATTTTAACTTCAAATTTAAACCTAAATGTATTATCTTTTTTACATTCTTATTGATTTCGTATTGGCTATCTAGCTGCAATCTCGCGATAAATATTCCTGTTTTGATTTATAGACTCTCATTACAAATGTTATCGATACTACGTATTTTTCGGATGTATCAGATAATAAGTTGACCAAGATGGTATCTAATTTGCTTGGAAATTTAACAATCCAATTACTAAAAATTAATCAATGATTTATAAAAGTCTCTTTTCGTTTATACAATAAATCTGATTTATATCAAAAGGTGTTTTGATTTTATTCACCAAATCTTTTATCCCGATATTTTCTATTAGAATTTCGGTATCCAATTAATACAATACTGAGAAGAAAAGAAAAGGAATCGATTACTGAATGTTAGAAAAGCTCGAACCTATTCAATAACACAAAATCCTATTGAGGTTTTATTAATAATTAAAAAAATTCCTAACTGGTATTTCCCTATTGAGATATATTCATCTCACTCTCATTCACGAAAATGTTTCGAATATCAGAGTCAAGTTATCAGAGTATTCATAAAATCATCAGCCACTTTTTTTTGATGCTATCAGACAAATTCTACTGTGAAATTTAAAATCTAACGCTTATTGATATTAAGGTAGTTGTAGCACTCGGCCAAAGTCTTCGAATAAAATAAATATTGAAATATAATGTTCTTAAGATTGTCACGAACAAGTTACAAGCCAAAAAAAGCTCAGTCATCGGGCATTTCGATGAAGAAATCATATTTAGAAATACAGTTTCATACATTTTCGTAAATGAGAGTGAGAGAGAGAGAAAGTAATTTCAACTTTATCATTTAATTTTCCAATCTTCTGTACTGCAAATACTTACGAAGAACGTGATCAATAATTCGAAAACATAATCATGCATTTCACGTTTACAATGTGGCTCATATGAAAGTTATCTTCAAAATTAACAGTCAAATTTATAGTATTAATTAACAAAAAACATTTGTAATTTATCCAGTAAATACCCTGTTTAACCATTCCTATTGAAAAGAATAAATAATATGGTCTTTTTCAAAATTTGAATAGGAAAAATTGGGAAATTTCTGCCACTCGCAAAATGGCTAATAGGATAACACAAGTCTGAATAGGTAGAAAAAAAGCGATTGTAAAACCTGTAAGATTATTAACGCTTCTATTCACATAACTGAATAGGGTTATGATGATTCTAAAAAGTAGTTAGCAATTCTATAGGAAACAAAGAATTTCTATAGGAAATAAAATTAAATACTTGAATAGAAAACTAAGTCATTGAATAGAATAATACGAATTAGAAATTTTTTTAATTATCGATTAAGCCTCTATAGGATTTTATATTATTCAATAGGATTGAGTACTTCAACATCCAATCGGAGATGAACGGATCTCAATAGAGAAATACGATTTAAAAATTTTTTTAATTATTAATAAAACCTCAATAGGATTTTGTGTTATTGAATAGGTTCGAGCTTTTCTAACATTCCGTAATCTATTCCTTTCCTCTTCTTCTTAGCATTGTATTAATTGGATACCGAAATTATAATAGAAAAGATTGTTATAAAAGATTATTCTCTATAAAATCTGCTCCTATGTGCTAGAAGTACTTAAAATACGAAATTATTTCCATTATTTACTCAATTTTCAATATTATTAATATCCCAGTAAACACTGTTATTTCCATTTTATATTGCTGTTATGTAACGAGTCCTTGTTTTCCTGCCCTGAGAGGGACATTTTAAGTACCTCACCTTATAGGGCATAACTCTGGGAGTGGCTCTACTTTTAGTGATTGTGTTACTTGGGACGTGATATTCTCGAACCTTCAAAAAATGCCCCAGGATATACGCATCTAGCTCAAGGCCTTGCAACATACCACTACGAGTCGAACCTCAATTGACTGAAAACAAGTAGCAAGTTCGTAGTATCAGTTTTATCCACTTTGTTCGGCGGCCCCAGTTGTTTATGGGGTGACGGGAAGCACCAATTATATTGCATTGATTATTGAATACCTGAAAGTAAAGTGAAAAAGATAAAAAGAAAAAAAAACCGCAAGAAAAATTGAAAATAAAGTCTTTATTCGTTTGATCCGCAGGTTACAGATGTTCTGTGAAGATTTCAGACCTGCAACCTGTGCCTAGATGCTCCGAAAACCCCCAGGTGTGGATAACATAGAATGAATAATAACAAATTGGGAGCGTAACGAACCATTTTTTTTCGATTCTCAGAAATGCATTCTTATTACATAAAACCTTTTTTAGTCACTAAAAAAAATAAACAGAAAACAACCCTTATTACTAATTCGTATCTATATATATTTTATTAGATTGTAGTATGGTTATGAAAATATTAAACTTCAATAATTCTAAAACTTTATAATATCTTTTTAACTCATGATATTATTTTCAAGTAAAAATCAACATCAATTAGTATGTAAATTTTGAAATTTTTTAAATAAATTATTTGCTTTTAGCTTTTTTTAGGATTATGATCAAAGAAATCGCTTAAAATATCTTGCACTACAATAGTTAATTCTAACAAGTCCGGTTTTTTTTTCGTTTTCTCTATTTTTTTTATCATTTGTCGGAATAAATTGTACTAGGTTGTTTTTTGATCAAGATTTCCGGTGCCATATATAACAGTGTTCCACGAAAATTATTTCCGATTGTTTAATACAGAAGGCATATCATTCATTTTACTCAATCGTAAGTCACATATTTTTATTAAATTATGTTCATTAATAAAGATATTTTTAAGTTTGAGATCTTCATGTATTACTGTTGGACTCAATTAATGAAGATAAGTGATAGTTTTACATATATGAATGATTATCCGAAGTTTTGAGACTCATTAATTTGATAATCTTGTCTTACTTCGGGTTTGAAAATGCAAGTGTGTAAATTTACACTCTCAAAATATTCTATGACAATATAAGTGTATATGTCAGTGAAGGATACGGCCATGATTCAAATTATATTTGGATAATGAATTCTATTCATTATATTAATTTCTCGTAGCAAGTATTTCTCATAATGAGATGATTTCATACTCTTCACCGCTACTTCCATATCAAGCCAGATAGCTAACTCCACCCATCCAAATACACCCTCACCTATTATCTTGCCTGTAAACTCGATGTCGTCTTTCTCTATACGAGGTATTGTATAATTTAAAGTCTCCGGTTGATTATTTTTAGTTTGCTGAGTGTCTTCACTCTGGAAGTAGCTATTTGTAAGAGATAAATAGTTTGATTTCCTATTTTTTGAAATGTCCATTTGATCAGAATATTTGACTTTAAGAGATGGTAATTGTAAATTTTTTGAACAAATATTCGAACTAAACTTCCAGAAATTGCACTCTTTGTCTGATAAATTCATGGAGTTTTCGTTTATTTCTTCATGAGTGTTTTCTATATATATTGATAAACTTCAAATTTGGGTGTATTTTTGACGGATATTTCTCTATACTTCCATCCGATGAAAAACGGTTTTTACTATAGACTTCGTTTTAACCATCTATGAAAAAAACAATAATTTTAAATAACTGTAAAATGACTGAAAATCAAATAATTTCACTAACCAACCTGAGGCTCTAATGTCTGTCTTGTCGATTCGTTTTCATCAAGATCATTTCCCTTAATCATTCTTATAATTTCATTAAATTTCCTTTTTTTGCCGTGTTTTTATTAATTTTTTCTGCAATCAAAAAAAAATTACATAAAATATAAGTAATAACAGCGCCCAATAAACGAAAATGGATTGGATCTCAATTCAGATAAATATTATATTAACTCAATAACTAAGAGCAATGAAGTAATCTATAATTGAATAAATTATAATAAATCCAATAAGATAAATGTCATCATAATGATAGATACTTTCATCGATGCAAGTATTATTCAATTTTATATTTATAGATTGTTACTTTAACACAAGTGTAATTATAAGCAGAATCGAATTACTTATAACACAACTATTATTATCATCAATAATAGTAAATTTAACTTTTTCCAACAATCTGATCTTTCTTAATCTATTTGACGCAAATTTTTTCTCGACTCAGGATAAATTATCTATTGTAGTCAGGAACTGTACATAATTTTTATGATAATGCAAAAACGATATTTTTAATATAGATTTATACTATTCCATGTTTCCAGATACACAACAACAGCTGGAGTTACAATTAAAAAAACGCATCTCAATAATACCACCGAAACATTTGGAAACTGCAACAGAAGCAAGCGAACCGGAGAGTGATTCAACTGTACTCATAAACCGGAAGGATAGTAATGAAATGAACGATAACATCGAAAAGCGTCTTCAAAACCTTAAAAAAAGAAGAAAATGGAACTTGACCATGACGAAGGAGAAAATGATAATTTTGTTGATGACACTCTACTAATAAATTATTTAAAACTTATTTCAGAAATATATAAAATACATTCGTTTTTCAAAGAATAAATTTCAATTTTGTAACAAAGATTTTGTTTGCAGTCTGAAGATAATTGCTTTAAATGTCTGGAGTTGAAGGAAGAAATAACAAATAGGAAAACTGATTATGATACACTCAAGCAGGAAATCACTGATGCAAAAAAATATATGAGAGAACCATAAAAAAGCTAGAAGAATTATTACAAAAAAAAAGAGGAACAAATCACTAAAATTTCGAATTTGAACAAGAGATACTAAAACACATGCTTAATGAATTGGGAGAGAGTTGAAAAAGGTATAATTTTTATTATATATTTTTTTTTGCCATATAGAATAGAATTTTTAAATTGATATATTTTTTATGGCATTTACAGTACTAGACAATCTGCGGCACTCATTGTTCAACAAAAATAATATTTTTAATAAAATAACACAATCAGAAAAATCTTGTACTGTAACAAAAGATCTCGATTCAGCAATAATACAGACTAACAAGTCAATATTAGAAACTAATTGTCATACAACGAAGTCAAGCAATAATCAAAAAAGACCTTTAATTTCAATAGAAAATTATAAAAATGTTCCAACATATAAAAAAATAAAAGAACAAACAACTCTAGATAAAAATAATAACAATTCTAATATAATGGAACACGATTTTCAAGAAACCACTAATATTGACCATAACTTTGAAATAGTAAATGAAGAAACAACATTAAATATTGGATCTTCTAAGCAATTGGAACAAGTGGATGGCTTAGATGGACACAATCAGAACTCGCACATATCAGGGCATAATCCAAATATTTCAGAAGCTGATCAACTCCAACCACCAACTATACAGATAAAATCAACAAATGATTTAAAGAAAAAAAATAATGATAAAAATAATAACAAAATAAAAGAGGAAATACTAGCTATAATAAATATTAAAATTGATAAAGTAGAAACAATTAATATATATTATGGAAAAAATCCGAAGGGTAAAGAATGAATAAGCGGCTATTAAACTCAAATATTAATTCATCACGTATTCATGTTATCGTTAAAAAACATTTTAAATTATCATTGAAAATTTAAGTTCTTAGTTAATTCTTTTATTTGTAATTGGAATTATTTATCATCTAATTATTAAAATTAATCTGTAAAAGTTTGTGTTTTTTGGAATCTTTGTTTGAACTATTTCAATATTTTCAAATAAATTATTTCCTATAATTTTCATAATATTTTTGTTAAATTTCATCAGTGCGTTCAACTTTCCTACCCTTTGTCCATTAACGAAGTATTGCTAAATAACAATTTAATCTGGAAATTTATTTTCGTAAAGTGTTTGGACGTGAATCGAGCAATGTTAGATGCGATGCACATGTGTTTGAGTCAGATGCGTGTTACGACGAATGCGTCAGAAATGTGGCGCATGCGCACAAAAATCAATTTTGTTTCCGTATGCATGAAAAAGTCGTACTTTCGTTCACCGACAGAGGGAAGGGAAATCGAACTTTCCGCGGTGATGTGACAAAAAATTACATTTTTTAAAAGAAAAATAACAAATTGAAAAGTAACTAAAATTAACTTAGAGGAAATCTAAATACCATGTATCTATAAACTACATCCCTTGTAGCCATTAGGTAACAGACTGCCGTCAGACTTACGTATGTTGCTGTCTTTTGGTTTCCTAACGTAAGATCAACATAAGATCAATGTCAGACGTCAGATGCTGCCGCAGGAAGGAAACAGACGTACGTGAGTCTGTCAACAATTCTGACGATAGATCTTAGTTACTAGAGATAATGTGAGGTTATGGTCGCATCATGTCCATCTTTGTTTTTTCGCGAAGATAGGAGAAGAGAAAATTGCGAAAATGGGAGAATTATAAGCTCTGCCTTCATCTGTATATGAAGAATTAAAAAATTATCCAATATAATGCTTCCATGAATTTTGAGTTAAACCATGTTGTCCGCGAGCTGATTCGCGGTTTTTAATTATTTCAAGTATATGCAATTATAGATCAGACTATTCTCTATTAGTCTGCCAATTTTTTATTCTTTAATATTAATATTAAAAAAAAAGTTACAAAATTTAAAAAGTGAAAAAATCATGTTTTCTGTCACTTATTTTCTGTACTGGATGCTTCCGTGCAAGTTGTGTCTATCTTCTTTTGCCCCTTAAATATTTTACCTATTTTACGCCTTTCTATGTGTAATTCTTTTATGATGTTTGTTGAAAAATATAGTTTTTTTCTTACTTTTATATGTTTAAGCCTATATATGAGAAGAAAAGGTTTACGATGAATTATCCTTGCCGTTAATGACTGTATGATTTTCGTATGATGACTGTATTTTATTCCAATAATTAAACATGTTTATTCTTTTTGTTTATTATAAAAATTGAATTAAGTCACATAAAATTAAATTATGGTCAAATATTTCCAGATTATGATTTCAAGCTATGATTCTGTAAATGATAGTATAATTTAACTATTAATTAATCATTAATTAATAATTCAAGCTTATTAATAATATTCATCATTAACAATCGTTTTAACTCTCAATTATAAATTCATATCTCAATATAAATGATCTATAAACGAATTGTTTTCAATATTATTCTTTGGCTGTCCTAACTCATATCACTCCACATCCAACATGTGAACGCGAGAATCCCTTTCTCGCACACACGCGTGTGCGAGGAAAGATAATGGGAATCTGTTGCAAGTGGTCATGTCGTTCTCTCTATTTTCGACATATTCTCGGGCACACATGTTGAAAGTGGTCACGATATGGCGCCACTTTTCATCGAGAGGGAGGTGAGCCATACAGACTTCCGTAAATAACAAGCTTGGATTATCTTGAATTCCTCTCAACGGTTAGTTATTCTGGCTATGATGTTGGCGGGCGACGTCTATGCTTCGAGCGTCAGTGCAGTAGATTGCGCTGTAACTTCAGGGAAGGCTCCCAAGAAAAGCAGCATTAGTATAACACTTCAGAACGTGCCCCCCGGGTTTACATAGATGTTTCTGTCCTCCAAGATATGTCGCGTAACACGGGGGAAGATTATAGTTCGTACTGCCCTATAGGGTAGTCTGAATATAGGTACTCCGAACACGCCGAGTGCGAGACAAGTTAGCGACGGCCGACCAAAGCGGATAAAGTTGGTGCTACGAGAGGCCAAATTCCAAGCCCTGTGCCTGAGGCTGCAAAATCGAAATATGATATGTAGGACTAGGTACAACTGGCCAATTGAGGTCGGACTCGTAGTGGTATGTCGTAAGACCTCGGACTTGTTACGTGTATCCCTGTGCCTGTTTCAAGGTGCAGGTATACGCGTCCCGGGAAACGCCATCGCGAAGAGAATAGAGTTATAATTTCCCAGAGTTATGCCCTAGTAGGCGAGGTACTCAATTTCCGGCCTTCAGACGGGGGAAGCAAGGATTTGAACACTTCAGAACCAAGGCGTGTGCGGAAGAGAAATTGTTCGAGGAAATCGAAAGAATTCGCGAGGGGTTGAGAGAAAAGAGGAGGGCCTGTGGATCAAACGGATAGGGATTTTATTCTCCATTTCACTTTACTTAGTAATCTCCAATAATAATGAAAACTTTTACATATGTCAGGAAACACCTAACACTAAACATTTCTTTCAGCTGTCGACAATATAATGGGTCTCCCCTCACACCATAAACAACTAAGGCTGCCGACCAAAGCGGAAAAAACTGGTACTACGGGAGACCGAAATCCAAGTCCGCATCCGGGGCTGAAAAGTCGAAAAACGACATGTAGGAACTGGAAACGAGGATCACTTTAGAATCGTCGATTTTTCAATGTTTCGAGGTTTAGAGATGCAGGATGACCGTCGTGTGACCGACTGTCTCAAATGACCGCTGGTTTTGAAATGCCAATTTACCGTTAGGAATTTTTTGGTCATCTGCATTTAACTAGGTGAGTTGGACCGTAATTCAAAATTTGGTCACTTATAACCGAGTGGTCATCAATTTGGCCATTCGCATCTAGTTCGATGATATAAGACAAAGTATACTAAACTTGCAAAACCCTCTGAACAATGTACTGGTTCTTGTTTCTGGTCCGAAGGATGGAGATCATTGCTTCATACTTGTGATAACTGTAAGAAAATATATGAAGAACAAAAGGTTTCATTTCTGATTGATCCAACTCATAGCGTGCAAGCTTATGACGGAGCTGGTGTTATAACCTGAATCTAAGTATTTTTTTTTATTAATAAAAACTTTAACAACAAAGCGGTGGAAGCAAAGGAATAAAAGTAAATCAATAATAAAAAAATAGAGACGCCAGGAAAAGGATCTACGCAAAGGCAGCTCAGGTAAAAACCATGTGGGGGACATAGAGCTTCGAGGCGCATGCTAAGTAAGCACAGGTGAATCCTGCGTGGGGGGCACTAGAGCCAAAAGATGCGTCGGACACTGATCAAAAGGAGAAGGGAAAAATTGCGTAGATGATTGGAGCAAATTCGGGCTAGGCCTAAATAATTAAATTAATTAAAACTTTGGATTGGAGAACGCCAATCTAGAAGCTTCCAAGGGATGTGCGAAAAGCACCTTAGAAAGCGTGGACTTGGACACAAGAGACACTCTCTTCCAAATTTTTACTGGGCACGGTGCAAATCCAAACTCAGCTTGATTTTTTCAAACTCAGAATACTTTTTAATTAATTCTTGACTTAACTTTAAAATTCAAAGATAAATTTTTGGGCTTGAAATACAGTCATTTGAGATTACATAATCCTACGTGGATTTTCTCTCAAATAAATTGCATATTTAAATTCATTTTTCTTTATCTTTTAACAAATATTATTAAAACAAAAATCGGGAGTGTGAGAAGAAAGAAGTCAACTAGAATGCTTTAACGAAGATTTCCAACGAGGCAACGACAACCTTTCACCAAGACAGCCATAAAACCATAAAATCGCCGAGAGCCAAGAATCGAAGCGTCAACCAAACCAAGCAACTGCAGCCTTCCACGCGTATACAACCTTCTGCTACCTAGCTACCAGTTAGCTAAGCTGTAACACAATTTAGTGAGTTAAAAGATGACAGAAATTAAATAAAGAATTGATTATCATAAACACAAATCTCTATCTTCTTTTGAGAAAAATAAATGCACCAGTGTGGTTTGTAAAGCACTAAGAACCTTTCTTATTTCTTTAATTCTCCATCTAAAGTATATTCTGCGTGGTCTCCGCACCCATGGTGAGTAGAGAACGATTGGGTCTTGACTCGAAAAAAAGACTATTCAGTTACTGAGACGTAACACTGGAAAATTACAAAGCTCAAAATCTTAATATGAAAAAGGAATGAAGGCAATTGCTTCTCTTAATCACGTTCAACAAGTGAATGCTATTGAAGAATATAAAAATATGAAAGAAAGATTGAAAAAATATCTTCAAAAAAAACGACTAGACTGTGCCATAAGAATCAACTTATTCATATTCAATACCAATAGTTTTAGAATAATTTATAATTAAAACATCTATTTTTTAAGCTTATTGATATCTTAAATCTCTAATATTATTTTATTTACATACCTTGCGTTATGTTACGTTACAATTCTAAATATAAATAATTGTCGATAAAAAGGATAAAGGCTACTAGAGTGTCATACAATTATCCGTTAAATGTCGTGATTAATCCGATGGTAAGTCATCTTATTGATGGTCAGCTGACGGTCTCATGACCGTGACATGACGGTCATAAATGACCAATTTGGTCATGCTCGCATCTCTATTCAGGTTCACCGTATAATTTCTTCCCCCTGTATCTCTTTTATCTACTATTGCTTCGAAATTATTTTTCTTAGCTCTCGCGAAATAGCAAAAAACAATTAAAAGACATGTCGAGGATATGATAAATTAGTTTGGCCTACAACATTCTAAATTAATGAATACGAATTTTGTGATAATATAAAAAAGATTTATTTATTTCTTTGTTCAATTACTTAAATAATATTTTACATACTCGATTGTATCCGTTTGAATAATAAGATGTTTTTTTCAGATTTACTTTTTTTGCTAATTCTTATTATATACACACATTGTACTTAAATATCTTATTTTGGTCCTATCTATATTTTTTCTTACTTTTCTTGATATAATTTTCATGTCTCATTAGTACATTATGATTCTGTACTCAAAGTCATAAGTGCTGAGGGACGTTTTTTAACATGACTATTCAACCAATTCCCTATAGCAGGAAGATTTTCATTATGCCAATTTACTTTTTCTTCTAAGTCGACCATAATATCTCCGAGCACAGCAGCAACCGAATCTCCTTTTTTTTGACGATCTTCATAGAGCTGAGATACTCTATCATATCCTTCTTGAGTACTGAATGATGTGGCTGAATTAATAATACCATTCCAAAGATGTTCTTTTTTCCCGAAAGCTTCTTTTGTTATTGTCCAATGACGTACAAGAAAATCAAACAAAATTACAGTTCCGGTGGTACTACCACTTAAGGTACTGTAAATTAACTGAATATCTGAGTCTGTGAAATTTGAATTTTGATCTAAAATAGTTACATTCAATAATCTGAAAAAATTTATCGATTAAAATATAAAAATATTTCAACATAAACTATAAATTTAAATCTGATAATAACAGTTTAATCTTTATTACCTTTCAATTTTCCTTTGATCTAACGGACAACCAGCTAAAGTTTTTAGTAAATACGTTCGTTCATTTTGTTTCCTCTCAGTATTTTTTGGGAAGTTTATCGCTCGTTGTAGTCCAAATTCCCATTCTTCCATCGTACCCCATCGGAATACAGGGCAAATATATTCATTTGCAACACTGTAAACCCCATAATAAATTTTAATATATAGATATAAGTATAGATAACATCACGTATGGAAAAACTTCATCCTTTAAACTCTCTCTACTTGCAAAAAGAATATACGTAATTAAATTTTGCTACATGTCAATTAAACTTAATTTTGACATTGACAATTAGACAATTTAGCAATTAAGTTCATTCTAATGTAGGGTAAAATGAGGTTATTCGGTAAGACAGGTAACTTTGTGATGAATTTTTAAAAGTCTTTCTAGATGTTGCCTATACACGCAATGTCGCGTAATAAAGTGTTACTACATCTTGTCCACCTTCGTGATAAACTGGTTGCATCATTCTGCGTTACTGCGTGCGTGAGTAAAGTTTTTGAAGACTTTTAATAGTCCAGTTAATGTGAAGCAAAAAACAGGGTTAATACGAAATTACATGGCACAAGTCAGGACCGGGATCATTTTATAGAGAAAAATGCGTTGAATGTAATGAACTAATTCCCAGCCAAAAAACCAGCCGCGTAATATTTTTTTTTTAATTTAAAAATTAATTTTTCTGATGAATCCAGATATTTTATGTAATATCTCGCAAATAAAGCAAAAATCGGGCATATTTGACTGGAAAAAATTTTTCCTTATACTTTAAAAGTATTTTAAATAGCTAATCTTTTCATTTTTTTATTAGTTATTTTGTTATAAAAAAAGAACGGCTCGATCGAATTCGTTCAAATTTCTTTCAGATCTTCTTTATAATAATATCTTTCGAATTAATTTTGGTTGAAGTTGATATCATGATTCGTTCTTATATAAATATACATATATACGTATATTTAAAATACTTTTAAGTCAAACAACAACAATTACATTTGAAAATTAAGTCGATATTGACTAGACATTATTGTTTACAACCAAATATGACTCTTAACAATTACGCATTGTTTATAACAATATGAATTTGTTATAAACAATTGAAAATTGTATCTATTGAATAAGTAGTGTGTATATCACATGGATTCGGATGCTTTCAACAAACATTGATTACAACTATTTAAATTCGTTATAAGCAATTACTAATGGGAAGTTCGTCGTGTTAGCACAGAGAAAGTGTGCTTAGACCTATTTTTAACTTTTTTTTGCATTAACTTATCAGATTGACTATCTTTCATTTTATGTATTCATAAAATTAAATTCATTATCATACTTAATAAGAATATGACACTTACGGGTTTCCTTTATCAGGTTCATTATCTTCCATCCATTTTTTATATTGTTCTTTAGCTTCTTTTATACAAGGACGATATCCTGCACGACATAGAAAATTTTTAGCTAATCCTCTCATGTGTGTTTTCCATGAAGGTTCATCAGTTTGCGGAGTTTCTCCGAGCTGATTTTTGTAGAGAGGCTCAAGTAGACTGAAGACGTATGCCTGATAATATTTATTTAATGATTTTAAGGATAATTAATTAATAAGTAATTTTACTAAATGTGAAAATAGTTGCATAAGATTTACTTCAAAAGTAGGATAAACGTGCCCTAATACTTGAATTTTTCTTCCAACATGATCAATCATAGTGAAGAATGGCTCCCAAACGACATGGCTTGTTTCATTTTTCAAAAATAATGTCATATTTAATGCAACTTTAAAACAAATGTTACCAGCATAAGCAATATTCCAAGCGTCATGTAGAAGTTTAGCACGAGTTAAGGCGGGAATAATTTCTCTTTGAGGACCTTGAAGGAACTCACTTAACAAATTCCAATTACATAAATCGTAATTAACCGGAAACATACCTAATTTTTTAATAATACCATTATTCTTGTGATAAAATCAATGACTAGCATCGTTGAAATTACCTATTTCTTCAGGATTAACAATGATGAACTTGTCCTTAGACGCAGGATCCTTATGTGTTGTTGTGAGATCATTCTTTGATAGCCACAGTGCTGGTTGCAGTTGAGAAAAATTTAAGTTATTTTGGGAAGTTATAGTAATTGGAATATCCCACTGGTAAGACATTTTTTCATTAGAAGTTGGTCGTGGTTCTCGTAGAAAAACAGCCTATAGATTACAATTTATTTATATTATTACATCAGGAATACTTTGGTAGTAATGGAACAATTGTAGTAGTTGCCTTGAAATAAATCGTATACAATTAAGTATGCATATACCTGAGTCAAGTTAATATTTCCGGTTTCGTAATCACGATTTACCGTTACTATCGGCACACGGTCTCTGTTTATCCAAGGCGCTGCAATACTACTGATGGTCAAATCATTTGGAAGGGTAATATTGTTTTCTTTTCTTACTGTATCCAGATAATTAAAAATATCATTTCCATAAAAACTGTGACTGAAAAACAAAATTTCTATGCACAAAATTTTTTTCGATTCTTCATAAGTTATCTTCATGTAATCATACAATTTATGTATCTAATTTAATCGTGAAAATCAACTCAATGCTTGTGCAAAGTTTTTAAACTCAATAAGAGTATAATGATAACATTTGGATTTTTTTCCTTGTGCACTTTAATAGATACACAATAAACAGAATTATTTTATAATGTAAATGTCTTCTTATAATTGAGGTTTGAAATATAAATGTACTTTCATGCCGAGTTTTTATTGAGACAAACACATAAAGCCATGCAAGTTATTCAACTTAATAATCCAACTATAAGCTGTTAAATTATTTTTGATATCATTATTATTCAAGAGATATGTTATCATAGCTCTTCAAGTTTCTATCAAGTTAAACTTATGTCTAATATTAATTAAAAGTTAATGGTTAAAAATTACTTTTTAGCTGACTCGTGAATGAACTTTTGAACACCTTTTTGAAAAACTTTTTCTCCTAGTGTATAGTTAAACATACGAAACACTAGTTCAACTGTAAGAATAAAATAAAGATTTAGAAAGTGATTAAATTTTAGATTAATCACATAATTATAGAGTAAACTTTTAGATAGCACAGATTATTTTAAATAGTACATGCAAAATAAAGATAAAATAAACACCATCATACGTTATTTACTTAAAGTTATTAAAAGAAAAATGGAATAAGGTTTTGAGTAATTTATAAGCTTACTTTTTGCCGATGTTGCTTCATGTCTAATACCTGCTACTCTTGAAAATGGCAAGGTTTTCCCAAATTCATAGTATAGAGAGTAGAGAAGTGTCATTGGCCATTTTCCTTCCATCTCGTTTGGGTCAATCTAGAATTTTTTAATGAAATTTTTTTTATTACCTTAACATAATTTGTTCAAAATTTCATAAAGAATAATTTTACATCAACTGTTATTTTCGAAGCTAAAAAAGAGTTTAGTGCTTTATTAATCTGCGCATCACTCCATCTATAAGGGGTGACATGCTGACCAATCCACTGATAAATTAGTTCATATACAGTGTTCCAAATCAATGGACTACTTAGTTCACTCTCTCTGCAAGTATTTTATCAAATAAGCAACTTTCTTTAAGTCTCTTATTGTATTAATATATAAGTTTATCAATGAAACGGGCTTACTTGAAAAACATTAAACCCCAATTATCAGAAGCTCTAGTAGCACCGTACATAGGCATGGCTACGAGATCCAACTTTGATAAACCAATAGAATAGTTGAAATAGTTTTGAAGATAATTCATTATTGTCACAACTTTGTTCGGAACTTTTTCTAAAGAGCTTAGAAAATCTTTTCTTCCCCATACTTTAACTTCCAGCGGACTTTGACCTTCAATAGGATTTACCAAAAGCGTTGGAGAAATACTTTTAAAATCAAATATTGCGAAGGCAAGCTGATAAGTTGACATAGGAGGTGTTCTTTCAAAAATATCTCTCATCAGATTCGAATTTCCAGGCCTATTATATAAGAACATTTGTATCTATTTCTTTTTATCTGATAAAATTCCATAAAATAGTCATATTTTATTATTTAATTATTTAAATTATTAATTTGATGTCAACTTACACCTCTACTGTTCTGTACACCGGTGTATTGGCTCTGCATATCATATGTTTTGGACGGGTAACAATAAGTTGAAATGTTGCTTTATACTCTGGTTCATTGATACATGGAAATAACTTTCTTGCATTGTCAAGACGCAGGTGAGTCGCTATAAATGTGCTAACAATCGTACGTCGTTTGAGTGACGGTCGAATTGATAGTAATGTTTCTAGATCTAAGTCTAATCTACACTTGAACAATACGCTAACTACGCTTTTGAAAAAATGCTTACTTTTAATTTCAAGTTATTGTTCATAAAAAATAATTATCTTGGTTGGCTGTATATGAAAATACGAATAATAAGCGAAAATAGTGATTTTATGGAATTAGTGAGCATTTTTTTAGAATCATTGTTTTCTAAATACTTCAAACACAAATAACAATAATACTCATACACTTACTGCATTTCATGTTTGGTATCTAAAAATGAATTTGTAAAGAGTCCATAAGATTCACTGCTTGTTATATTACCAGTATAATTTATGTCAAGTTTACATTTTCTTCCAATTGTAAACCACTGTTCTAGGTCAATGTTGAACTCCGGTTTCTTATCATTGTGCTCGTATTGTGCAATTCCTGCTACTTCCATAGGCTTCCTTTAATTGAGCCGGTCGATACAATTTTTTAAGCATCGGCACAAAACAAAAAATACATGATATTTAATTTTTATGATGTTATTTAGAAAAAAAAACACTCACGTATTATTGGGACTTAAACATTCGACGTGAACGTGAATAATATGAAGAGAATGATCAGCATCAAGTTTTATTCGTGATCCATCCGAAGTCCAAGCCCCAAAAATTTGAACTCGTCCTCGAAACGTATCATTGATAGTATATGGATGAATTTCCAATTCATAATTATATGGTTTAAAACTTCTGGGCATTCTAAATGCTGGTTGTTTAAGAACATCATTGAAATCGATACTCTTTTTCGACCGCGTTCGTTCCTGAATCCAACAATATGTACACGATATATTTTAATTATCAAAAAAATTAAATAAACTTCCTAAATTTGAAATTCACTTACATTTGGAACAAAATCTGCTTTGATAATATTAATAATAATCAATATAAATAAAAATACACTAATGATCCTCATTTTAGTATTGATTTGATATCGTGATAACATTTAAAAAATAATATATTAATTATCACCATAAGTTAATAATAAAAAGGTAAACAAATTTGTATTTTGAACAATAGATGATTTTAATGGGGTAACTTCTCATCGAATAAGCTTAGTAACTAACGTCGAACTCGTTAAAGTACCACAGTAGACAGACGTGCAGTAAGCTACAGTTGATTCTTCTCCCTATTACTCCAATAATGTTTTGAAGCTATTCATAATAACTTGGTGCTCTTCGAGAATCAAAAATAAGGCGTAACTGGTACAACTTGGTATCAAGTCCAAGCACGAATTTGCTTTTAACCACTTGATCATGACGCTAGTAATAATACATTTAAGGGATGGGTCGTTGGTTTATCAGTTCTATTATTCAATTGTTGAATTCACGCATCACCAGTAGGAAACACAGTGTAATCAGTCTTGTCAATGGAACAATCCGTAGGGTACATTCAATGGAGACTTGACACTTCTATCTCCAATTGCGTCCGGTAAATTCCCTTTTAACACAACGGATGTAATGTAGTCACCTGACGTATCTAAATTGCTATGTTTGGATTTATTAAGAAACTTGAATTTGAATAATTCCCTAAAATCATTGAGATTTATGACTAATCATGTCAATTAAGCGATAAAAATTTATAGATACAGTTTAAAAAACAATTCTTTTATTAACTTAGAGTAATCAGTTTCACTGAATTATACAAATACTTATTTTATTATAAAATTCCGTTGGCAGTAAACGATAAATGATACAAAAACTATCCATCATTGTGTTCAAATTTATCACAAAATACATGACAAAATAATAAAGACGTTGCCGAGTATTTAACGTGCATAGTATTACTTAATAATAATTATCAATAACCATTCTGAAAGAAAAATGAAGCGTTCAATATAGTATCAGACAAGGTGAAACCAATATTTGCCTGGTGGGGCAGGCGCGATTGACCAACGAATAGTATTTGCGTATAACGCAGTTAGTTTACTGACTAATTACATTTTACCTGCTTACAACATCAACTCGTCTTACTCTTTGTTATTTGTACACATATTTCATTCGACAATTATAACTTTTTCATTCTCAAATTAATCAAATTCAATAAAACTGTCAATTTTTTTTTTGCTAGAAAAATTTAATTTTTTGTGTCGCACCGGAATAAAAATGAGACGTGGATCAGTGAGCACATGGGAGCCTTGGGCTCGTCGTAATTGTAAGTTATTTTTGCATTTGTTTTTTAATAATTAACTATTCTTACGATAAAATACAAAAATGGATTTTTTTATAATCAACTTAAATATAAATTTATCGTCTATAAAAATTGTTAAATACTGATTATCTAATTTTATGCGGTGAATTTTTACTCTTTTTCGTAGAATTAGTATTATAAACCGAATGTTTTAGCTTAAACGAGAATACATTTTATCCTGGGTTAATTCGTGAGCTATAACTGGCATTCTCAAGAACTTTATCAATTCGTAGAAGTATTTAAATTAGCTTTTATGTAGAGTTATCAAATATCAGATATGTTTATCAAGAATAAACGAGTATTGGACGACGATTATACACAGTAGTTAGAGTTGGAAGGATTATAAACATAAAATGATGTTGGATATCCCAGATTAACACAGCTTAAGTGGCTTCAATAACATGCTTAATTTTGATTTAATGATTTCCATTGTTTTTGACAAATCCAAACTTTTTAACTTCCCATTCAGAAGTTATTGTAATAAATCCGATTAATCAAATTAGAAATTTTAACGAATCTTTAAATTTCAAGGTGAGCAGAGTACGAATTCATCATTTTTAACTTCCCATTAGGAAGTTATTGTAATTAGGTCGATTGGTGCAATTTGAATTTTCATTAAATCTCCACGTTTCAAGATATTTGCAAGCATACTGACATTTTTATGATAATGTATGTATGTATGTATGTATGTATGTATGTATGTATGTATGTATGTATGTATGTATGTATGTATGTATGTATGTATGTATGTGTATGTATGTATGTATGTATGTATGTATGTATGTATGTATGTATGTATGTATGTATGTATGTATGTATGTATGTACGGACGTCAGCATTTTTTTCGTTTTCGATATCTCAAGAACGGATTGAGATATCGACTTCAACCAAAATTAATTCGAAAGATATGATTGTAAAGAAGATCTGAAAGGAATGTGAACAAATTCCTAAAAAAAATAACTAATAAAAAAATGAAAAAATTAGCTATAGCTATATTTTAAATATACATATATACGTATATTTAAAATACTTTTAAGTCAAACAACAACAATTACATTTGAAAATTAAGTCGATATTGACTAGACATTATTGTTTACAACCAAATATGACTCTTAACAATTACGCATTGTTTATAACAATATGAATTTGTTATAAACAATTGAAAATTGTATCTATTGAATAAGTAGTGTGTATATCACATGTATTTGGATGTTTTCAACAAACATTGATTACAACTATTTAAATTTGTTATAAACAATTACTAATGGAAAGTTCGTTGTGTTAGCACAGATAAAGTGTGCTCAGACCTATTTTTCAAATAATGTGTATGTATGTGTGTCTGAACGTTTGGTTGTTTTTTTATTGGTATGTTAGTGAACCATTATTCTCTAAAGATAACTCAAGAACTACGAAAGATATTAATCCCAAACCAATTCCATTTGAAAGCTACTGATAAATTTTTCATTAAAATAAACTACCAATTTTTTTTTTTTTTATAATAAAAAAAGTAATAATAAAAAAAAAGATTACAAATTAATTTTTTTCGGTCAATATCTTGAGAACTAAGTAAGATATTAACTTCAAACTAATTCTATTCGACAGATAATAACAACAAAAGATACTCATACAATTTTCATTTAAATTAAATTGATAGTTTACATAACAAATAAAGAGATTTCAAATATTTTTTGTCTCGGTTATTTTAAGAATAAAAAATACAAATGTTAACTTGAATTTTATCTAAAAATTATTGATATGAAGAGTATGAATGAATAACTATACTTGAATTGTTATATAGATTGTAAAATCTTTTTTACTTATCGAGGGCACTAAATGGGAAGTTAGCAGCTTGGATAAACCAGTCGTGTCCAGGCCCCTAGTTTTATTTTGCTTTTATATTAATTGAATAAGTTATCGTTACAAGTATTACACTCGTAGATATTACAATTGTGATTATTTCAAATATTTTATCATAAAATATTTGATTAAAAAAAATAATTCGTTGTTAAATACATATTCTAAAGAAAAATGTTACGGAATTTAACACATGCATTTATTGGAATTTTTTTTATTATATTAAATGAATTACTAAGTATTTGTACGAATGAAACATTCTCCACATCTTTTTTAACCGTTGAATATTGAACAAAATAATTGATAATCATGTTATGGAAATAATTTATAGAACCTTCAAATTATCTACAAATTATTATATAATTTTAAACATATCTAATATTTATTTGATGATAAACCATATTTTTAGGTAGACATAATTTAAGCACAATAATGAAGATTTAATTAAACCACGTGGAATAATTATGCTGGATTCCTCATCATTGTTATTATTCGTGGCGGCTAAGACAATAGAATATCTCACGTAACTCATCGTCACGCTTGCAACTCCAAGTGTGACTTGGAATCGTTGGCTATTTGATTGCGAATCATGATTAAGTAATCATCAGTTCAAGTCGCGAGTGTGTTTCATTATCAACTGCTTTACAAGCTATGATTTCATTTTTAATGATCAACGAATACTTAAGAGTTTTTATATAGAAATATTTTTAAATAATTAATAAATTATGGATTAATCATTTTAGCATCTACCATGGCACAGTTTTCAAGTAATCGACAAGAATTTATGACTAGTGAACCTGGAACAAATGGAATAGAGTATCAGAGAGAAGGGGGATTTTTTTTATCCCATAGAAAGCTTGCAATTGCTATCACCGTCATTTTTCTTCTTCTCGTTGCAGTAGGATTTGTTGGAGTTTATTCTGGAGCTGTTCCTCGCAAAAAGGTCTATTAAAATCTTTCGAAATACAATTCTTATAAATATTCTAATTTATACTCTCAAATATTAACATTTCTGAAGGACTTAAAAAATATTTTTAATGCAATTTCTGCATAAACTTCGTCATAAGTACCTTTCAGAATAAACTTTCTTCATCTATTTCTTTTTTTTTTCAAAGCAATTTTGTTTGACATCAAAGTTAAGTTTGATCTTCTGATCTTGATACTAAAAGACTCTGAAACTAATCACTGTTCAATCTTAAACTTTATGGCGGTAGGAAATTATACAAATCATTCTTTGGTATTACGCAAAGTATATGATACAAGTTTAATAAATAATAATGTATTTTAATATACAAAAAAAATTACGCCCTATCTATTTTAAAAGAAAATAAAAAATTTTAATTTAATGTCAACATAAAGTTCTCATTTCAATTGTCCAAATTAAAAAGTAAATTTTAGTGTTAGAAAAAAAAATCATAAAAAGCGAATCTTTTTTTACTAATATGAAAAAAAATTTGCTTGAAGAATTTCAGATTTTTAAATGCTATTTAATAATATTTTGATTCCGACATAATCATTTGAAAGAATATAAAATATACTTTTTCTTCAAGGTATACGATACAACGGCTCTGATAGCTGAAGATGAAGGATCAGAGCCTGCTGATGCTAACAAATATTTTCTTTCTACTTCTGTATTTCCCTCGAGGTATCTTGTAAAATTGACGCCGATTGTTGAGGATAATGAGGTCTCAAGGGTTCGGGGCCAAGTCATTATAGAGTTTCGGTACAATGGAACCATGGATCTTCAACACATTGTCCTCAATGCGAAAAGCATGAACATTACAAAGATAAGACTATGGCCTGAAGATAAGAATATAGGAATTTTAAAATGGAGAATGAATTTTGATAACAAGAATCTAGCAATGAATGTTTTCTCATTAGAAAATGGTACTACCTTTGGAAACACGTTTTTATTATTTTCAACCAATTTTTTACATCAGATACTTATTAATGTTGTTTATAATTCAATTAAAGATCCAAATAATTTGACTACTCTTGATAATCAATTTGATAATCAAAGTGTTTCTGCAATTTTATCGGAATCATCAAAAGACCTGTCAGATGCACCAATTCCTTCGAACACTTCTGAACCAGTGATTCATGAGATTAATATCACTAAGAGCGACGTTGATGAACAACATGGAATCCTCATGATTAATCCTAGCTCACCTATCAAGCCAGGAATCTATTTGATTGAAATGGATTTTGAATCTTATACTGACAGCCGTACTTTTCTTGTAGCTAATTTCAGCGATGAAGATACTGAAAGGTGGCTAACATTTTAATTAAATTGTGAAACCTTTACGGTCAACACTCATGGTATATTATATTAGAGTTTTAAATTAAAATTATTAATTTTATTGTTTTTTCAAAAGCTGGTTAATGGTGAGTCGATTGAAACCCATTAATGCTCGACGATTATTTCCAATCTTTGATGATGTCAAGCTAAAAGCTCAATTTACAGTTTCCTTCACACATCCTAAAAATATGATTGTTTTGGCAAATACTCCACTCAATAGTACTTTTGATAATTTGTAAGTGAATTTATTCTACTTTTTTTTTCAATTTAAAATCTAATATAATTTTTGCACTTTAGATCTGATAGTTGGATAATTGATACGTTTGAGGAGACACCATTGATTTCTCCTCATAGTCTTGCTTTAGCTCTGGGTCATCTGATATCTGTTGGAATGACAAAAGTAGGAAAATACAAAATACCGGTTAATTTTTGGAGTCAAGTCGGTGAAAGTGTCGTACCAAATTATTTATTAAAAGTGATTGGTTTAGTTGTGGATGCATTTGAAGAGTTATTTGCAGTAGCCTTCCCGATATCTAAATTAGATATTATTTGTGTTCCATTCGCTGATAACAGCGGTAATTTAGGATTAATATCAATAACGTAAACTATCAGACAGCTCTATTTTGTTATAATTATTTTTAGAGGTGAAATATTGATTTCAGTATAATAATACTAAATTACAGAGAAAATTTATTCAATGTTACTGAATCATCGCCCGGTATTACTCGATATGAGGCATTGAAAACAATAATTAGACTAATTGGTCGACAATGGTTAGGGAGTCTCGTCAATTCACGAAATTGGACGGATGTTTGGATTTTAGAGAGTTCTTTAATTGATCTCCAGCATACTTTAATTGAACAAGTACATTAACTGCTTGAATAATACAAATAGAATTTAGTTATGTAGACACTTCCTTTCTGATGATATCAATTTTTAGATAGATCCCGTATTTAATCATTCAACATTTTTACTTGATGTTCAACTGGATGCTTTTGAAGCAGATGGATATAGTGTATCTCAGTCATTAACGTCAAAAGTCAATCCTGCTTACTTAGAAGCTTTCCATCCGGATAAATTATATGATAGAGGTGAGAATGACAATTACATGATAAAGTTGTAGCTTGTATTGTAACTGCTGAATCGTAGGTGCATGTCTCTTACGCATGTTGCATTACGTATTGAAGCGGAATAACTCTAGGACTGTCTACAGGAAGTTCGTTTCACGGTGGTGGGTACTCTTGAAAGAAACAATATTTTACATCCTGTTTATTCTCATCTCAATTTATTTAATAGTTTATTTCCTTTTGAATGCTCGAGGATAAATATTAAAAATATGTCAATGTTATTAGGTCCAATGGAAACGCAGATGTTCATTCATTTTTAGAAGAGATGACCTCTGAATCAAATAATTTATCTCATAATGTAAATCTGATTAATGTAATGGAATCGTGGATCAATGGGCATGGTTATCCTGTGATTGAAATTAGCAGAGATTATGATGCAGGTTCAGCGAAAATTTATCAAGTAAACAAAACAATCACTGTTTTTGAATTGTCTAAATATATTTATTTTAAAAAACAATTTCCACAGTATTATTGATTTTAATAAATTTATGGATATTATTTATTGATAGAAACACTTTGTATTTGATAATATAACAAACGATGATGAAAGCTCATGGCATATTCCACTTACATGGATCAATGAGGGAAATGACTGGTCCTCTCCTTCTTTTGCGTGGATTAATGCAGCAAAGAAAGAGATGATATTGGAAAATGTTGGTGATGTAGGAGAAAAATCATGGGTCATTTTTAACATAAATTCTTCTGGTGTCCTATCTTGTTTCTATTTAATTAAAAAAAAAAAAAATACGAAATTAAGTTTGGAATTTTTTGATTAATTTACAGGTTATTATCGGGTTAATTACGACAATTATAATTGGAAATTGATTGCCATGGCACTCGAATTAAATCCATCGATTTTTCCATCATCAGTAAAAGCCTCTCTTGTGGATGATGTGATGAGTTTATCGTTTGTTGGATCGACATCTTACGCTACCGCTTTTAGAATAATAAATTATTTGAAAAATGAAACACAGCCTGAGCCTTGGACTGCGCTTATGCGTCATGTAATCAAGTTGGATCTTGTTTTATATGACACACCAGTTTATCCAGACTATCAGGTAGGATAAAAAGACTAGTGACTGAACATGACTTGGGAGATTACTCATATTCCACTAAAAAAATTTTTTATTATATTATCGATAATCGATCGCATATATTAGTGAGTTATATAACTCACTAAGAGCTGGTTGAATTGAATTTTTTTTTGTTTCAAATAACTATACACGATTTGTTTATTATCGATTGATTGTTCGAATTTTTCATATAATTACATTTAAAACAATTCTATAATTAAATCATATTTTAGGAATTCATGAGAAAACTAACATCAAGTCTGTTCAGCCGAGTAGGAACACAGGTTGAACGAGGAAGTAGAATGACTTTGATAGCACATCAATTGGGCTCAACTTTCGAGAATTCTGATTACATTAAATGGGCCAAGAATAATTATGAGAGCTTAAGGACATCTCATGTGTGGAAAGACAGATATGTGTAAGAATTCATTATTAACTAAAATCTACTATCGGTGTATAAATTTTTATTGCAATAATGAAATTTTAGTGTTGCCACTTATTTACGTGAAACACTACTTTGTACTTTTGCTAAATTGGAAGACGAACTGGGTTGGCAATGGTGGCAACAGAAATTAGGAAACATTACACGACGAGATACTGATAGAAATTCCTTCTTGTCATCTTTGGCTTGTTTTCAAGTTCCCTGGATACTGAAAGCGTAAGTTAATTGACAAGATGATTGTCAATCACTTTGTAAATAGTATATAATAATAGCTGACATATTTGATAATAATATTATTATGGAACAAACTTTGATAATTAACTTTTATTGTACAGAGTTTTAAATGAAATTGTTCGTGGTGATTTTTTTGATGAAAATGACGTTTTAATTATTCTCAAAGCTTTCGATAAACATCCAGTATCTGCTCAAGTAGCATTTAAATTTGTTCAAAACAATTGGGCGAATATTTTAAACAGATTTCGAAAGTCATATCCTATTCTTAGAGCATTTGTTGGCTCTGTAGGTAGTGGTTTTACGAGTGAGAAAGATCTTGCTGATGTGAGTGAAAATTATTTATTTGAAACGACTTAAATAAATAAAAAAAAACAGTTAAAGTTAAATGCTTAAATTCTTTTTTAATTAGTTTCAGAATTTTCGAGATAATAACTATGAGAGTCTTAAGCCTGTTGGTTATATCACAGCATTGGTAGAAGCAAGAGGAACCTCTTGGATTTCATTTCTTCAAAAATCTCTGGCTGATTTCCAGGATAATATTCTCAATTTAAAAGAATGAACATTGTTTGGGAGTTGCAGAGTAACATGATTAATCAGCGTGTACGTAGGAAATTTTTAAAAATAATATTCTGAAGGAAAAATTTTCATAAGAAAGACGGTACCACGGTATATCTAAAATACTTTTACAAACTTCATCAGAGGTAACAAGAAAATAAAACCAATTTTCTACCACAAGTTTTATTTTCGCATGCTTCCATCAAGCATGATTACAAAACCGAGCAACAAGAATCTTGTTTTTTACTCTCACATAATTATTTTAATGACATTACTTTTTTTAATAGTAGGGGAAACCAGGCCAAGACCCTCCCTCCCTTTTGAGAAAAAAATGTAAAAATGTGTGAAATTTTGACATTTGAGTATGGAAAAAATAAAGTAAGAAAGCTTACGTTATATTAATTATCGAAGATTAAAGTTCTTAAACGATACATAATACCATTTATACGTTTATATCTTTGCAGACCACAAAATTCTTAAATAGAACATCTTGCCCCGATTTCTCCTATATATATATACATATACATATACTATATACATATAAATCTAATCAGAGTGTCATTTGGGAACATTTCTTAAGTACAAGGTATTATTTGAGAACATTTGTATAGTTTGGGGACAGTCCCAAAAAAAATCATGTATCCAACGTATTATTTGAGCCACTGGTCTATATACAAGGTATTATTTGAGGACACGACGTTGCCACGTTGTAATGGATTTATTTTTGTTTTTTGAAAAAAAAGGTGAAAATAAGGGCAAAGGAACACTGTAATTGCATACGCTGTACTTGCAGGGTTATATTTTTCTTTTTAACCGTGCGGCCGAAGGCCGCACGGGAATTTTGAAAATCGAGAGGGGGATACCAGTCCCTCGTCCCCAAATAATACATTAAATGGATTTATATATATATATATATATAACAAACTTTAGGATATACATACATATATATATTATATTATATGTATTAATATATATTTGAACTCTATCTAATGATAATATTTGTTACTGAAGATAATCATTGAATCTCAATCAATTTAATAATGCGCTTCTTTTATTGGTACAGATGCAATACTTTTATAAACACTATTATGAATACTATTACAATATAACTATTATTTAATTGAATTTCCATGTGCTTTTTGTGTGTTAATTATTCGTCTTTGAACTGTTCATCATTGTCAGTAATTAATGCACAATGGCCCAACAGATACATGTAAAATACAAATGAACACATGGTGTTTACTGATAATTAATTAATTAATAATTAATTAATTAATAATTCAATAAAAATAAAGAAATATTTTTATAAGTATACTTTATAATTTTTCATTTGACACAATAGAATGCAACTATTTTTTGATATATATTTATCAAACAAAGAAGCATTGTTAATAAA
This sequence comes from Chelonus insularis, assembly GCF_013357705.1. Taxonomy (NCBI): domain Eukaryota; kingdom Metazoa; phylum Arthropoda; class Insecta; order Hymenoptera; family Braconidae; genus Chelonus; species Chelonus insularis. The sequence continues at coordinate 127,589 of NW_023276656.1, forward strand.
AACATTATCTCATAGATTGCTTAATATTTAACTTAATTTCGTATATTATGAGATCACTGATTTTCATGATGAAGAATTTCTTAATTCCGCTGTTTTTTTAAAATTGTATTCATATTAAAACTTCTTTTCTGGACGATGAGATATTTTATCAATAGTAACGTATAAGGAGATAGGTCACAAATGAACGAGACTTTTATGTCAATATATGAGATTTAAAAATCATAACAATTCAATTATACGTTTTATTATTATTGAATTTAAGTGCTAAAAGTCTCGTACAAATATGTTATCATTATAGATTAAGTTCATCAACAATTTTACCATTTTTTTTGTAATATTTACAACATATTTACACAAACTTATTAGTAAATTCTAACAACTTTAACTATTCATTAGATTATAGAATACACTTGTTTCTAATTATTTCAAAGTGCACAAAGTCGCTAAAATATAAAATGTGTGCGCTTTTTTGCCAAATTTTTTTAGTTTAAGAATAAACGCAAACAATATTATAAATAATTTCAATGGGATTGTAAACATTGGAAGAAATTACGTTGGCATTTTTTTTAGTATTCAAGAAAATTTCGTTTATATAATTTAGGCAATGTTGGACTTTATGAAGTCAAAATAATTTTACTGAGTAAATCACTATGATATAATTTTGGAATGCTCACAAAATTTAATAAATGAACAGTTTGAAGGTTCATTAACTATTATATGGTGATTATATATAAACTGTAATAAATTTTATTGGCAGTAATCGATATAAATTATTCTAAGCTAGTTATTGATTCTACCATGATTTGTGAATATTTACACAGCTACAGAACAAGATAACAGACTATTGTACATAATTTCTTATATCTTCACTTCTAGACTGTAAAGAAGACTACTTCAATTCATTATAGAGTTAAAGAGCTCTATAATGATTTATATTATCTTCAGAGTCTAGTCGAGGTTAACGATACTATTAATATGATAATTATAAATTATAATTTATAATACAATTTGCGAGGTATTCTTCTATCTAAAAAAATAATTAGCGTAGACGATTCATATTGATATCGACTACGAACTACTTTAGCATTGAACAACAATTTTTGTTGTTCACAGCTCTCTACAACTATCAGCTTTAGAATTCGTATGCTTTACTTCTTCTTATTATACTAGATGCTTAAAAATTAATTGCGGCATTGCAGCTGTGTCGTTATTTTCCATATGATTTTCGTTTATGGGCATATTGATAGTGATAATTATGCTTTTGTTTTTTTATAAAATACATTTGAGGCGAATTTTCTGGTTAATGATAGCTTTTGTTAAAATCACTAGAGAAGTATTTACAATGGTGGGGATTGTTTATATATATAATTAATTGAAATTATACTATTATTTTCCTTTTTTTTTGTCATAAAATAAATAGAAGAATTATCTTTGCACATAGTTATCGAAAATTAAAAAATACTTTTTCAATGCTTATATAATGAAAGATGAACTTCCGAATTCTTTCCTCATGAATATTATGATTACGCCGACACAAGCAATATGAATTGGCTACGTGCAAACAAATCTAATATGGAAACGTGATTTTATTTATATCGTTCATCTTTTTATAAATTCACAATTTCATTAAAACATTAACGTAATATTAATTATTATTGATCGAGAAATTTGAAAAGTTATTGAAAAACTTCAGGTTGTCAAATTTCAAACATGACTTATAATTAAAAATTTTTATAATGTCTATCCAATATATTTTACAATTTCATTCGAATTAATTCAAGAGTTTTATCTTTTAGTTTATTATTATTGTTTAATTTTTTTATTATTATTATCATTATCATTACTTTAATTATTATTGTTAACTATTTCATTATTGAATGAGTAGTGGCAGCTTTGTCATAAGTTACTTGAGCACAGGCTAGATAATGTCATTTTTCACTTTTTAAAATTTTTTTTTAACTATATTCTCTACAATTCATCTTATGTCATCTACTCTTTCTCACAGGATTGGATGAAGCCTATTAGTCGTATTAATTCAAAACCTAATGGTGAATTAAAAGTTAAAATATTGCCAGATCTTTATTTTATGTTGACAACATCATAAGAGTTGGATGTATGTGTATGAAATACGATAATAGTTACTTATACTTCTGCAACAAATAATCTAAATGGAGACTATTGAGGAGGACATCTAACGACTGTGTCTTTGGCATATTCGTTGAATTTTTTATCAATGGGAACTCGATCATCATAAAGGGTTGGTGCTTGTAGAATAATTCCAGCTGTTCCTACTAGTACAGCTAGAGTGAAAATCCACAGAAACAATCGATCCAATACCATTGCCACATATTTCCAGTCTTCTTTTACCTTAAAATAAAAAAAAAGCAGTAAAAATGAAAAAATTTATTTTATTCAATTTAATGCTAATGAAAAACATTTTTTATTGCTTTTACCTTGGTAGAGTCTTCAAGCATCTTTGTGTGCTCAGCTATAAAGCGAACACAGAGACACGATCGGTGTATCTCGGGTGGACAACTTGAATGAGAAAAAGTTGAAAGATTTCGTAAAACTGGACTCTTCACTTCTTCGATTCCAGCTGCTCCAGTTAAATTTTCACACTCAGTATTTAAAGGTAGTGGTGGTATTGGACCGTGGATTAAACAACTTCCTCCAAACCTTGCCTGATCTGTTAGGCTGTTATACAATAACTTTTTAAGTATTTTCATAATTAACTTGAATAATAATTATCATAATATCGTACTGAATGATTGAATACCTTGACGGCGACAGGTCCTCTTTCGAAACTGGACGACTTGAAAACCGTTTAGGTGTGAGATGTTCTTCACTATCTTCTTGACTTGAAGGATGGTAAGGATAATAATTCGGTTTTTCCTTCCCTCTGACAGTTCTCATAAACACTCGACCAGAAGAAAATCTAAGAAAATTAAAAAAAAAATGAAAAACTAATAAAAATACTCTTTTAAAAAAAACGCCAATAATGGAAGCAAGATAATTTTAATTATTGACTCTTAATATATGTCAATTTTCGATATCTTTTCGAAAAGAACAAGATGTCAAATATCTATTACTTTTATAAGGAAATGGCAAAATGCTTACATCAGTTTATCGTCAATATTTGGAACATGTTATGGTGGATAATCTCATTTATGACTATAAACTTCAAATAAAAAAAATTTCGAATTTATTGATTGAAATGTACAGAATTCATCTGGAAAACGACATTCAATCGAACTAGGTATTTTGATGATATTGCATTGTAACAATATCATTTATAAAAAAGGAGTCAATAATGAAAAACTTTCGTGAAATAATACGAAAGAGTAATTTTAAGAAAGAATTTGCTTTGTTCACGATAAAACCAGAAAATGATTATAGCTACGTCAGCACACTCTCATTTTCTAAATCTTAAGCTTTCAAGTCTTCTTCCTTGATGTTTTCCAGTTCGTATAGCATAAAGATAGAACACTTACCGACTTGGCTCAAACTTATACTGCGGCCTCCGCATCACTAGTAATCTTGGTAAGATGTGGATAAATACTCGTTTTACCCATGGTGCCATTTTGTGTGTCTGAGGTGAGCGAAAATGGACATTCAAGACCACCACTGTCACGCATATACTGAAACAATTCAAATGGCAATGTAAGCGCTGCAGATCAAAAATCCCTTCATACATATTTGAAATTCACACAGATAATGTATAACGCCATAAATGAACTATAGTAATTTTGTAGACACTTTTTACACACATAATAGTGTGTGAAAACTTCACACACGTAGTATAGTTTATTAATAGCGTTATTCATGTAACACGTGTGTAAATCATTTCGGATTTGCAGTAAGAAATATTACCATGCTATTTTTTACCTTTGTATAAAAAATAATAAATGATATGGAAAATTAATTTTTTTTGTAAGAAAATAACTTGTGGTGTATGAAAAAAGCAGATGCAAATGTCTTGAGATCATTTGTAACCTCCATTACATTCGCGACAGTTTTATAGTGCTAATATTCAAGACGGTCCAAATTGCAACCACTTTTTCATCAACCTAAGTATCTTTTGCATTGATCAATGTCGGAAGAAGAGCATGACGTAATTTACCAACGTTGCTTTTTACGATAAAAATAATGAAAAAATGTTTTAATATCACCAATCTGAAACAGTTTTAAAATTCATTCGCAATTTGAGAGAATAATGTTAAGAATGTCATCCATTAAGTAAACTTTTATTAATGCATTTCTACTTTGCCAAATTTTGGAATAAAAACTCTTTATCATTTGTTTTCGTTTCATTTTATCTTTTTATCTGCGTTTATTTCAACGACAATTTCATTGTTCGATGGTGATCGATCACAATTTTCAATTCCCCGTCCAAATTTCCGGAACAGTTAAGAGATACATACAGAGGGAAGAAGAGAAACTGAAGGTATAGAGATAAAAAGAAAGCAGCGTCTTTTGTTCTTATGCACGTTGTGATTACCAGAAGATCAGAGAAAAACTTCCAGATAGTCCTTACCAAAGTGTTATTCAATATTCGTCGTTTCTTTTTCATCTTTTCAGATATCCGCCATCGAAATTTGATATTTTCTATTTGTTATAATTTACTTTTATCAAATATCATACGTTGGTTTTCCAACTTCTTAAAGTACGCTGTAATGAGTTTGCAAATCTAAATCACGGTTTGAATTTATCTTTTTCATGTTTTCCTCAATTTTAGACTGGAAAATTTGTAATGTGATCCTTTGAGGTCATGTTCGTTTACAATTCAGTTTTATAGAGTGTCATGTTCATTCATAAATTTTTTTTTTAATTTAATGTTAAACACTGAGTATGCTTTTATTTGAAGATTTATTAGAATAATAATTTTTAGAAAATAAGATGGTTAAATCGTGACTTCATCATACTGGCTACGTACTTTTTTCGGGTAAGAACCAATCGTTAACTTGGTTTCTTAAAGCTATGCATAAAAATGAGACTGTATACAGCGTTTACTTCATTTAATATATTCGAGGGTAAATACATACAGATATTGTGATAAATTTTTCAAAAAAAATATTATCTCGTTTCAGTTGAATTATGTAGTAGTGTGATTAATATTATTAGTCTAGAATAATTTTAATACTTTTATTAAACCAATATATATTCACTGTAGAAAGAGACTTGTAATTAATTAATAAATTATTTTTTTAATTATTTAGAACAGGGAAAAGGAGGATTAAGTAGAACACTAGACAAAAGCGAAATTTTAATAAATTAACAAGTATTAATGAATTTCGATAAAGGTTCTTTTCAATAAATTAATAAATTAATGAATAATTCCATGTTTTGATTGGCTCTCGTTTTAACCTTAATTCTCAACATTCCAGTGAGAAGTTATTCTAATGGGTCCGATTTTGAAAATCCCGAATTTTGACATATCTCCACGTTTCAAGGTCCCTAGAGTCGAATACGACAGTTTTCCAGTCGACGTCTGTGTGTGTATGTACGTATGTGCGTTTGAAATTATTTTTCACCTCGATTATCTCGAGAACAAAAAATGATGTCAACGTGGAACCAATTGCATTCGACGCATAATGACGCTCCTTAGAATTGATTAGGTTTTTAGCGAAATCGATCCAACAATTTTTTTTGCAGAATCAAAAAACTGGAAAATCTTATCATTCTTTCCACCAGGAAGTTAGTTGTGTTGACCTTTTGGGTCGCACCCAGACCACTGAAGAGCACTGATATTTTGATATTTTATAATTATTATTTAAAAATAATGATTTATAATTTTTTAATTATCGCTAAATAATTTTTAACAGTTAAAAAACTACAAATTTTTTTTTAGTGTGAAATATGTAGCTTAATCTGTATCATCAATATATCCCGAGTTAAAATATAACACTCATTTTTGTCTTAAATCTATCTTTTTTTGAGCCTTAACTTGAGATGAACAAATCCATATTAAAGTCAGAATACGTAACAATTCCGTAGGAAAAAATTTTTTCAATTCTATCCTAAACTCATACTAATTTATCCTATCTTCATTCTAATTTTATTTCATACTTTTCCTGGTTTCAATCTAATTTTATTTGAGATTCGAGTAATTTTATTTTAATGAAAACATTATTATTCATAATTTATTTTTTTATTTCAATTCTAATTGGGCTGTCCATCAGCATTAACATCATATGTGTTATTAAAAAAAGTATGACTGTAATGGGAGTTATTATAAGATTGACCATGTTCATATTTGTTGAGGTTTAGACTTTGTCGGTGACGACATCTTTGGGTGTCGTGAGGTGCATAAGGCCCAAGACACTAGCCCTCCCTTCCGGTTTGTGGGTTTATTTCCTGAACGCTCTTACTCACTTTTTCGTGAAGCTTCTTGGTATCACGACGCGTTCCTTTTGTATTCATAAAATATCTGTATTCTGGTTTACTTATATAAACATTTTTCTTGTGATCATTAGAGTATTGTTTAGAGTGTTGAATAAACTTAGTTTTGGATAATCATTGTATCTTTAATTGGCTCAACCAAGTCCTCCCTGACTTACCACTCCAATAATATTTGAAAGAGCAATTTCATTTAATTCATTATTTGGTTGCAACAAATCATTTAAAACAATTCAATTTTTAATAAACATAATTTTTGGAAAATTAATCCATTATATGAATCGTAACCTTATTCCAACTATATCCATAAATACTTCTAAATATAAGCAAATCAATTTATGAGGTTAAAATTAGGCTATTCTGTCTATATCCTAATTTTTACCTACTTCAGAAGGATAAAAATATTATTAGGATAAAAAGTTTGAATCTAGGGTAAAAGGATGGGGATGGTATGAAAAGAATAAATTTAGGTGTTATATTTTGACTCGGGATAATATTGTAAAATATAAGTTATGTATATAATGTTTATGTTGACAGTCGACGGATTTGTTTATAGCAACACAAAACTAATTTTGTTTATTTTTAGTTACTGACTAAGACTTAGAGGGACCAAATGCTTTCCTTGTTACTAAGTGTTTTTGTCTTTAATAATAAATGCTTTAATTGCTCTTTAATATAATAATCTTTTAAGCTATTATTTCTTCTTACTTTACAATATTTATAAAAACTCATTTAAAGCACTAATTATCTTATTAAACGTATAAAGTTTTTATGAAGTCTACGTCAATGGATTTTTATCCGTTTCTTGAGATTTTTTTTTTTTTTTAATGAAACTTTACGTTTATTTTTTTTTTTCATTCAAGTTGCTGATATATTCTTGTAAGGTTTCACTGAACGGAAACGTTGCCACGTCAAAGGATGAAAAGCCAACTCTGAACGACAAGTTTTTCTTTAGAGTTTAACTCACTTCTTGACACTGACGAGGAGGGGGGCTCCAATTTCAAAAGTACTATCCAGGAAAATGCTAGAAAATTTTGTCCAAAACTAAATTTAAGTTCTTTTGTTATACCACCGTACATCTGTATAAATTAAAATAATTCATACAACGTGTGTTCTATAAATATCAAAATACTATACACGATATCTTAAAACATTTTACACATAAATAATGTCATATTTTTAATGTGAATAAAAATAACACATCGTGAAATATGCTCCCCTTGGTCATAGTCATATGATCATAGTCCAGTAAAGGTGTAATTGAATTAGCAAATCTAACCTCCCATTTTGAACCAATGCTTCTTCAAAATTACGCAACGATTTTGAAAAAACTATTCGCCGACCGAAAAATGTACGCGTCATTTTTTTTCTGTTATAAACAATTTTTGCCTGCTCGAACCCACGCATTTTAATTAATAAGTTTTGAAATATTCAAAAATCGACAATATTTTATAGAACATTTTTTATTCTTTACAGTGCAACAAAGATTTTTATCACCTCACTTTTTTTATTTTTGACTTATTTTTTGAGATATTCGAACTCAATAAATGAAAAAGATCGTGTTTACTATTTTACAGTTACCATGCAAATTTGTTGATAGTGCAGAATTCTTTTCAATCGATCTTATAACGATTTCTAAGTATAGTATTGATAAATTAAAAAAAAATTATAAATAAAAGGCTTTAATTGACAACAAACTATGTAATTCATAGGAGAAAAAGTACAACGATCAAATTTTTCGATTTATCGTAAAAAAATTATACGCATAATGTCTCAATCTCCGATGCGTTTTCTTCTCAGATTCGCAGTGTAAAAATTGACTGCAAAATGTCATTATTTATGTATGAAACTGTTATGTGATTAAACTCCATGTCTACTATTATGAATGAACACCTTCATATTTTAAAATCTATCATATTAAATACACTTTATAAGTGCAGATACTTGATTTTTGGCATACAACGAAGAACGTTTCACAAAATGAAAAAAATTTCATACTGTTTTGCTTGGATAATTAAAAGATGATTGTGATGTAGCATAAAAATATGCGGTTCTAAAAGTTCCATCAAAATAAAGTATGACTGACCATGCATGTGTGATGTCTAGATTATCACTAAAACACAAAGTTAGATTTTATGAAGAATCACCTTGTCCTCATAACTAAATTAATGTCCACTTTGATGAATTAGTTTCAGTGAAATGCAAAACACAGTTTTTTTGCATCCAACATCAATATCTTCCATTATATAATCTTTATGTAATCATATTTATTATTGCGGTTTTGATTTTTTATACAAATTATCAAGGATTTATTTATATTTTTATGTAGTTTTGATTTCTATATATTCTAAAATAAAATATAATTCGAAATGAAAAGAAAATAGTGTACTTCAAAAATTCATTGCTCTTTTCAAATTATCATTTATTGAATTGATAAAATCGAGAAGAGAAGCTAAAAGTGATAGTAAGTCAACCTCAAACAATAATCAGAGGATAGAATACAATAGTTCTTAAACGTAAATTGCTTTTCGAATCATCAAATTCCCGAAGGAATTTGGTACTTTAGTCTTTTTGCTTCTGAAAAAAATCGTATAAAATTTCAATAGAGCACAATAATATAAAACATTATTAATAAATTATAACATGAAATTATACTTCCACCGAAACATAAAAATTTTAAATTTTTAAATGAAAATTTCTCGTAAAAAGAAATGAGCTCCTGTCATAAGCAGACGAGAAAATATAAACTGCACGCTTATGGTTTTTTGTGTGGTCTATTCAAATGGATTTTACAACACCTGCAAGATTTTTATCAACTTTTTTTTTGTTACGCTAGCCATGTAAAGAGAAAGAAACATTTTAGAACAGTATACATAAAAGCGCGTTTAAAAGGTTTGATATCCTGAATAGAAAAATATATAAGAACGTAAGGCAAAGTATACAAATAAAATCAATAGGTGGCGTTAAATATTTATACAATAACGAAAAAAAGAAAATAGGTCTGAGCACACTTTGTCTGTGCTAACACGACGAACTTTCAATTAGTAATTGTTTATAACAAATTTAAATAGTTGTAATCAATGTTTGTTGAAAACATCCAAATACATGTGATATACACACTACTTATTCAATAGATACAAGTTTCAATTGTTTATAACAAATTAATATTGTTATAAACAATGCGTAATTGTTAAGAGTCATATTTGGTTGTGAACGATAATGTCTAGTCAATATCCACTTAATTTTCAAATGTAATTGTTTGACTTAAAAGTATTTTAAATAGCTAATCTTTTCATTTTTTTATTAGTTATTTTGTTATAAAAAAAAGAACGGCTCGATCGAATTCGTTCAAATTTCTTTCAGATTTTCTTTATAATAATATCTTTCGAATTAATTTTGGTTGAAGTTGATATCATGATCCGTTCTTAAGATATCGAAAATGAAAAAAATGCTGACGTCCGTACGTACAAACATACATACATACATACATACATACGTACACATACATCATTCTAAAAATATGTCAGTATGCTCGCAAATATCTTGAAACGTGGAGATTTAATGAAAATTCAAATTTGACCTATCGACCCAATTACAATAACTTCCTAATGGGAAGTTAATAAAGAAAACAGAAGAGAAAGAGGAAAGAATTCATTAAAGCTTTGACTTTCGGGATAAAGCTCTTTAATTTGTTGACGAATAAGAAATTTCGATGGCAGCGAAGGTATTACGTAGCAATGAATAATGTTAAAAGCGAAATTTTTAATGACTTACTTAAAAAGGCCTTTGAACTACACGTTTTACCATATATGTCGAAAGTCATGACTCGCGAGATCGAATACACTAGACGCCTTATAGCTTTATTGATTTTTTTATTATTCGAAAGGGTTCAAAGGATTTCAATAGACCTAAGAAATCGACAGGAGGTAGAATATGTCAGAAGAAAGAATTCTTGGTATGGGTGTTTCTATCGATTGAAAAATATGTAGCTTTGATATTTATCGATTTACGAGCGATATAAATTTTTACAAAAAGTTTTGTTGAAAAGAAACATGGCCTGGAATCATCCATAATTTGTTAGCGGAACCGCGTTTGGCTTCTGGTGGATTGAATTGATAATGTGGTATGCAACCAGCAGCTCTAAGCTTTTCTTGAGTCTTCGAGGCAGATCGATTTTAATTTAAGATGAAGAACTTTAGTAAGATGAGCAAAAAGGGAAAACCGAGCACCTAAGTGTGTAGAAATATGAAGAGAGTTTTAATTAAACGGATTAAAAAATTAGTAGTATATCTCGACAGGAAATGAATATCATTATGATTTTCGAATAAAATTTAATAATGCATTATTTATTTTATTCCTTTGGACTCTTTTAAATTTAAAATAAAAATCAGAATATCGGAATATTACTACGATAAAAATAGTTAAAATAATAGGAATACGTAGACTGCATCGAGATTCGGTGTATCATGTCACGTTTAAATTGGATTTTATTCGGTGGGGAGTGTAAAGGAACCGAGCTAACTTTCTCCCTCGTTCTTCGTGATCCTTGACGTCTCTCTGTCTCAATATGCCAGCTTGGAATTTCCAATTCTGCCGTCTGCTGTCTTTCGATCATATTTAAATTGTTTTTTATATTAAATTTATAATTATGAATTTCACCGATGTTAAAGACAATCCTTTTCATTCATATACATTGGTTTCATTTCATAATCAATTGGTTTATGATGGAAAAAATAATTTCAACTATTGCAATGATAAAAAAATGATGATAGTGTAACCAATATTAAAAAAATTATCAAAGTATCAGATATACTAGCTTTTGTTTCTCTTTGTTTCATAAATTGCTAGTAACTACTAGATAAACCAAAGAGAAGTCGTTATAGAGTAATGAAGAACATAAAAGCATACAACAAATGTGTCAATGTTGATGTGAGTGCAGCAGCCTTACGACGGTAGAACAAGACATTAGCTTTACAGAGCGGAAGAAAACGAGGTTTGGCTCGTATCCTATTCCTCTTCGACGTATTTCTGGCTACTTTCCAAAGTGTTATCCCTTCTACTTTTATCGAGAGAAAAAAAATAAGAGTGTAAAAGTGCCGGTGAAATACCGTAAACCACGAAAAGGTTCCTCTTTCTCTACTTACGTGGCTATACATTATTAACGATTGTCGAATGCTTTTTCTTTACTGTCATCTTCTAAAAATTATTGTTTCTGCCATTAAATCTTATATAGATTCATAGATTGTCACTTTATTCATGAGAGAAAACTTTTTGTATTATTTTTTGCTTTTAACTATATGAATAATTAATTTGTTAGAGGCCAATCCTAATCCTTTCTCGTGAAATACATGAATTTAAATTTTTTTATCATATACAGATATCAGTAGGTTTATCTAGGATTTATTAATGTACACAGACAAAAGTTGACTGTTTAATCATGTCGTCAGCACTCTCCACACGCGCATTCATCGCTCAACTACTCTTATCCTGGGAAATTGACGACGAGAGAAATGCGTTGAGGATTTTTATTGAAATAAATGGCAATGAGCAAGTAAAGTATGAAAGCAGTTGTATATAAATTTTTCATAAAAAAATTATATTTTCAATCGTCAAATATTTTTGATAATTTTTACTTCCATTATATTTGTGGAATTACTTGATTACTTTACTTTTTTATTCTCATCCTTCGTTGTTTTAGCCACTTTTTCCTCTTATGTTCTCATTTTCTTATTGATTATTGTTACTAATTACACTTGTGCACGCGATCAACAGCCGACTTATTTTTGTCTTTTCTTCAAGATAACTACAAGGAAATTTTCTATTAATTTAAAGTCTTTAGAAATTCTTGCTCTTTTAAGAAGTTGCACTTGCAAGATTGGCTTACTGAGACTGATATTTGAAAAAGTTCGATTAACTTGGATAGTATCGTCAAAGAAGGAGTAGTTAACAACGAATAAATTCTTTTCAAGTTTTTTTTGTTCTCATTAGAGCTATTTTCTATCAACTAACAAAAATATTTGATATATATGTTTTTGCTGCAATCTCTTCTATTTTTAATTAATGATCATATGTGATTGATATACGTTACGAATCGATTTCAATATGCTTCCTTTAAATTTTTAATAAAATTGACTTACTTTTTGTATTGACTTTTGTATTATTCGACTCACTTACGATACAACTAAGAAAGAAACATATTATGAGTTTCGTTAATTTTTGTGGCAATTTATAATTTTGTTGAATTTTAGTGCACTCTCTGAATAAGATGATAAATGATCGCGAAAAAATCCGATACTATACGTTTTTTTATTAACTTTGGTTACCTATATATCACAAATATAAAGATAAATAACGACAATCAATGATTTAATTAATCATATCAAATCTTAAATGTTTCACTTAAAGAATCACTAATTAATATACCTTTGGAATCATGAATGCAAGTAGTTTCTGAATACTTTTTATCAGTCTCATTAGAAAATAAATTGCCCTCGTTTAGAGGTTGATAGACCATTTTAGAATCTTGATTCACTGTACGAACTAATATAACTATTTCTGCTTCTGTCAGTCTATTACTCCAAAAATCACTTTTCATTAGCCAATTCTGTCCTTTATTTTAATTAATTGTGTTATATCCTTCAATATTCTTTAAAATTTTCACCATATCCTGGTACCTTATTCCTTCATGTTCAAACATTATAGATTCGTGTGATTCGCCAACAAAACTCATGTCCAATTGAGTTACTACATTTTCATACTCCATTGGTTTATCAGTTTGAGTTGAAGCATCTATAGTTTTAACTGGCCACAATTTGTTCCAACAGCGATAAATAGTTAAACAAGGAACTTTATCCCAAGCTTAACTAATCCAAGATATGGCATCCTTAATAAAGATGTTTTTTGATTGTTCTTCTACTAGAATACCTTTTTCTTATGCTTGCACAAGGGAGGATGCAAATTAAGATTTATAATTACGTTTATTCATTTCGATGATTCCCTGATCGAGTGGATGCACAATGGAAGTGACATTCGAAGGTAAAAAAAACAACTTCAATTTCACCCACACGTATAAATTTATGACCAGAGAAATTATCAACGAGTAACACAGCTTTGAGAGGTAAATTTTCACGTTTTAAAAAAGCAGTAACGTCAGGAACAAAATTATTTTTGAACCAATCTTCAAAGATTTGTTTGTTCATCCATACACTTTTTTGATGACTACCCAGTAAACACTGTTATATTGTAGTTATATATCCTTAACATAGTTTTTGTTACATATTTTATTACAGTTATGTACCATAGAAGTAACATAGATGTTAGTATTTCCGCCTTAATTATATAACATTGTTTTATAACTTTGTTATATTACAGTAATATTATGGTTACATAACATTTTCATCAACATTGATATTGTTTAAATTGAAAAAAAAATTGTCAGCAATGTATTTTTATTGGATTTCATTGCTTTTGTTTACTATTCTATTGTTTTTTAAGTGTTATTTGATTTCTTTAGTGAAATGAATTTTTCCTATTTGGGCGAATTCGAACCTACGAACGCCCGCTCGCACGCAACTTGAACCTACGTTTTAACCCACTAGCCTATTCTGATACTTAATTCCCAAATTGAAAATAGGCCCATATAAACATATATTTTAGTTACATGTATAAATATATGGAAAAATGAAAATAATTGTGTAAATTATAGTTCATTTCAGTTATTTTGTAATAATTATTATATATAATGTCTTCTTTTTATTTTTAATTGAGATTTATTCATTTTTGAGATTACAGAACATTTTGTAAATGTCTTAGGTTAAACAAATTGATAAAAAAATACTTATTTTCTGAGTATTAAATATACATAGTCAATAATAAAGTGAACGAGAAATTCTCTGATAATTTAGGTACACAAATAGTTCTTGAACTGTAAAATATCCTTATGGCTTAGAAACAATTACCCTGATCTGCTATCAATCTCAGTTTATCTACCCATTGAAAAAAAAGCAATTATAATCAGAATTTTGTAATGTTACATCTGTAGAATATGCCGTCAATACAAAGAACGTATGTAACATCGATGTGGCGATGTTACATTCCAAGAACATTGCGCGTATGCAACAAATGTTACCTAAAATTAGTAAAAATATGTTATGTAACATTTAAATAACAGTTGCATAACAAATATAATGTAACATAGAGATTACAGTGTTATATCATAGAAACATAACATTAAATAACAAAAAATATATACTACACGGAGAAAAAATTCCGTTAATTTTTATTTAAAAATCCATACAAAAATTACCGTGCTGCTCAAGAATGTGAGTTCAAACTTACTGAAAAGTAAAAAGTAATGATCAACATACAAAAATTATAAGTTACATAAGAAAATGTATCATTCAGTTTTTTGAAAATTACTTTGGCAGCACCAGAAAATTTAGTGTTCCACAGCACCTGAAAATTGAGTAACGTTAGCTGTGATAACTACGTTACCGACAAACAATTTTATTTAAGTTTAGTGATAATTTTTTTGGTTATATAAACAAATAAATAAATAAATTAGGTTCATTGATAATTAAACTTTCTTAACTAATTTAATTCGTTGGAATAAATACGGCACGTTTTACAATACTACCCTCCTATCCCTACGATCGGGATCTTACGCAGAAAACCTGTGTCGTCGATACAACCACCCGCGGCTCTCCGAAGAGATCTTCCTTCCGCTCACGGTGGCCCGAGAAAAATCATATAAATGACTTTTGTCTCGGCCGGGACTTGAACCCGCGACCCATCGTGTGTCAAGCTGACGCTTACCCATGAGTCTACCGCGTCAATCCGTTTAAGTTTATAATAAATTGTTATGATATAACGTGTTGCCGCCAATATTAAATCGTAACGAAAAATATGAATGTCATCTTTGTTTATAGTATGGAAAAAGTAACAATAGCACTGAGGGCGTTCACACAATCAAAAACAAAAGCCGTAAGATGTACGCATGCGTACAAACCAATTTTTAACTTATTATGATGTTAGTATGCACGCTTACGTCTTAAATTGTACGTTACGGCTTATGTTTTTGATTGTGTGAACGGTCTTACAATACAAAGAAAGATTGTGTTGGACCGATAATTCGAAGATTCCCGACCCAGCACGGAAACTCTCGAGAATAGAAAAATTTATAGGAGAGCACCCGAATTTTTCCTACCACACGGTTCATAATAAATTATATACAGATTCTCATTTTTTTCTAGTCACTTACTAATTTTTGTTTAAAGTTTGAATAAAAATTAATATTTATCGAATATTACCGTGCTGCATAAGAATTTTTACTTTTACTCTTTTTAATAAATATTGAATCTATAACAAAAATTTTAAAAGGATTACTAATTTTTCTTTGAAGGTTGTCTTAATTTTTTAGGGAATTGACATTTGCGCGTGGATTGTTGTGCTGAGCACGGTAATTTTTATTGGAATTTTTTCTCCGTGTACTAGTATAACAGTGTTATATAACATGGATACAACATGCATGTAACGCTAATTATATTGCCATTAGATAACTTCGTTATATAGCTACAACGTCACATGGGTGTGATATCTGCAATATAAACTTGTTACTTTGACAATATATTACAGTTCTATAACATATATGTAACTTTTCGTTATATAACTTGTTACATATTGTTACCTTTGTGTTATATTGCTGTTATATTCAGTGTTTACTGGGTATATATAACAGAAAGTGGACTTTTTCAATTTTTTAGTTTACGTGGATTCTTTGATTTTTCAATTACGAGTAATAGTAATTTCATGGAACCATCAGTGTTACAACAAAAACCAATGTTGATTCTGCCTTTTTTTTCTCCAATCCTGATATTTCAATCTCATCATCTTTCACATATGTTCTGTCAGGCATATCTTGGTAAACAAGTCCAGTTTTATCGAAATTGAAAACTTGTTGACGAACTAAATCTTTCGTTGTAATCAAATCTAAAAACGCTTTTTTGGACTGTGATGCTCCTTCAATGTCAGCTGATTTTATTTCACCAGAAATATTCACCTACTTCACCTTTTTACGTTTCTTCCATCTTTCCAGCTAACCAAAACTTCCCTTAAACTGGTCACATCCACCCAATTGTTTATGAAGAGCTAAAGCTTTAGCACACAAAATTGGACCTGAGATAGGAACTCCAGCGTGTCTTGCTTGCGTCATCCAGATAAAAAGTGCATTATCCAGTTCCTGATTAATTATTCTTTTCGTTTTTTTATCTTTTAAGCCAGGTTTATCAGCATGTTGTAAATATAAAATTAATAGCTACTAAAAATTTATGATAAACCTATGACGAAAAGGATTTAACGTTCTGATATGAGTTGTCAAACACGTGTTGGACAATCACATCCTTTGTTTTGAATGTTTTCAAGCGTTGCAATCTTGTCAATTTTCTCAGTTTTCGTTTTATGAACATCGTATATATTTTTGACGCCCGCTCCAACCAGCAAAAACCTCGGCTTCGTCTCAGTTTTGCAAAAGTCGGCGAGCGACTTCGCTAGGTTGCCGAGAGGGCACGCTGATGCAGGCCACAAAAATAAAAATTATATATGTATATATATATATATATATATACATCCGACTGCAAGCGAACCGCCGTGAACGTTATTTGATTGATAAAAAATAATAATTCAACGTACTTTCGGCTGGGGATGAAGAAAAATAGGAGATTACGACCCAAGGCCAAGAAATCCAACTTTCTGGCCTTGGGTCGTAATCTACTATTTTATATTTAACTTGCCTTAATTAGGCTTTTGTGCTTTTTTAAACAGGCGTATGTGCGTATGTCAACATTTTTTTCGTTTTCGATATCTCAAGAACGGATTGTGTGCTCAGACCTATTTTTATTTATTAGCTTTTAGCTATACTGTTTTTTCGTGTACTCATTGAACCCGCTAAACTGTCTATCGATAGTCTAATCTAGCAGATTATACTGAGGTCAATGAATCTCTCTTTTCTCTGCTATTTGTCTTTTGTGGCAAAAGTTACCGAACAACAGGTTACTTAGAGATTAAACTATGAAATAATTCCCTATTTTTAAATGTAATATAACCTACCATACCTGCAATAGCGTATGTATTGAGTTAAAATGCAAATAAAATTTCAACTCGGGTAGTGCTCTATTTCAATGGCATAAAAACTTACAGCGTTGAAAGGGAACGATGAAATATTGTCTTTATCAAAAATATTCGTTAGTGATATTTTGAATATAACGTTATAAATTCAATATTTATTAAATGATTTATTTCTAAATTAAAACTATTTACAACAAATGTGTAGAATTTAGGTTAATAAATTTTGTATCAATGGTCTTAGTTATTTTTGGTTTTTTTTTCTTCAAATTTATTTCATGTATTCCTAGGAATTTATCAGAGTGAAAACTACCTTGATCATTCAAATATTATAAACAGTGACTGTTTGTATTCTTTACACATTCATGTTTCAGAACATCACATCTCGGTACATCGTGCAATAATAAAATCCCTTTGGGGAATGATTCATATACATACGAGAAAGTCTACTAAGCAAGCTTTCAGTATCCGATTTGCCGGAGGGATAGAAGAGAAACAAAAACAGTAGAAAAGGATGAAAATTGTAACTTGGCCTGTATGCATACATGTGGAAACTCACGTCTTTTTGGCTTCCAAAGAGACAAAAACCCCGTGAAAAGAAAAAAATAAGTCTAGGCAGAAGAACAAAATAAAAACTATCTCCTCTTAAGAGATAAAAAAAAGACTATGACCTTTCGTCTGAGTGATACTGTAAAAAAGAATGATCAAGACAGAGTTTTTTAAATGTGTAAAAATATAAACTTATAAGAACATTGCTTCTCGTCTGGATTTACAATAACCACTATTGTGCTTTAAACTATAAAAGTCAGCTGCATGTCGTCTTAGAACACAAGTAGAAGATTATTTCAACTGTTATGTGGTTTCACCCTAACGATGCAAGAGAAATGAAGAGAAGAAACAGTGAGATCATGGTAAAGCAGGAAAATAGATGAAAGATCTGTAATGGCAGCTTTACACTATTGCACTGAATGCTACGACTGCTACTCAATGCAATTCAGATTCCGAGCTATTTCTTGCCACAACTTGATTCGTATATTTCAAATCCTAGTGGATTTCTACTCCTAACCACTATCAGACTGGATAGTTTTAAATATGTCATTATTTGTACTATTCATATATTCTTTTCAATCCACCTCTAGTACATTATTGAACTTGTATAATAAAAGAACAATTCGAGTCAAATTTCAATACTAACTTTAAATTAGTACATGTAGAAAAATAATCAGAGCTTTATCATTTGACTAATGGAGTAAACTTATTTTAGAAAATGTTACTAGAATTCTAGTAAAATTTTATTTACAGTGTGAAACAATTTTTCATGCCATCTGATAGACAGTATTGAAATGACCGAGCTTCAATGATTTTATATACAAAAATACACCGTAGAAAATTTCCGTACTAATTTTAATGTACATATAATGGAAGTTGTTTACATGTACAATTGTATAGTTATATTATTGAACACTTGTGAAGTAAATTTCACATACATATCATTGAAACTTACTTCTGTACAGCCTATACGTACATTGAATTTGACTCAATATCTATTAAAAGTTACACTATGTAAGGGATACCCGAGTAGAATTTATTTTTGGGAAAGAGTTCGCATCCAATTCAAATTTCCTAAATTCAAGTTAGGCGCCAAATGGGATACCACATTAGGCCCACATTGGGAATGTAACGCTTGTCCCTATTAGGACCAAGTGAGGAAAGCCTAATTAAGGCAAGTTAAATATAAAAACTAAGTTTTGTTTGATTATCTCATTTTTTATGATTTTATATTGTTAAAATACTAATTATTAAACGTATTATAATTAAATTTCCGCGAAAATACAGATGCTGAAATTTGTTCCTTGGGGGATTCGAACCTACGATCGCTAGCTTGCTCGCATCTGAGACCAGTGCCTTTACCCGCTCGGCTATTCATTTAATTAAAAGATTATTACTATTATATTAATATGAACGAATCCACATGTATAATCTTTTAAAAGATTTATGTAAATCATTATTTATTTTAAATCTCCATAATAAATAATGTTAATGGTTTAAATATTTTCATGCGTTTAAATTATTTATTTTTTCTGAAACTACAATATATTTCCAGTCAACATAATTCAGTTAAGGTTTAATAAAAACAATTAACTATTGTTGAAAGAAAAAACAATATCTGAAAATATATTTATTATTACAATACTTTGTTATGGGAATCTAAAGAAAATAGTTAATTTAATAAAAAATTTTTATATTGTTACAAATTCATTTTAAATTCATCCTCACAAAGTTTTTATTTGTTCTTTAAACATTTTAATGAGGATAATGTAATGTGTACCTAATTTAGATGTAATTTTTGTTAGCCTAATGCGGACCTGATAAACATTTCCTAATAAATGACGAACTAAGACATCGTTTCAGTTAAGTTTATAAGGTTGTAATTGGGAAGTTATTGGGTAGTGCGAAATTGGGCAAATTTTACTTCATCCTAAAAACAAATTGATCAGGCATAGGTTGGGAATGCCTAATTTACGCTAACCCATTCAATTCCCAATAAGGGCCCAATAGGTATTTAGGCATGCCTAAAATAAATTCTACTCGGGTAAAAGTATTTGACTAGAAGTAACCCTGATATTTATTTATTACAAATAAAGTAAAAAATAGGTCTGAGCACACTTTGTGCTAACACGACGAACTTCCCATTAGTAATTGTTTATAACAAATTCATATTGTTATAAACAATGCGTAATTGTTAAGAGTCATATCTCATCATTAATCATATTATTTTGTTGAAAGCATCAAAATCCATGTGATATACGCATCAGTTAATCGATGAATACAATTTTCAATTGTTTATAACAAGTTCATATTGTTATAAACAATGCGTAATTGTTAAGAGTCATATTTGGTTGTGAACGATAATGTCTAGTCAATATCCACTTAATTTTCAAATGTAATTGTTTGACTTAAAAGTATTTTAAATAGCTAATCTTTTCATTTTTTTATTAGTTATTTTGTTATAAAAAAAGAACGGCTCGATCGAATTCGTTCAAATTTCTTTCAGATCTTCTTTATAGTAATATCTTTCGAATTAATTTTGGCTGAAGTTGATATTTTGATCCATTCTTAAGATATTAAAAACGAAAAAAATGCTGACGTCCGTACATACATACATACATACATACATACATACATACATACACACACACACACATCATTCTGAAAATATGTCAGTATGCTTGCAAATATCTTGAAACGTGGAGAGTTAATGAAAATTTAAATTTCACCCATCGACCCAATTACAATAACTTTCTAATGGTAAGTTAAAAATTATTTATATTATTTTAAGAATTGTTCATTGTTGACATATAATAGAATGAACAAAATTAGCTTGTGAAAATACTGTGAAAAATCCATATTGTAGTGATATGATGCTTATCCTGGGGGAGATTCGAACTTACGACCGCCAACTCGTGTGCATTTATAGGAATTTTATGCGATAGTGCAAATAATTCAATATTATTGAATTTCAAAATGCAATCTATGGAAATCACTCTATTTTTTAAAATCTAGTATCTTACCCACTCGGTTATCGACTTATTAAGAAAATTACCCAGCAAACTAAAAAGTATTCGAATTTTTTATACGTTTCTATTCTTTTAAATCCCTTTTTTCAATACATTACAAAGTATTATAAAGCATTCAAAAAAAATTTCTATACGAAGTAAAATGTATTAATACTTGAATACTGTTTTATACTTTCCAATACGAACTTATAGAGCAATTCGCTGGAATACTTTTGAATCTGGTTAATTTTGCCTGCGCTGAATGCTCTCCAGCACTCACCCTATAGCCAATACGTCTTCGAAATAATGGTTGTAAATAGTTTTTTTTTACTTTAATAAAAAATTTATTTTTTAAATTCACTTAAAGTCATTACAATTTTATCTCATTTGAACCTATATATACTTGAATCGTACTTCTTACAATTGTTTGTCCCAGATAGTTTTTTTCTGGTACAAGCTAATCATTGGAGTCTTCATTAATTTCATTATCACCTCAGATGTCATCTTTATTCTTTCTCTTTTTTTTCGGCTGATCATCAAAGTCTTCATTCATTCCATCTGTAACTTCGTTTTCGTCTTGATTTTTCTTTCTTTTTTTCATTTTTTTTGTACTAGTATCATCTGTATCTGTAAAATCCATATTTTTACAAACATACGTTAGGTTATCAATTTTTATTACTGGAAAGGTAAAAATAAAAAAATATTTACCATACTTCATTTGAGAGATCTTTTTCGTGATGTAAGTTCTAACAGATTCATCTGCCACATCTTCAGTGACTTTCCATTCATGGAGTAGATGCTATTTAATGAATTGTTTTTTTGCAAGTACTCGGATAGGATCCAATTTTTAAATTTCTTTAGTACACTCTGCTGTTCTATTAGATTTCTTTCCACTTATTGTGCTGGTTAATAGTTCCTTTTCAGTGAAAACTGCTGTTGTTAAATCTCGCACTAATACAGACACGGATTTGATGTTCACCGTAGCAGCAGCATATTTTTGTAAGGGTATCCATATTCGATGACCTATATAAATCTAAAATAAAAAATATAAAAATGGTTGGAATTTCATAATTATAATTTGCTATAACGAATGATTTTTTATCATATTGTAAATATTACTTACATTTTCATTGTCTGGAAATTTATCCACAACTACTGGTGACGATTGCTCTTTGACTTTTTGGGGCTGCCGGTTTACCGCAATCGTTTGCACTTTTTCTGTTGCATCTATAGAAAAATTTTTTTAATTAAAATATTTCAGTTCAATAAATTAGTGTTTTCATAAAAAGATGAAAATAATAACCGTGAACGTATTGCCAGTTGGACAAGCTACTTTTCTGCCCAACTCGATTAATTTCTTCTAATTCCTTGAACTCCTATTCTCTTTTCTCCCATAGCTTTTTAAGCTCATTCAATCCACTTCATTTCTGTTGAAATCGACTGTTTTCCATCTTTAAATGATTGATCATGTCTTGATACATTTTTAATTTCTGTATTTTCTTTCAAACATCAATTAATGTATATTAAGATTGTACACAATTTTTTAACTTTAACTCACCATGCTTATCTCTTGTACTTTTTTGGCTTGACTTTCTGAATCGTGTGAATCTTTTCTGGTATCAATTGCCATCGTATGTTGCTTCTGTAAGTCTTGTAGGCGGATGTCTAAATTTTGCATTCCTTTTTTCGACTCATCGTATTCAGCTATCTGTTTAAAAATATGTAAAATGTAAAATCAAAAATGTAATTATAATAATATGATAATGAATAGATCAGTTTTGATATATAATGTAAACTTACATGCTTTGGTTTCTTCGTCTCCTCATTGACTTCACTAAAATCTGATGCCGGATCTAAATGCCTCAATGGAGGAACGACAACCTCTGAGATTCTGCTGCTGTTATCAACGCTTCTTTGGTTTCAACTATGCATTAATATAAGTATCAATATTATTGTAACTAAAAAACATCAAATCACATACACATAAAATATTTTAAAATACTTACCAATAGCAGATACATAGCATTATTTAATAATATTATTTTCTTTGAAGTAAACCTTGGAAAGTTTGGTTTTCATCAGTTTCACATCGAAATTAGAAATATTTTCTAATGGAACATATTTTAGTTCTTTCGATGAACCTTCTTTGCTGGAACACACCACATATTTAAAATCAATTGTTTGATCACTACAATTCACAAAATTGTTTTTTTCTGATTGTAGAAATCGTTAAAACAATGATTGTCACTTAAACTCACAGTTTTTATTTTTCAGGTTCAATATTGAAATCTAATAATATACACAGACACTAATATGTTTGATTACTTTCATTCACAATATTGTTTTTATACACAAAAACTCCACATTGATGCTCAAGGAATTCCAACTTGATACACTTTGTTAGCTCGTTATTTTATATACAACGATACTATTCAAAATCGCGATGCATTCTGGCGAGAAGATCAGATCTGAAATGTAAGAATCCTCCGCACAATGCGTTGCGATTGGTCAACGTTTAAAAAGTGGGAGGCAGTAAATAACTGGAGTGGTGGCGCTACTTGTGTCGTTCATGTTTAAGTGGGTAAATAAACAGTTGAGGATTAGTATGAGAGGTTTTTTTCGCTGTAGATCATAGAACATGGAAACTTTTAACAGAAGTTTTTTTAAAAATTTAAGTTTACCAAAGACAAAATTGATTGGGATGGGATTTTCCCGCGTTCGTTAATTTATCGTATTGTGAAGTGTAAACTTATTTTTATAAAGTGTTGCCCATACAACTTTGGAGGATTATCAACGATTTGTGTCAAAAAACCATTTTGTCGGCAAGTAAAATACATTACATAATAATATGATAACAATCTCGTTGGATGTAGTGTCTTTCATGATTGAATGTATTGAAAAACTTAGTTTGATAATTTTCTACAGGTAAAAATGGCTTCTCACCATCGCAGGAGATATACACAGTTTTTAACACCAAAATATAATAAACGAAACGTTTCCACAGCTACTCATACGTTGTGGACAAAGAAGACAAATGAATATTTACAAAAAATAGGAGATTCTAAAATGTCAGGTATGATATTAAATTTTAGTTATTCATTGGCCAGCCATAAGAGGTGTACGCATTTTTTCTTAAAGGTAGATGAAGGAACTTTGGTTTTTCTCCTTATAAACTTTTGCATGCTGAATCCAAATATGTAAGTGATTTTTTTCTAAAATAGTGCAAATAAAAAATTACACAAGTAAAATATGTTTAAAAAAAGTAATTTTTTAATTTGAAAAAAAAATACATATTGGCCCACAAACAGTGCAATGGATGGACATTTAAAAATTAATAAAAGAATAGGGATGATACCTGACTCAGTACAGCGGTAGAAAAATATGTGCCGAGCGCACTAAAAGGAAGATCTGTCAATTGCGTAGACCCTATATTCTATGCAGAATTACTTTTTTTACTCTAACTTTTATAATAATAAAGTTAGAGTAAAAATAGTTTATATAAAAGTTGTTCTTTTTAGAACGAGGAATATTTTCTATCCGAACAATTTCTCTCTGTTGCTGAGTTAGTTGCATATTTTAGCTGAAAAATGCATTTAAACAATAAAATTGTTTATAATTTTTGAATGCATTATTTTAGAAAAAAATCACTTACATATTTCGATTCAGCATGCAAAAGTTTATGAGAAGAAAAACCAAAGTTCCCTTATCTACCTTTAAAAAAAAACATGCGTACGCCTCTTATCGTTGGCCTACAAATCATATGGAAACTACATCAAATGTAGAAAAACTTGACTGTTGGAAAAGATAGCAGCTTCTCGGAAATTTACCTGGAAACTCTCATCGTTGTTTTCGTCATTAAATAGAAATGGGCTTCTTTCCTATAATACAAGAACAACCAGAGCTCTTAGGTATATTTTCAATGCACTCAAGGTCGAAAGTTTAACAAATCTTTCTTATCTTATGATGCATAATAGTTTATTAAGATTTGCGCAACATGAAGCATATAATCCAGTCAACTGTCATACATAAAAACTGTCTTTTTTTCCATTGTTTCCACCGTAATATTCATTGGAGTGGGACTTGGGAAAAGAATTGAATATCGTTATATTAAGCGCGTGTACGCTCCAACTATATTTTCTAAGTCTTGCTAGCTCCGATATTAGGGAAAAAATCGTCAAAAATCAGTACAAATTTTCGCATTGTTAGGTATTGGAAGACGAAGATTTACTTATAAACTTATTTTTTAGACATTTCAAACTCTTTTATAATATTGTTATGACGCAATAATTGATAGTTAATTAACAAATAAATATTTGTCATTGTGTAATTTATAATAGCGTAATAACATTCTTATTTACGATTAAAAGAATCTTAAAAATTAGTTTATAGGTAAATTTTTGTCTTCCAATACCAAACAATGCCAAAATAATTTTTTCAATGCAATTTTTCTGCAAATAAAAATTCGCAAAAAATCAAAAAACAAGTCATGTTCAATCAATAGAGAATTGAATTCTCTATCGATCGGTATATCTAAAAATCTGTACTGATTTTTGACGATTTTTTCCCTCATATCCAGCGTTGTGCGACTTTGAAAATTAAAGCTAAGAAAATCTTCACCGAGGTGATAATAAAAATATTTAATTTGGGCATAAAAGCATGTTTGGCTTTCAACCACCGTCATAAAAATTTTTATGACTTCTTATTGTAATTTTGAACCGTCTCTCTTGCCCACAGAAGCCTTTTAATCCCTTAACTCTGTCACCGATCTCTCTTTCTTACACTCCTTGATGAAGTGTGTTGTTTCACTTGTACTTATACTTTTCAATGGCTGATGCATGTGCAGCTTTTTTTCAGATGTGTAGCGCATTTTTTTGTAAAATTGCATTCTGAACAATTTTTATTTGAAATTTTTTCTTTCTTATCTATTATAGATTCGAAAATATTTTAATGAAGGGGGTCATTATCGTTTATCTGCCCCTTCCCTATGAGTGACAGAAAATTCGCATTGTCAGTTTTTAATTTCGCGAGAAATTTCTATTTTTTAACACTGGTTATCTTTCAATTTGCCACCAGCATATTAAAAATCATTCATTTCCCTCAGATGACTAGACTAATAGTCCGAAATTATTTTATGCGAAGATCATTTGATTCATTTTCCCATTTTCAGGCAATGATAATAAAGATGATAACATTACGGATGACATTCAAATGGAAATTGAAGAGCAAGTGATGGAAGATAGCATAGTCGAACTGCATGAAATGGATGTTGAAGAAAATAATGATAATACTGAGAACAAACCACAAGAAGGTGGAAAAATGGAAAAAGCAACTAAACCCACTAAGAATCTATTTTATATATACAGCACTATTTTTCGGTCGTTTTCATCCTAACATCAAGCGCGATAGGACTTAGAAAATTGAAAAATAGCATGTGCACGATCAGCATGGTTGAAATATAGAATAAAATGAACAAATTTAAAAGTATTAAATCAGATTGGATAACAAAGCAGTGTAGTATTTTATAGTACATTTCACACCTAGGGAGGGAAAGTAGTCTAGCTCAAACCACGTGTAAAATTACAACCCGAGCCGAAGGCGAGGGTAGTAAACACGTGGTTTAAGCTAGTCTAATTGTCTTCTCTAGGGCTGAATATGATTTTTCGTCATACCTGCGTGGAAAGTTCAACCCCTCTCCAATGGAAAAGTGAACTTTCCGTGCGGGTATGACGAAAAAGTATTAAAACGTATACTTAATCTGTACTTGAGTAAAACAATATTTTTATAAATTTTACAAGTACTTGTTCATATAGTAGACTACAATCTCAATTAATGGAAGTGTATTGAGCATGGTAAAAAATTAACGTTCTCGAAAATATTGAGATAAAGTAGATTTTCGATTAGTATTAAAACGAATTACACCGGACTGATCATAAAAAATATTGACAGATTCAAAAGTATTCAATCGATATGAGTGTTAAGTTAGTATTGGAAAAATTAGAATGCATTAGGCATGGCAAAAAATGAACAGATTTGAAAGTATTCAAATGGATTTACACTTGATCAGTATTGAAAGGAATTGAAACGTATCGATCACGAAAAAAAAATTGACGGATTCAAAAGTATATGAACGCATTGGGTATGAGGTTAAGACTGAGAAGTACAGGAAAGTATTAATAATACATATATGTTTCAATACGATTTTTCATTATTTACGGATTCAAATTATAAATTTTCAATATGTTTCAGTACTTTTTGGTTTGTTGGGTTGTTTCAATTAGATATATATTGTAAAATAAGACCAAATAACAACTTCGGAAAATTAATAAATAAAGAAAAATGTTTATTAAAGATTGACAGCAATTAATTAGAAATCAAAGAATCTGTGCGGTCAACTCAAGTCTCAGTCAAAAACTAAAGATAAACAACTTTCCCCTCGTTGCTATAAATAATCTAATGGTCAAGCAATCGTCGTTAACTAACAAACTGTCGTTAGTCTAATAGTCATTAGATGGCGACATACAAATATTTTACAATATATATATATGTATGGTCATGTGTACATGACCACATACATATGTCAAAAGGACATATCGGAAAATTTTTTGGTGATTAAAAGAATTAATTGTGGGGATTCAAAGACTACAATTATATCTATTATTGTGGTAGTTGTTAAAATATAAATATTTTATTTCTATTCAGAATTGTGCAGAAATATGGACGAACAACTTTTAAGGTTATCAACTCACCTAATGACTTAACCGGCATTAAGCCTGTTTCAATATGCACACTGAAAAATACTCAACACATGTATTGTAATTTTCAGTCAGTGTAGATGAATTTCAAATTTATTAAAATTTAACTAAAATATCGAATTTTACTACATCATCACGAGTAGAATTTATTTTAGGCATGCCCATTGGGCCCTTATTGGGAATTGAATGGGTTAGCGTAAATTAGGCATTCCCAACCTATGCCTGATCAATTTGTTTTTAGGATGAAATAAAATTTGCCCAATTTCGCACTACCCAATAACTTCCTAATTACAACCTTATGAACTTAACTAAAACGATGTCTTAGTTTGTAATTTATTAGAAAATGTTTATCAGGTCCGCATTAGGCTAACAAAAATTACATCTAAATTAGGCGCATAAGACATTAGCCTCCACGCAGAGAAATGTATAGTAAAAATTACCCTCAATTTTATCGTAATTTGGTGACACTGCAGGGTGACGGTAAAAATTATTATACACACTGTAAAAATTTCTGTGCACATCGTTGAATTTACTAAACTACATAGTTATTTTTATTCTAATTTCACCCTAAAAATTACTATGCAGTTTAGTTAATTCAACAATGTGCACAGTCATTTTTACAATGTATATAATAATTGTTACCGTCACCCAGCAGTGTTACTAAATTACTATAAAATTTATAGTAATTTTTACTGTACATTTCTCTGCGTGTCATTAAAATGTTTGAAGAACGAATCAAAAAGTTGTAAGGATGAATTTAAAATAAATTTGTATCAATATAAAAGATTTACATTAAATTAAGTATTTTCTTTAAATTTCAATAACAAGGAATTGTAAAAATACAAATATTTTCAGATATTCTTTTTTCTTTAAACAGAAGTTAATTGTTTTTATTAAACCGTAACTGAATTATGTTGACTGAAAATATATTGTAGTTTTAGAAAAAAAGAATAATTTAAAGGTATGAAAATATTTAAACCATTAACATTATTTATTATGGAGATTCAAAATAAATAATGATTCACATAAATCTTGTAAAAAAATAATACATGTGGATTCGTTCATATTAATATAATAGTAATAAGTTTTTAATTAATGAATAGCCTAGCGGGTAAAGGCACTGTTCTCAGATGCGAGCAAGCTAGCAATCGTAGGTTCGAATCCCCCAAGAAATAAATTTCAGCATATGTATTTTTGCAGAAATTTAATGAAGATACGTTTGATAATTAGTATTTCAACAATATAAGATATGTTAAATTAATGAAAGATAATGTTATCACTAATTTTATCAAATTATTAATTTTTTCAAAGAAATTTTTGAATAATTTGATTAAATTAGCTACTATATTTGTAAAAACTACTTTCAAGTGAAGTAATTTTTACTAAAATTTATCGTAAACCTCGAGTATCTATTGATGAAACATTTCTAGTACATTTTGCTTGACTCGACGATCATCCATATAAGTGAAGGAGTTTCTAGTAAAGTTTTCTAGAATTCTAGCAATATTGCCATGACTGTTTGCTCTGTGTATATGTTACGTACACGCAGAGAAATGTATAGTAAAAATTACCCTGAATTGTGTGGTAATTTGGTGACACTGCAGTGTGAGGATAACAATTACTAAACTGCACAGTCATTTTTACAATGTGAATAGTAATTTTTACCCTCACACTGCAGTATCACTAAATTATCATAAAATTCAGGGTAATTTTTACTATACATTTCTCTGCGTGTAGAGAAGAATGAATATCTTCAACGATTAGGAACGGATTTGCACAGAACTAAAAAACCTTTTTTTTGTAATAAAAAAATTTAGGAGATAGAATAAAACAAATGTTATTATCGAACAATTTCAATCACACTCTAAATGTTTATTTAGTGCACCAAAACTATAGAATTTGTTTAAACTGCATTATTGAAATTAAAAAATAAATGTAAAGAATTTATCTTGGAATTGACAAATTTTTTAATTGCTTTCTTTTTGTAGTTATCAGAAATTTGTATTTACTGAGATCTATATCTAATAGAGAAGTGTTTAACTGAACCATTAATCAAAATCACTCACATCTCATGATTACATTTTCAGGGAGATTCGCGGGGATTGAAATAAAGATTTGCATTTCAGTTAGATGGATTTTAGATAATAAATTACAAGAAAAATTGAATTTTTTTTTTTGACTTTCAAATACTGAAATAAGTATTGATCATCATTCCAATGAGAACTTCTTAAATGCTCGTTGACTATGACGAAGTTTTTTCATTAATTTTTATGCTCAGTTCTCTTGTTTAAATCATCCAACCATATGATCTCCTACATTATTCTAAATAATGTGTATTGCTGCATAATGTAATATAAAGACTTTTTATTTTCTTATATAAATGTTAGCTCAGGCACTTTCAGAACCTATTTCTAAGACAATGTCGTGGTACTGCAGTCGTCACTTTTTTCTCCTTCTCTTTATTCTCTTGAGTCTACCTCTCTATTCTAAAGACACTCAAGCCACTGAAAACGCACAGTCTGTTTCTGATGTTAAAGTAAGAATTTTCTAACGTGTCTTAAGAATTTATTTTTTTTTATGAAATATAAAATAAAATTCCAAAATGACTTACCTAATGGAAACAAGTATCATTGCAAAGATCAGGTACTTTCCAAGTAGTGGTACAACAAGTGAAGTTGGAGGTATGATTTCGACGACTAGTAAAAAGAAGACGTGAAGACTGATGAGAATTGAAATTGAAAGCGTCACCTGGAATTATTAAAATTAACATTTATTCGGATTAGTTCAATTAACAGCGATTTATTCAATTATTCTGACCATTTATTTTTTTAAAGGAAAAACACTATAAAATATATACAGATAACGTGATGAATTTAGTAGGAAATTCAAATTTATTAAACAAAGAATGAGGAAAAAAAGGGAGAAGCTTGTCACCCGGTAGAACCAGATAGAAAAAGCATAGAAAAACATAAAAAAATGGAAAGAAGGAAAAAACGTGAACGATACATGGGCAGAGACATGGGGAAAAGTCCTAGCAAGGTGAACAAAGGATAGACGTAAATATCTACGTTGAATAGTAAATCCATTTATTTTGATAAATGAGACAAATGGTTGGTAAGACACTAAATCCGTGTCGAAAGAATTCGCACAAGAGAAACTGAGCTTTTTTTGCTGAAAAATCATAGAAACAAATGTGAGTAAAAATTTAATGTTTCATTTATTTTTTTTAAGAAAAACGATTTGTCTTTTGAAGATTTACGTAACTTGACTATTTATTCATGAAATACTTGATAAAACCTTAATGTAAACAACATTAAGAATGAAAAATCTTCAAGTTGTAATGGAGGTGTTGGAATAAAAGAAAAAAATTCATGTAAAATCGATAATCCGTCGTTTGCTATAGAAAAGGACGACTTGCGAACATCCGATGGTTGTCTCTCGTTTCCTGTTTCTAACAGCGATTAGTCACGCCTAGGTGTCTCCCGTGGGAAAGTTTAACGTGAGACCATTAAACCATGCAGTTCATTGCCGAATAGACACACACGAGCTTGCAACTGTCGTCCATGCACTAGTCCCCCCATTTCCCCTGCTATTCTGCTCTCTATGTTGTTGCATTCTATTCTCTATGGACTATAAATTCCATAGCACTCCAATGGGCCTCTCAACTCTGTCCATGAATTTCAAAATGCTGTTTTTATCTTTTTATTCAGTCAAAAAATGATTCACCATATTTATCTGATAGACTATGCTTTGTGTTCAATTTGACATTTTCAACTAAATTAAATGATTCCAGTTGAACAAAATTTTCAGTACATCTATCCAAATATTAACATTATTTATGAAACCAACTATGTGAAAGTATTTCTTGTTCTAAATTTTTGTAATACAATAGGATCATAATAACTTTAATTTTGAAGAAGCATTTAAAATTTCGGGTTAGTAAATTAGTCAAGTTTGTAAAATTTTTTTTTAAGATATAAAGAATTTCCTAGGTGCAATTTTGACTACCAGTAAAAACTTCTGAATGTGTTTTCTTAAGTTATCAAATCGCGTTCTCTACACTGCAAATCTGAGATGATTCACACACGTGTTAAAATACATTCATTTGATATGTGTTACATGTATAACGCCATTAACAAACTATCCTACGTGTGTGAATTTTTCACACACTATTATGTATGTAAAAAATGTCTACAAAATTACTATAGTTCATTTATGGCGTTAGACATTATCTGAGTAAATTTCAAACATGTGTGAGGGGATTTTGGATTTGCAAAAAAATTACTAAATTTTTATTGTTTTCCTAAACCCACAAAATGTTTTGTTAATTACTACTGAATGCTGTTTGAAATGATTGATATTACTCAGAGTTATTTTTACATAAATTTTGTTATTTAAGTTATTCAAAAGTAGTAGAAAATTTCCTATGTTGTAATGTAATCTTTACTTTACATAATTGAAATATTATGAAGTGTTCAAAAGAAAAATTGTTACTATAGAAATCACATTTTACTAAATGTGTTGAGAATTAACCAATTCTCAAGTTTGAATTATCAGCTGATAGAAACTTCGGCGGCCATCTTGTCACTAGGTCGATAACCAATCGACCAAATAATCAATATTTCTTAATCTAGTCACTCATTTGACTAATTTTCAGTCTCCATCTTGACCAATGAAGTTCCTGTCGTCACTCTTTTGCTGTTATCATTCACGTGTACACGCCATTCTAATTCATCTCTCTAAAGTCTTCCCTGTTCAAGTTAATCATTAGTGCTAGTGTCATTTTGAAACGACAGAAACATTCATTTCTTCATTCTACAACTAAATCAATTAATAATTCAAGACAATTCACTGTGAATCCAACTACTTGAATTAAATTCATTTTTCATTGCATTGATAGGCTAACGCCACGTGTACAATCATATTTTCTTAACTTGAGAAGCGTGTTGAACTCGTGTGGGAGGTCAATAATACCGAACACACACCAAGTTGAGTATTTTTTAGACATTCAATTAAAATTCATTCATTAAAATTGACATTCAGTGATCTCTAAAGACATTCATTCTTTTTATTCAGTGACAAAAAAGTTGTACAATGTATATTGTGTACCTGTTAGTGCTGAAAATAAAGATTATATATTTTTTATAAAACCTGACTTCCTAATTGCTCTGATCCAGTACAATCATCCCTATCCTTAGACGATTAGGTTATTCAACGTTGAGATTTTCTCAACAGAATGTTATAGTGAAAATTGCATTTCTTAGAAAAACATTTATGTTATATACATAATAGATAATTTTACAGTTTGCAATTTTTCCTATGTTGAATTGAAAATAATTCTTATTTGTAAGATCATTTTCTACAGTAACTTTGGTATATATTACTGTTTTTAATTATAAAGATCATCAATTTCATGAGGAAAATTACATTCTGACAATATAATTTTTACTATACATCTATAATAAATATATTCCAAGCTTTTGTAATTTCTCTATTCTTCTAGTTTATAAACGTGAATCATTATGGATTACTTAAATCCATCTTTTTGCAATATATTCTTTATCATCACCAAGTAAAATTTTATAAGTTATTATATTATAACGTATATCAATCCAATATAATGGTATAAATGAGTAAAATTTTTTTTTCAATCTTGTACGCTTGAAAATGATGGTTATAATACGCAATTAACTTTTCTGAAAAACTGTGCTGGATCTGGTAGCTCTTCTGATGTATCCATATTTCTTGAAACAAAGAAGAATCACAACACTAAAAATAAAAAACACACTATTTAACTGCGTGATAATCTCAGCTTCTTTGTTTCAACGACTGTAAGAAAGAATAATTTTTCAGTATTGAGTAATTTTTCGATCACGTTTAGTAGAAAAAAAAATCCACATTGAACGGAAAATATAAGCTATTTGTAAAAGACCATGCAAAATTACCATATAGTTTCATGGCTATTAACAAGTTCTAGTATTCTTTTAATTGCGTATTGCACTATTTACGATATTATTGTAATTTTTTATGTAATATCGAGTGCCAGTCTTCTCCGTGTATATGGATACAATATATGGATCATTGTAAAATAGTGAATATTTAATAACACATTTACTATTAAGTTAAACGGTGATCATTATCCTATTTTCAGGAAGTTTTTAAATCATAAATAGACTTAGTATTCACTTAATTATCATATTCAATGAAGCAAAATTTATAAAGTTATAACTATGATTATAACTATGGAAAAATTACTAACGATTTTTAGTACTTGTGGACTATCTCCAAAGTTTCAGTAAATGTAATAAAATACAATTTAAAAAACTCTTTGGTCATTATGAAATTCCGCTTCGGACCATAGTAAATCCTGTTTCGGGTTTGTTATTGTTAAGAGAAAAAAAAATTTCCCATTTACCCGAGTGTGAAAATACTATCAACCACAGTAAAAAGTCCTATGCCCGAACATACTTTTCTTCATGCAATTTTATTTTTTTGAAAAATGTTTTGAACGTGGATTAAACGTTCATTATTAATTAAAAAAAAAATAATTCATTTAAAAACTAATAATCAAATTCAAGTTCAAACGGGCTCAACATTGGACTTTTTTCTGTGGTTTATAGTACTCATTCCTAAGTTAAAAAATTTCGATGATTTTAGTACCTAATGAATAATACGAAATTTTTCCTAAAATCATTCTATAATTAATGTACTTTATGTTGAATATCAGACTAATTTTGTTTTTCAAAGTGAACTATCAGCAATGGTTTAAACTTTTTTTATTCTACATAAAATCTGATTTCCTCCTGCCTGCCGTCCAACATTCTCTGTACCAATAATCATTAGTACGATAATTGTAATTAAAATAAAAAATACTCATTAATTCGAGGATTGAAATTTCTCATTCTTCATTATCCATTATAAAAATATAAAACCTTTATTAATTACAACAATTTTTTAAGTCATTTAAATACATATTTACTTATAATAAACAAAACTACCGTATGAATGAGCTGACTAATATTTTGCATATTTTATCATATTGTATAATAAGACCAAATAACAACTTCGGAAAATTAATAAATAAAGAAAAATGTTTATTAAAGATTGACAGCAATTAATTAGAAATCAAAGAATCTGTACGGTCAACCCAAGTCTCAGTCAAAAACTGGAGATAAACAACTTTCCCCTCGTTGCTATAAACAATCTAATCGTCAAGCAATCGTCGTTAACTAACAAACTGTCGTTACTCTAATAGTCATTAGATGGCGTCATACAAATATTTTACAATATTAATACTTAACAATGAATTGTTTATGTATGAAATTTAAAAAAAAACAGACACTTTACCTGTTTGTTTTTTTTTTTAAACGCATACATTTTCAATGTATGTCAAAAAGCATATTTCATACAACAATGAATAATTTTCTATCCTATATCATTTATTAATTATCCAATATAACTACTCAAATATTTTAAAAATAACATCAATAATGAATGAAAAAAAATAGAATAATCTTCCATACGTTTCATAAAAAATTGTTTGTTCTCCATATCATGTCTATTGTTTGGGATTCATTAAATAATGCTTGAGATATAGGTAATTTTTTCTTTTCAATTGTAAGCCATAAAAGTTAGAGGGAAGAAATGAAGGGGATGCAACGAGAGCTTTGTTACTTTTCTTACTTGACGTCTGCAATACGTGGGGTCTCTTTATTACATTATAACGTGCAAGAATCATTGAGAAAGGTAAGCGAGGAGTGAAGAGAAAATAACGGTGTGAGAAAGACGTCGGCGGGTTTCTCGCTGGCCTTTATTATTTTCCAAGTGGTATAGCAGCCATAGCTGCAGGTGGCACGTTTTGCGGTTATTAATCTCGAATATCGGGTCCACACCCTTACAGAACCACAATGGTGGGCGTCTTAATGCTGTTCACATTTACTATTCTAAATATTTGACTTACAGATGCCTACAATATTTTCCACTAATAATTTTTCAAGATAGTTGTTAATTTTGTATTTTTATCCAAACATTCCGAAGTGAGAAGTTTGAGAATTAGTAATTTGTTTTCTTGGTAAATTTTTTTCAATTTTTCAACATTTCTAAAAAATAAGAAGCGAAGTATAACAGTCTCATAGATATACGGAACGGAAATTTAGTTTTCATTACCCAGTTTAATTTTAAAGTTTTTGAATTGCAAGAGAAATTTAATTGAATTTGTTGAAGCTAACTGATGATATTTTTTGCAGCACAAAACTTACATCATCATATTATAAGTATTCGAAAAATAAAAAATAAAATACTAAGTGAACTTTATGCCAAATAGATAAAATAAACTCATGAAGAATTTAGGTTTTATAGAAATATGAATGAATAATTCACGAAAGAACTTTAGATACATCTGATTGTGAGAATGAGAAGCATATAACTAGAGAGTCTAAACTTTTGTTTAATTTTAAACTTAAAATCACTTGGTTGGATCATGTGGTGCATTGAAAGGGAGAGTTCACCAGTGAAATAGAGTTAGGTTACTTTTTAGTATGGACAATAATGAAAAAGTTAAAGCTATAATTTAAACAGAATTTATAGTGACATTAGTACTGACATGATTTGCAAATACGTCCAAAGCTCTTCCAAATTGATATTCGTTGCTAATATCACTAAAGTGATCTGAATGTATGTGAGAGCATGATATTGGTGTGACAAATTGAGAGAGATTCTTCTTTTAAATAGCAACGGCGTTATAAAAGTTGGGCTATGTAGCTGTAAGCATGATCCTGCGATTTCGTTATATACGATGGATGACTATCTCCGATATTACTTATTGATTGTAGAGAGTTGATTGACATATCCCAGCCTCGGTGTTTTTTCTCTATCTTGTTTCACTGTACTATTATTTTTAAAATCGATACTATTATCTTTTACTGTCACTTATTTTTGATTGAATAAATTTGGAGTTTATTGCAGAATATAATTAGAGTGAAAATCAATTTATCTAATTAGAAGTTATTTCCTTTAAGCTGAACAATAATGGAAGGAATTTATAATGATTCAATAACAATTGATCACATTGACAAAGAACAACTAAATTATTTTAATTGAGCGATAGATTGCCTCAGTGTTGACAATATGTAATATAGGAAGAAATTCAAATTTATCTATCTCATTAATACGTTATGTTGTTTATAATAACCTTTTTTTAGAATAAAAATTAAATCAATCATAATTTTATCAAAATAATTTACTGATCTTCTCGTTCAATCGTCTTCATAATAAAAATAGACTTTTGCCATGAAAATAAAATTAAGTTGTTGTCTTGATTAACATATTTTTCAGGGCAGTCATAAAAATCGTGCATGTAATTGAACACTCGGGATCGATAATCATCTGGATGAAATATTGAGCTAAAAAACCATTTTCGTAGTCAAGATTCAATTTTTCATTAATGAAAATCATGTTTTATTCATGTTTCAATCATCAATTCACATCATCTTTAAAAGATAACAAAGATTGATGAAAATAAAAAGATGATACACGATTAAATTATTTCAAATCATTCAAATGATGAAAAATCAGAAATATAAATTGTATATCAATGTATCACTTTCCCATTCAAGATACGATTTTCTTTTTGTGTTGTATCACATGAATTAATTTTCGAGCTTAAGGTAAGATCAAAGCTACACCTCGTGTCTGACTATCAACGACACTATTCACTAACACGGACAAAGAAAACTTTCGGAATTTTGCCTTAATTTGATGGCTTTGCATTTCAGTCGATTATAATATTTCTTTGAGCTCTACAGCATATAAATTATGTCATTATATAAAACTTCAGAAGCCATCTTTTTAATCGACCCAAAATTGAACGAATATGACATTAAATGATTATCAAATTGATTTTCTTATCAAAAATAATGGTACAATTGTATATTTATATGCTCATACATTTCATTACCTTGACATTATGCTTAAAATGTTTTTATAAATTTATGGATTTATAAAATAATTAAATAGTTTGAGTTGGACTGCGATATTCTCGACAAATGAATCAATGATAACGATTGCAATACACGGAAAAAAGTAGATAGTTGAGGCTTTCATGCTACATAGTATCGGTTACTATATTACATGGTATTGAAAAATGGGATAAAATTAGTTGGAAAAATTTGGTTGGCGTTCATATTTTAAAAAGTAATCAGAACTGCTTTAATATATCTCCAGTGACTAAACAATATAGTGCATAGTTCTATGGAACATAGAAATGAGTTCTATGTAAGATAATAAAGGTTACTATGCCCATCAATATGCATGGCATTCATATCTATGTTTCACTTGTACACACTACTATTAAATCTACAGTATCTTACGATTCAAAATAATAACACCTACTATAATAGTATAGATTGTACTACTGAATAATTTCGAAGATGTACATATGTCGTGTGTGTGTATACACACATACACACCATACATATATGTATGGACGTAATTATGTGAGAAATTTATAAAATTTCGTTGCAAATAATTAAATATACTTTGTAATAATCAGATATTTTTTACAAAAATTGTAGTTTATTATAAATAATCGAACAAAGTATTTTCAAATTATTTCGGATTCAATAAGAAAATTTTCTGATGTAAAGTTCGTCGTGTAGGCACAAAGTTCACTTTAACACATTTTATAATAATTTATTCGATAATTTATTAAATTTTTGAAAAACTATGTTACTAAAAACAGAAGAATTCTGAAAAAAGGATACATGGGTATTAAATGAATAAAAACTTTGTCATGATTAATTAATAAAGACATTTTTAATAATCGTTTTAATTACCAGGATTACAATCGTTATTTTAAATTTTATATCCATCGTTTTGGGATATATTTTTTTTTATTTGCTGCATAAATAAATCTAACAACCGTACAAAACGTTAACTCTGATAATGTTATAATACGCCAAATTCGTTTTTGTAATTCTTCTACTTCATACGCTTGAAAATGATCATCAAATGTAGGATCTTCAATACATAAGGCTACTATAATTGCATTATTAGTAGCTTCTATAAGAATTGCATGAACATAAAAAAATAATGGACCATCTTCTGAAGCTATCATAAGCACGGCCCCTTCTCTTATTTCATTGCCCATGTAAATAATATATTTTGCCATACTAATATTTTTAGTAATCAATGGAAGTAATGGAGAAAAAGAATCATAGTGATCTAAATTTTTTAAATATTCAAAAGAAAGAAGTGGACCTATTGTCAAAACTTTACTGTATTGCCCTTCACGTAATAGAAAATTAAGTTTTAACTGATTTTTAATACCAGAAGTATGAGTAATATTTTTCCTATTAACTGAAGCGTGAGTAGTGATTTTGGACTCACGATGTTTTCTCTCAAAATTCATACTACAAATATTCCAAAGAGGTCCAAAAGTAGCTAAAACATCAGCATAATGCAATAAAATGTGGTGCTTAAATTTTAAACAATAGGGAAATAATAAGAGAAGTGAAGACAAATATTCTCGAATTAAAACTCTTAAATAGGCTATAACACCTTTAGGAACTTTTTTAAACGTACAAATATTTATAATTTTTTTTAAAAATATTACCAAGTTCACAGCATTTCACCTAGAAGCATATACTATATATAACATGGTACTTACAACGATGAACATGGTTGTGGCTCTCATGTTCCCGGTTGAGACTGCTATACTGTATAGGAACGGTTATAATTCTGTATGGTAACTGCTCCTATGTAATATGGTTGCTGGTTTTATATTTTAAAGAAATCAGCGCTATTTTATATAAATAATTCAATTTTAATAAAGAGAAGAGTTTACCATGTATAAATGATCGACCCATCGATAACTTATGGTACATACGACCATATGAGCATGTCATGAGTACTATGCTGACTACGCGAGATACATATAACATTTCATAATTTTTTTATACTATGTTACATAGAAGTCTATGTACATAGGTTATTTCATTATTTTGAATAGTAAGCAGTCCTACATCATTCATGCTGTCACCAAACTACCATGTAACATGGAAGCCAGTACTATGTACTTTTTTCCGTGTATATTCATTTATTCATTCCGCGAATCATTTGTGAACGTTCTATTAGGAATTCCTAATAACTTAAGTTATTGAAGTAGGGTCGATTTTTAAAATTCATAATTTTATCATATCTTTATGTTTCAGGTATTTGAAAGTATCCCGTATAAAAAAATTTCGTTCCCTGAATGTACCCCAGTGGGGAAGTTCCCCAACGTCCTTCACGTAGGACTGAGGAGGACGTTGGGGGAATGGAATTTTTTCGTACGGAATATTAAAAGGTTTAACCCTTAAATGCATCGCGTATCAAAAATGAAACAGTAACTTTATGACCCTGTTCCTAAGTAGAATTTATTTTTGGCATACCTAAATACCTATTGGGCCCGGATTGGGAATTTAATGTTTTAGTGTAAATTAGACATTCCTAACTTATGCCCGAAAATTCTGATAGAGTTATCTCAAATATACATGAAAATATGATCTTGGATTTTTTTTTCTATTTTTCCTTAAATGTATTAATTACTCTAAATTATATATATATTTTTCCTTTGAATAGAAAAAATCATGCATTTAAAGCTTAAAAATAGACGCGTGTATGCATGTATGCGTGTTTTTCTTCGTTTTCGACATATTGAGAGCTGCTGAAGATTTCGACTCTAGACAAATTCTATATGAAAAATAATACAACGAAGAAAACCCTAAGAGAGTTTAAATAAGTTCGATGGAGCGGTTTTTTTTAACAAAAAGAGTGTAAAATAAGTTAAGTTAAAAAGACGTTTGAAATCGATTCGATTTATTAGATGATTAATGTTAATGACAACTGAGATCAATATCAATACTATATTTGTTGTTAATGATTCTAAATGACTCTAAACAACTATATATTGTTCATAACCATTTTAATTGGTCATTTTAAATAATCTATACTACTATATAAATTTCTAAGGTCTGTTTGTCTGTCTGTCCGCGCTAATCTCCGAAACGGCTCATCCGATTGCGAACGAATTTTGCATGCATGTAAAAGACGTTGTTAGAAAGGTTATAGGATACTTTTTGTTCATGTTAATTGTTTATAACAATTAAATGTGTTATAACCAATTAGGAACGGGTTCTATGCAACATATTTGAGTTCTTCCAAGTCTATCGACAATTTCTTCACTAAAATAAAATTTTAAACCGTGTAATATGAATAAATACCTACTCTTATTCTTTATAACAATTCAATTTGTTATAAATAATTGAAAACGGATTCTATGCAACATAGTTTAATTCTTTCAACACGTAATTTTTTCTTTTGCTGAAAAAATGTTACCAACCATGTTACATGAATTGAACACATACTTCATTTTTTTTACAACAATTGAATTTGTTATAAACAATACAAAACAAGATCTAATCAACATATTTTAGTCCTTTCAACGCGTGATTTTTTATTTTGCTGAAATTCCGTCACGAACCATATTAATCATATGAAAACATTCTCTTTTTGTTTATAACAATTGAAGTCGTTATAAACAGTAGAAAACGGGATCTATTTGATAAATTCAAGTTCCTCCAACGTGATTATACACATTACGCGGACGAAGTCACTGATATCTGCGAGGCATTTATATGATTTTATTTCATTAACCTCAATAAAATGTAGTTCTAAATAACTTTACATGATCACACAATTATATATTGTTTATAATAATAGAAATTCAATATGAACAAACAAAAGGTGACAAAATTATAATTTTTAATGAATAGGAGGTTCTTTACAAAGGGTGCTCAGACCCATTTTTGAATTAAGTTTTTCTGTTATTGTTAAATATTTAGTAGTAATTTTACACTTTTTTATCATGCACTTAAATAGATAGAGTTTTGAGGTGAAAGGTATTATTCTTCACAGACCAACAATCTGTGAAAAATATACATATATACTCACATTCGATGTAAGTAAATTTACTATATTATCTATTGGACTATCACTAATTTGTAATTTCATATTCCATATGATGTAATTGATTCATATTTAGAGTATTTACTCTATATTTGAAAGGGAAGAATAGTATATCTATCAGTACACACTAAAAATTTTTTTAGTAATATTGAAATATTCTTTATTTATTCACATTTTTAGTTACGTGTGACTTATGTCACAACTGTCAAAATGGATTATTTTTCGTCTCTTAAAAAGAAATCTATCTTGCCATCAGTTAAAACAGAAGTTAACTATAGGACCCAAAAGGGCTACGATTGTTATTTATGAAATAATAGATAAGGGACAAGATCATACCATGTTGGCTCATTTGAGATCTTCCGAAATAATAGATGTAGAAATTTACTGACGTCAAAAACGTCACGACTAGATTTCCGCATCTACATACTAACACAATCAAGACTCTTAAATATATATCTCGTGATGACATGTGAAATTGGGCCTCATTTGATATAAAAAGAGCCACTTTTTAGGGAATCATCAGTCTAGTTTCTGGCGTTGACTCTGACTTGTACTCTAATTGTCGGTCTTCTCCGAAAATTTAGATTCACTGGTAAACTATCCTCTTCTATATTCTTCAACACTCTATGAGGGCTGTTTAACTCTACTTCGAAGTTAAGGTTAAGAATATAGGCTAAAAAAATTATTCACTCAATTATTTTTCAACACTCTACGGAAGCTGTTCAACTCTGCTTCGTAGAACTTAATTTAGGGGCTGTTCACCTCTGCTTTGAAGTAAGGTTGAAAATAAAAGAGATACTACCTTACCCTTACATAAATCCAGTGAATTCTGAATAGGCTCGAGTAATTATTAGGGCCACACTTCGGTTTTGGATTAGTAGTTGGGATATAAAATCTGAATCAATCATACCTAGAGGCTTGGTTGTTTTAAATTTATGAGTATAATTTAAAGTAACACCTTGCCAGAATGAATTATTTAGTAACTAAACAATTAAATATTATTCAATTACTCTTACTATTGTTCAATACTTTCTTATTAATATAATATTTCAATTCAATATTTTGTTGAAAAACTTGTAAAATAAAATTGATTAAACTCAATCCTCCTTTTATTTAAAGAAAACCTTTGAAATAACATATCTAGGTTTCTCGAGACCATAAGTGTGTCTAAATCCGTGTTCATTACCTGACCAAGAACCTAAATAAATAAATAAGAAATTATCTGAGTACCTGGCACGTTGGTTAGTATCAAACCTTGTTTACCAGTGTTCGAAGAAAGATTCAGTAGTAGATTAGCATCTGACTGTTAATTCTTCCTTAAACCTCTCTTTTAATTTGAAATAAATAAGAAATAAATGAAGGATGTTCATTCGAACGTCACACTTACATTTTGTGTAACTTTCAGTTTTATCACTGTCATATCAAATTTACAAAATAGAAACTAACGACAAAAACGAAAGGGACTTGGTGCTTTTTTTAGTTGTTAAAACTTTAAGAATTACTTAAAAGAAACACTAATCTGGAACTCATCGAATTATTTAAGAGAAGAAGCTCATGACTGGAAGTTAGAGACTAATAGCTATACTGTAAACTGCTTAAATTATTTTGATTAGTCATTTGTTTATAGTCTTAAATTTTCGGTACTTTATATCCCAAACTTGATTGAACATCAATTTCGTTCCCTTGACCCTTTTGTTTAAGTGTCATAAGTAGATTACAAAAAAGAAAATATTCCATTGTTAACCAAGGGAGCAAAGTATGATATTCTGACCTGGGTGTAAAATTGTATCTCAAGCCGAAGGCAAGGATGACAAGCACCCAGGTAAAGATATCTTGCTTTGCTCTCATGGCCAACATAGTATTTTTTATCATATTACAGACGATTTTTTGTCTTTTTACGTGAAATAGAATACGTCGCTTTGGGACCTGAAAACGAGGAGCAATGTTTAACTTTGGGCAGGGGTATAAGAATATTTTCAGCATGGGAGTAAATGTAAAACACTTTAATCCATGAGATTTCATCCCTAGCCTTTGGTTTGGGACGAAATTTGCTTCGCGGATAAAATTACTTCTTCGATGCAAAATGTACCATTGTAGGTGTAACAGACTGACAATAATTTCTGAACAATGTCGATTAGTGAGGATACAATCATGATTATTAAATATCTATATTCTTTATTAATAATGATGATGAACATCAAAAAAGTGCTTACCTTTTCTCCACTGTCGCTAGGTAGATAAAATGTAAGAACAGTTAAAAATGATATTCCCATGCATGGTATTATAATGTTGACCGTATAAAAAAGCGTTTTACGTCGTAGCGTGATATTGAAAGTGATATCGAGATATGGCTCATCACAACATGTGTAGAACTTCTCGTTTCTGCAACAATAAAATTTTTTGTTATTTTTTGAAGAATATGCTTCGAAGATGACTACAATAAAATAAAATTTTGTACTGTAAGTTGAATGAATATTCGGAAGACTTTAGACTTTTGAGTACAACTTCAACTTTTCTGACTTCAAAGAATAGAACTTATTGGGGAATACGGGGCAAGACGGCTTTTTCGATTTTTGGTAACTTAGTGAGGCAAAACGAATCCCCTATAGCTGTTAATACAAAAGTAAACATTGAGTTGAAAATATGCTTATGACTCCAATTACATTATTATATATATGAGTCATTTTAAAATTCAAAAAGTTGTCTCGCCCTGCATTCCCCTACTATTGAAAATTTAAGATATAATTTTCTTAACATTTTTTATTTTTGACAATAATATTCACATTGATTTTTAATATTTGTAAGTTCACTTAAGCACTGATAGAAGTATTTCTTTGTATCTAACATAATTTATTAGCAGCTAA
This sequence comes from Chelonus insularis, assembly GCF_013357705.1. Classification (NCBI taxonomy): domain Eukaryota; kingdom Metazoa; phylum Arthropoda; class Insecta; order Hymenoptera; family Braconidae; genus Chelonus; species Chelonus insularis. The sequence goes on from NW_023276656.1 coordinate 172,280, forward strand.
TAAATATGTTATTTGAAAGAGAGATCGAATGAACATTTGTTAACAGTTAAGAAATTATTTATTAGAGTAGATTTATTTGGCTCAATGAATGATTTCTAAGCTGCAAACAAATATTTATTTCTTATATAAATACTATGATTGGGCTCGATGGTAAGGTAGAATGACGGTAAAGCATAATCAAATGTTAGGTTATGTTATAAAATAACTTTTATTTATTGAAAATTTTTATTGAATTATTTTTCGTCTCGATTATCTTTGGAGCAAAAAATAATATTGACGTGGAACCAATTGCATTTGATGCATAATTACGCAACTTAGAACAGATTAGATATCCAGTGAAATCGGTTTGGCCATTTTTCGTGCAGAATCAAAAAATAAAAAAAAGGTACATTTTACAGTTTAGGCAAAACTTTCACGTCTGATCTCCTAATAATAATTATAATAATAAAATATGTAACTGTGTAACACCTAAATTTTCTCAAGGCGAGTCCCCAAGAAAATTCCCGCCTCAATTTAACAAGTTATTTAATTTCTATGGACCAGGATTCGATGGCGGATATGTTACAAAGTGAATTCTCTTTCAAATTCTTTTAAACAATAAAAGTAAACTTTATTAATTCCAACTAATAACAATTATAGTTAACAATAATCGACTGAATAACGTTATAAACCAATAATAAACTAAAAACACAAAAATAAACCACAACAAGGCTACGTGTATATCATACACGGCGACGTACATTAATTTTACTCGTCCTAACCAACGATTTGGTTTTACAGAATGACAAAAAAAAAAAATAAAGAAAATAAATCTAACTATATTCTAAGATATACGCGTGGCTCGACAACGGCGATACGATAGTATTATGATAAGAATGTTGGTATTTAGAAGATGATTCCCACCCAAAAGTGTCTACCCCGTGGCCTAATCTCTCGTTGGTCGGGCTACAACCCAGACCGGGATACTCGAAGAGCTAACAACTCTTCGAGGGAAGGCTACAACCTTGCCTGAATAATCGACGAGCTTCAACTCGTCGACGAAGAGCTCCAACTCTTCTAGGGGGTATAGGTGTGAGCTACGACTCTTCACCTTCTAAACTAGAACCCTATCTAAGTAAGGACGAGCTACAACTCGTCCGGGATACTCGAAGAGCTAGCCACTCTTCGAGGGAAGGCTACAACCTTGCCTGAATAGCTGACGAGCTACAACTCGTCGGCGAGGAGCTTCGACTCCTACACGGTCCAAGATCGTGAGCTCCAACTCTCGATCGCTAGCTAAACCAAGAGCACCGACTCTTGGCTGGAAGGCTACAACCCTCCAATTCCTATTTTCGGAAAGCTTCTACTCTCCGGGGAAACTAAAAGGCTACAACCCTTTAGCCAGAGCTACAACTCTGTATTGTACGACGTGAGCTACTACTCTCGTCGGTCTAGTGCCTCGGAGACAAGTGAAGTGACGATCTCCGCAAAATTCAGCCCTTTTATACTGTTTGGCTCCGCCTTCTTGGCTATCCCCCACCACTATTGTGGTGGGTCGAGTGGGGAAGTCGTCATGGCAACAAGATCATCACAAATACTTTCTCTTTTTAGTATGCACATTTTCTTATCTCGGTCTTTGTTGGTTTTATGTTCCTAAAGGCGAACCTACTCGGAGGGTAATGATATTTTAATTTTGATCGATAAACTAGTTCGATAGTTTGTCGACTTGCTTGCTAACATATTTTTCTATTTTATCCGCGTTCAGGGCCGTAACTTTGTTACAACTGTAATAATTATGATAGTGATAAGAATTGATTTAATGATGAATATTTAATGATCATTCAATTATATATAATCGTATTGTTCATTATTATTATTTTCTCTCAATTTTTTCAGCTTTCAATTGTCATATATTCCAAATTATCTGCATCAAAAATTTGTAAAAATAAAGTTCTGACCGTGGCGTTGGAATTAATTTCATACAATGATCACGGCTTAGTATGACCATTCCTAATTCCATACTTATTCCTAAAACTCATAAATATCTTTTAACAAGTAGTTAAACCTGGCAACCAAATGCATCCGAAAAACACAATCTGGGAAAACTCATTCTTTATTACCCTCCAACTATCCCTTTTGCACATTGACCCATCTTTTACCTATTCTTATTATATATAGATAAGTAAAATTCTCTGCTGGATAACAGTCGTTGTTAGTGACTTGAACAAAACTTGTTTTTTGCTGAACATACTTTCCGTGAGACATTAACAGAACTTACGATCAAAATACTATAAATTTGCATTGAATTCATACTGCATCCAATTTTAGTTCAATATTATTATTGTGTGAATAAACAGTGCATTATTAGTTTTCATTTTAGGAAAATTTGAAATCTCCAAACTACATATAATCATTTAATTGAAATTATAGACAATTGCTCAAAACTTAATTTCATACTAAATTGAATAAGACCTGATTTTAAAAATTTGAACTTGGTTTGGACATAGCTCTTCGAAATGAAATTATTATTATTTTAATTCCTAAGTTAAAGCCAAGTTTTAATTATAATTGACCTGATTTTGTCGATTTAAACTTGGTTTTAACGTACTTTGATAAAATAAAATGTTTTCTATCTAAGCTACGAAGTCGAAAATAGATTTTAATTCTTAAGAGGAACACGAAATCTGCTTTAGGTCGAATGTCAATAGCAAATAAAAATTCATGGGAAAAAGATTTATTTTAACTTGAAATTTAAGATAATCGAGTAGCGACGCGGATTAAGGCACTGCTTTTCAAATTGAGCGGTCGCAGGTTCAAATCCCTTTGGAAGAAGACGAAAAAATTCATTTCTATTAGTACTTTGCTTAAAATTATCAGTTAATTTGATAGTTCTTCTGAATAATTAATATACAACATAAATAAAATAATTTACCATTAAATTTTTTTTTTTAATCGTGTTTTAAATTTAAATCAAATGTTATTTGGCTCAATCAATTGACACATTTACTCATACATATACTAGTACATTTCTGTGGAAAGAAATACATATATTTAAGTCGAAATCAGGTTTTGAAAATTTTTAGACCTGGTTTGGACTTGGGAAACAAGACTTGATTTTAGATCGATTATTGTGTATGTAGCTTCAAATCAGGTCAAGACAATTTTTAGTTTTAATCTGCTTTTGGCCCTTTTTAAAGTCGAAATCAAATCTTATTGTTTTGTTATCTTATTGTTGTTTGACTCGGGCTGCGCAGCATCAGCACTCAAAAATGTCGTGTCTTTTCATTCAGGATAATGATATATGTGTCTAAATGAATAGTTTATCACAATGATATTAACTTATAGTTGATGTTAATGTCTATTTAAGTTATTGAAAGCATAAGTAATTGAATTTACCTTACAGCAGGCACTTCCAAGATATCCCATTCAACTGACATATAGAATTCGGATAAATCTACGCCAACGTTAACGATATTGCTACCTGTTTGTTCATCCATATGCCTCAAGTCAACCTGTAGGTAAAATAAATATGGTTAGCCAAAATTAAGTCAATTAAACAAAGTAAATAAATAATTAACAATCGACTCGTCGCAACAGCTTGATGCGTACGATGCTGAAGATCTGCGTCTTCGTTGCGAGTGCGATGTCAATGCTAGCTAAGTCTGAGAACAATGTTCTAATACGAAACATTTTATTAAATGCTTCAACCCTTAAACCGACATTTTCTATTTTGCAAATGTTCTATCAAAAAGTACTTTCATGAAAAAATTATAACAATATCATGATATTGATAACAATAGAAAATTGTCTAAGGTTTGAAACATTTGCATTCAAGTGTAAAACACTAATCGATGCTCTAGCATTATTTCTACGCATATTTAATATTAATAATTCAAATATTCCATTTTTAATGATCCACAAACATATAAACAGGCTCAACGACACAGATGTCCATCATTCAGCTGTCCAGGCAACGTTGTTAAACAGTAGAAAAGCATGATCGCATGGCGCTAAAAAATTAAATTTACTCAAATCTTTTCATATGTGTCTATTACGACTGATGAAATATCCAAAAGATTTTTCGGTCACGTCCCACAAACGTTAAGTGAACAATTGATTAACAAGCAAAAGAGCTTGAGGTCAGACCTATAAATTTAACAGATTGTCGATCTATCAATATTCGTCAGGGGTTATTCAAAAGCAGCTGTGTACATATTGCATTGAACACTGAAATTATTGCATTCGGGTCTTTATTGTTTCTCAGTAATATATATTACTAAGAAAAATGATATCATTTAAAGGACAGACGTGCTTATTTTTAGATTCTGCTCAATATAATATTTGTGACTATAATATTATTCTTTCAATAGAATATTCTATAAACTGTTCTTCAATAATAAGATTTATGATTTTTGATATTCACGTTCCAAAAGTGAACTATTCTATTCTATTGTGCCAAGCTATTTTTAAATTGCTTGAACTCACTAGGACTATAATTCGCAATTTGCGACACGCTGTTGTCCGTTAGTTATTGGAAAAAAATTTTTCGATTATAATTTTAGGAGGATATTCTTTATTACATTTAGTTATCTTTATTTAAATAGCTGATAGAAAAATTTATTCCGTAATTAATGATTTTGTTATTTATGCGTAATGTTTATTCATACTCGCATTAAAAGCAATAATACTGATGTGTATCTTCAGTCTTGGCTAATTGTCAAAACAAATGTTTTTAAACTTTAGCAAAAGAAAAACTAGCACTAATAATAGTGATGGAAAGAAGTGCCTATGGTAATTTTTTTAGAAAACATTTCACCTCGCTTTTTCCATCTTGGTTTCTTTAAAATGTGTCATAGGGGTCATTGTCCTCAGTATTCGTATGCATACATGTAAAAGCACCACTTAGCAATAGTATAGCTCCGGAAATGAAACCGGAAGAGAAAAAAAATTTTTCTGTATTCAAAAAGAATTTATGTATTCTTTCAGTATCTTGTATTAAAAATTTGATTACAAGTAGACAACAATTTAAAATGATTTCAATTTTAAGTGAAAAATAATAAATATAGATGTAATAAGTAAGTAAAACAAAAGACCAAATTTTTCATGAAAGTATTCAAAAGTAATAAAGTAATCCGTAAAGCGCATATATATATACATTACATGAGTAAAATACCGGATTAGGAATTGAATGAGTTAGTGTAAATTAGACATTCCCAACCTATGCCTGATCAATTTGTTTTTGGGATGAAATAAAATTTGCCCAATTTTGCACTACCCAATAACTTTCCAATTACAATCTCATGATTTTAAATGAAAAGATGTTTGAGTTCATCATTTATTGGACAATGTTTATCTGGTGCTTACTAAATAATTTGGTTACAATATAAAAGATTTACATTGAATTAAATATATTCGTTAAATTACAATAATAAAACCTTTTAATAAAAAAATAATTTTGTGCAATTGAATCGTTCAGACCAACCAGTCAGGCATAATTTTCTGCCATTTTTATTTTTTTAAATCTAACTTTAGATTCGTGATCCCAAAAATCCATATTGTATTTACATTAAATTTCCCAAAGCTAATAATAGTTTTGTAAACAACGGCCCCGCAAATCCCCGTATACAAATATTTAGACTAAAATATGCAGTAGAATAAAGTTTTATTGGTTTGTCAAAATGATTAGTTCAATTTTACACATTTTTCTGTCATATTGGATCCACCATTTTGAATTTTGCAAATATAGCTTTGGTTTTGTGATCTATAAATCTGAAAACCCTCGTGTACAAATATTCAGACCAAAATATGCAGTGAAATAATGTTTGTCATAATGTTTTGTCAATTTCACGAATGTAGAAAAAATATAAAATTTTTCCTAAAATTATTTTATAAACCAACTATTTCATAATAAATATTGATTCTTTCTTCTGGGTAATTTATTGATTGAATTATTCCGTAAGATTTATTAATCAAAAAATTGATACTTATTTTCACATTAAAAGCTATCGACAAAATGAACATCCCTAATAACTTCCTAATGATAACCTTATTAATTTTTCAAATTTCATGTGAAAGTTAGGCATTGATTAGGAATTACTTATTTGGGCCAACTTAGAATTTCTTAAACTAAACCCAAATTACATTGCACATTATATAATAGTAAATATACATACATATTGTAAATAAACATATATTACAACTAATATAGAATAGTAAATCATGATTCATATGAATCTTTTACAAATTACACATATGGATTCGTTCATATTAACCTATTAATAATGATTATTAAATTGAATACATAGCCGAGCGGGTAAAGGCACTGGTCTCAGATGCGTGCAAGGCAGCGATCGTAACTACCTAAGTTCGAATCCTTCTAGGGAACAAATTTTAGCATATTATTTTTTCGCAGAAATTTAATGGAAATACGTTTAATAATCACATTCCCTATATGGGCCTAATATGGTATCCCACTTCGCGCCTCACTTAAATTTAGGAAATTCGAATTCAGTGCGAACTCTTTCCCAAAAATAAATTCTACTTGCGATTTTTTCATCACGTGAGAATAATATTTTATATGTTTTTAATGATAAGAGAACTGTTAAAGTGTCTTCTATAGGTTTGACTCCAATCAATGATATTAATAACATTTATTATAAGTGCAATAATTCTCTGTGATGTAATATTAATTGATCTTGTACTTGATTGAAAAAAAGGCCAATCCAAATAAGGAAAATGTAGGTCGCGTCGATACACGAAATCCCAATTGGTCGTTTCTATTTTCTACATAGAATTCATTAGTTTATTTTATCGGGGAAATCTATATGGTTCTCGATATTTATACATCATACTGTACAGATAGCTTGTGGAGAATTAATAAAAATAGTTGTACAAATAACAAAATTGAATACCGTAATGAATAGATTTGTATACAAATAAACTGTTATAAAATCTGCATTTGATGATTGCCATCTTGAGTTATTTCAGCAGAATTTTTAAGTCGACTCTAAAGGAATTCCTTGTATCCTTTTTGTACATAAACACGATCGAGAATCATATATATATATGTTATATACTATACTGTGAGTGAAAATCTAAAGATTAAAGTGTAAGATAAAATTTTAATTAAAGTTCAATTAAATTCATTTGAACATAAAAGGAAAAATAATTTATGCATAATATAGAAAATAGTAATATGACAGTGTATTCTCAGTACACTGGAAAATATTGATTTTAGAATCATCGTCTGATGTGAAAATTGAATGTCGCAACCAGAGATATTTTGCTCCAAAGAATCGAACTCGATGGAGGATGAGAGAAAAGTAATGCAGGAATGCGCTCGTAATTCAGAATGAAATATAAATCCGTCTTACTCGTCTTGATATTCACGACCGGAATAATAATCAAGATAGAATACGACAGACATAAAAAAAGGTGTACTTAACAGTATTTTCTCGTTCATTTTTATCTGCATTAGCCATGAGTCTTTTTTCTGGATAATTAATTATCACGACAAGTCACAAATTATTTAGTATATTTCTCTTATAATTATTTATATCATAATTGTTTATATATTTCTCTCGGAATTTAGAACGCTGAAAATTCATTAGTTGAGGTAAAAAGAGATGGTACAAATTTTATCATAAGTTAAATTAATAATTATATTGTTTGCTTCAAGTGGGATGAATATTATTTTATGAGTGTTGAAAATAAATAAAATGCATATGAACCATTAGTTTATTCCTGTGGAATTATTGTGCAACTGGTGATCCTGAAAAATTGATTTCGATCATATTTGATTTCATAGTCTCTTGGTTTTTAACAATTAATATCTGTAAAACTATGTACTCTCTATAGTCTTTACCAATTACTGATAATCAATGACAATTATATACGTTTTCAAATATTTTATTTTATCATTTATTATAGATTAATATCATAATCAATGAGTACATTCAAAATATTTTCCATCAATAAAATGACTTTTTCTAAAATTAAGGTAACTCGTAGAAAACTAAAGAAGACTATATTAAATTGATTCTAATTGTGTTATAACTTTTTGTTAACATTCACTACTTATTTTTGTATTACCAACCTACCATTGGAGAGTGCACATTTAAAACTGGCAATCAGCTAGATTGGTGGAAGCAATATATAATACTGACGAATATACTGACGATCGATTGGATGACGACGAATATAGGTGCTCAATTAAGGAAAATACTTCACAATTCATCGGGAGAAAAAAGTATTTACTCAGGAAGATATATGTATACTCGATGACTTATTAGATTTATTAATCATTTCGTTTTTTTAACTACTTGTAACATTACGTACTTGCACGGAAAAAAGTACATAGTACTGGCTTCCATGTTACATGGTAGTTTGGTGACAGCATGAATGATGTAGGACTGCTTACTATTCAAAATAATGAAATAACCTATGTACATAGACTTCTATGTAACATAGTATAAAAAAATTATGAAATGTTATATGTATCTCGCGTAGTCAGCATAGTACTCATGACATGCTCATATGGTCGTATGTACCATAAGTTATCGATGGGTCGATCATTTATACATGGTAAACTCTTCTCTTTATTAAAATTGAATTATTTATATAAAATAGCGCTGATTTCTTTAAAATATAAAACCAGCAACCATATTACATAGGAGCAGTTACCATACAGAATTATAACCGTTCCTATACAGTATAGCAGTCTCAACCGGGAACATGAGAGCCACAACCATGTTCATCGTTGTAAGTACCATGTTATATATAGTATATGCTTCTAGGTGAAATGCTGTGAACTTGGTAATATTTTTAAAAAAAATTATAAATATTTGTACGTTTAAAAAAGTTCCTAAAGGTGTTATAGCCTATTTAAGAGTTTTAATTCGAGAATATTTGTCTTCACTTCTCTTATTATTTCCCTATTGTTTAAAATTTAAGCACCACATTTTATTGCATTATGCTGATGTTTTAGCTACTTTTGGACCTCTTTGGAATATTTGTAGTATGAATTTTGAGAGAAAACATCGTGAGTCCAAAATCACTACTCACGCTTCAGTTAATAGGAAAAATATTACTCATACTTCTGGTATTAAAAATCAGTTAAAACTTAATTTTCTATTACGTGAAGGGCAATACAGTAAAGTTTTGACAATAGGTCCACTTCTTTCTTTTGAATATTTAAAAAATTTAGATCACTATGATTCTTTTTCTCCATTACTTCCATTGATTACTAAAAATATTAGTATGGCAAAATATATTATTTACATGGGCAATGAAATAAGAGAAGGGGCCGTGCTTATGATAGCTTCAGAAGATGGTCCATTATTTTTTTATGTTCATGCAATTCTTATAGAAGCTACTAATAATGCAATTATAGTAGCCTTATGTATTGAAGATCCTACATTTGATGATCATTTTCAAGCGTATGAAGTAGAAGAATTACAAAAACGAATTTGGCGTATTATAACATTATCAGAGTTAACGTTTTGTACGGTTGTTAGATTTATTTATGCAGCAAATAAAAAAAAATATATCCCAAAACGATGGATATAAAATTTAAAATAACGATTGTAATCCTGGTAATTAAAACGATTATTAAAAATGTCTTTATTAATTAATCATGACAAAGTTTTTATTCATTTAATACCCATGTATCCTTTTTTCAGAATTCTTCTGTTTTTATTAACATAGTTTTTCAAAAATTTAATAAATTATCGAATAAATTATTATAAAATGTGTTAAAGTGAACTTTGTGCCTACACGACGAACTTTACATCAGAAAATTTTCTTATTGAATCCGAAATAATTTGAAAATACTTTGTTCGATTATTTATAATAAACTACAATTTTTGTAAAAAATATCTGATTATTACAAAGTATATTTAATTATTTGCAACGAAATTTTATAAATTTCTCACATAATTACGTCCATACATATATGTATGGTGTGTATGTGTGTATACACACACACGACATATGTACATCTTCGAAATTATTCAGTAGTACAATCTATACTATTATAGTAGGTGTTATTATTTTGAATCGTAAGATACTGTAGATTTAATAGTAGTGTGTACAAGTGAAACATAGATATGAATGCCATGCATATTGATGGGCATAGTAACCTTTATTATCTTACATAGAACTCATTTCTATGTTCCATAGAACTATGCACTATATTGTTTAGTCACTGGAGATATATTAAAGCAGTTCTGATTACTTTTTAAAATATGAACGCCAACCAAATTTTTCCAACTAATTTTATCCCATTTTTCAATACCATGTAATATAGTAACCGATACTATGTAGCATGAAAGCCTCAACTATCTACTTTTTTCTGTGTGCAATGTATGAAGAATTGAATGAATATTGCTAGGATAAGGAGTTTCAATGATTTACTCACTAGCTGTTGAAAATAATTGGAGAGTTGTGTCATTTTTTTCATTTGAATATAATTCTCAGTCGTGAATTTAAATGAAATTTTATTCTCTTGAAAAAAATTTGCCATTTTATTCAATCATTTTGAATGTACATTAGTTTTAGTACAGAAGAATTAAAATGTATTATGACGATAAATGAAAAAGCTCTAAAGAATATTGAAGCTTTTCTCTGTTGGCTAAACTTTACACAAGTAAAACAATATAGCTCATGCATTTCGTGTGCTATTTTCAATTTCCGACTTTGTTTTTCTGCGTGTTTTTTAGCACCATGTTGTCGAACGAATCGCACTTTTATTTTTCCTCATTCACTCTTTGCCGCTTTTCTCGGATATTTTCACGCCACGTAGGGAGAAAGCACAATAAAAATAACAAAAAAAGAATCTGACAGCCTCGAATTGTTATATAGCATTTCCTTTACTTTTCTCTGTTACAACGATGCTACTAATGATTGGTTACGCCTTAGTTAGAATTTGTAGAAAATATTTAAAATATTTCTTTGAATTCATTGCGCTTCTGCAGTGCATAAACAATCATAATTGAAATAACTCAAGATGGCAATCATCAAATGCAGATTTTATAACAGTTTATTTGTATACAAATCTATTCATTACGGTATTCAATTTTGTTATTTGTACAACTATTTTTATTAATTCTCCACAAGCTATCTGTACAGTATGATGTATAAATATCGAGAACCATATAGATTTCCCCGATAAAATAAACTAATGAATTCTATGTAGAAAATAGAAACGACCAATTGGGATTTCGTGTATCGACGCGACCTACATTTTCCTTATTTGGATTGGCCTTTTTTTCAATCAAGTACAAGATCAATTAATATTACATCACAGAGAATTATTGCACTTATAATAAATGTTATTAATATCATTGATTGGAGTCAAACCTATAGAAGACACTTTAACAGTTCTCTTATCATTAAAAACATATAAAATATTATTCTCACGTGATGAAAAAATCGCAAGTAGAATTTATTTTTGGGAAAGAGTTCGCACTGAATTCGAATTTCCTAAATTTAAGTGAGGCGCGAAGTGGGATACCATATTAGGCCCATATAGGGAATGTGATTATTAAACGTATTTCCATTAAATTTCTGCGAAAAAATAATATGCTAAAATTTGTTCCCTAGAAGGATTCGAACTTAGGTAGTTACGATCGCTGCCTTGCACGCATCTGAGACCAGTGCCTTTACCCGCTCGGCTATGTATTCAATTTAATAATCATTATTAATAGGTTAATATGAACGAATCCATATGTGTAATTTGTAAAAGATTCATATGAATCATGATTTACTATTCTATATTAGTTGTAATATATGTTTATTTACAATATGTATGTATATTTACTATTATATAATGTGCAATGTAATTTGGGTTTAGTTTAAGAAATTCTAAGTTGGCCCAAATAAGTAATTCCTAATCAATGCCTAACTTTCACATGAAATTTGAAAAATTAATAAGGTTATCATTAGGAAGTTATTAGGGATGTTCATTTTGTCGATAGCTTTTAATGTGAAAATAAGTATCAATTTTTTGATTAATAAATCTTACGGAATAATTCAATCAATAAATTACCCAGAAGAAAGAATCAATATTTATTATGAAATAGTTGGTTTATAAAATAATTTTAGGAAAAATTTTATATTTTTTCTACATTCGTGAAATTGACAAAACATTATGACAAACATTATTTCACTGCATATTTTGGTCTGAATATTTGTACACGAGGGTTTTCAGATTTATAGATCACAAAACCAAAGCTATATTTGCAAAATTCAAAATGGTGGATCCAATATGACAGAAAAATGTGTAAAATTGAACTAATCATTTTGACAAACCAATAAAACTTTATTCTACTGCATATTTTAGTCTAAATATTTGTATACGGGGATTTGCGGGGCCGTTGTTTACAAAACTATTATTAGCTTTGGGAAATTTAATGTAAATACAATATGGATTTTTGGGATCACGAATCTAAAGTTAGATTTAAAAAAATAAAAATGGCAGAAAATTATGTCTGACTGGTTATATACATCATTATATATAAAATTATATGAAATCATATATATATATATATATAAATTCATCTAATGTATTATTTGGGGACAGGGGACTGGTATTCCCTTTTCGATGTTCAAAATTCCCGTGAGTGCGAGTGAAGCAGAGAGATATGTATTGCTCTTTGTCGCACCCGACGGCGCCAGAAGAGGAAAAGCGCGCTCGGGGGCCCAAATATTAAAACCTGTATAACTTTTAACAGGTGAAAAATAGAGCAGAATTTTGAATCGATGAATTGTTTAATTTTTAATTCTGCACATTTTGAGCCCAAAATCAGGCTGATTTTTGCATTTTAACCAAAATGAGAACGATTTAAATAATTCATTGTTAATAAAAATAATGAAAAAATTGATAAAAAAAAAAATTTTTCTCTGAAAATGTACTTTAATATCTCATTTTTCGAAATAAATCGCCACAAAGTGATATTTGTAGCGTTAAGTATTTTTTATTAATTTTCTTAGACGCGACTGGAGCTTTCGTCAATAGTGAAGCTTCAGTCGCGAAGAACTTTTTATCGATCATAGATATGAAAAAAAGTGTTCAGTACTTTTTTTATTAAAATTAAATTCTGAACAACTTTTATTTGAAACATTTTTTCATATCTATGATAGAAATCGAGAAATTTGCGATGGGGGGGGCGATTTTCTGTGATCCCCCCCCCCTAATGCGTGCCAAACATTTTTGACCGACATCATCGTGTTTCTCGCGAAATTTTCGATCTAGTCATCTATAAATCATCACTTTGGCCGCAGCAAACCAAAATTATCCCATTTTCCTCATTTGACTGGACTACGAGTCTAGTTTTAACATTTTTACATCTGAAGACGAACAAGTGGTACTTTTTTATGTAGGTAATCCGATTTTATGACTGATGCGGGTCTACCTTTTTCAAGTTGGCTCTTCCTGCCGCGAAGCATTTTTTCTATGCGTGCGCATCTTTGGAGGGGAGTAGGCGTGACTGTGCCAAGAACACTGTCGCCACCTGGTTTTAGGGTACAGAAGCTTACATGTACAGTATCGCCGTCCTGCGGATGGGGTGATAACTTTGCGGTTTGGGGTGATCTGGGGTGATCCCCAAATGGAACACGGCATTGTGATTCTATTTACGTCTCTCTTCTCTGGTGTCTAGCGATTTATCCTTATAATTTTAATTAGTAACTAAATCGATTCTCTGACAACCCAGGAATCATTCTAATAAAAATAATCCATGCCATTAAAGTAAAATTTACTGTTTTTATAAAACTTCTACACAATTAATAGCTTTTAAATAAATTAGGACTGAAGTTGCCAAGTGGCAAGGTCACTCGTCACCGCTAGCGTGATGGGGCAGACGAGGGCCTTGAGGCCAGCAGAGTGGGGCGCATGGCTAACAATACCTTTTCGCGTTCAGCTCTCCTAATACTTCGCGAAGAGGAGAGCGATTTTAATTATTCAATAATTCGATAAATATCAACTATTTACCTGTCGATTTTTGGCAGGTATATTCCTCAAAGGGGTCTCTATCACTTAGGACCCGAAAATCCCCTAGATCGTACATTTTTTTAAATTTTCAAGTAAGAATACGTAAATGAACGCATGTGTATATCTATACATACACGCCCATCAACTGATGCGCGGTCTCACGCAGCATCAGACAAAAGTTTAAACAAAGTGAGATGTAGGATTTGTTAACTGGACGTTCCTAAAACTCGATTCTAAATAATTAATGGTAAGTAGTATTAAGTAACAAAAGTAATATTTTGTCACATATTGTTAAAAACGCGAGGAACCGCGTTATTTTTAGCGTTAAAAATATTATCATCTAATTAATCTTATAAAAAAAGTCAGGTGGCCGCGGCGGCACACCTGTCTCTGGACCGCAGCGCCTAGAAATCCATAAAAAGCTAAAAATCATACATAATAAAGAAAGCGATAAGGCCCAGAGAGCTCAACGTTGTCAAGTTTGCCTGAAAACTCCTGACGTTGCACCTGTATCTCCATGGATACAGCATCGTCGAGCGCTGAACTCCGGAGCCGTCGTCGTCGCTGACGTGATTTTTATCCTCAGTTGATCCGCAGATCTCAAACAGTGAACTTAGCACTCTTTGTGAAATATGGAAGTTCATTTAAGATTCACAATGACAATACCCTTCAAAATACCTGATCATTTTATTTTTTTTTCATTCACTATATTTATCATTTTTGTTTTCCTTTTCCTTTACTGTTGGGATGGTTTCATGGTGTAGGGAAATTGGGATATTATGAAACCATCCCAACACTAAAGGATATCCCAATTTCCCTACACCTAAATGACTGAGGCGCAGTTAATATAACGCGTGCAGTCATTCCTACTTTTCCACACGCTACGTTTCTGAGTTTGTCGTTTGAGGTGCAGTTTGCATAACGAGTGTAAACGACATTCCAGAGCGGAAACGTTCCCTTTTACTCCATTTTCCCAGACTCTATTTGTCTCCTTTGACTCTTTTCCTCACATTCGAATTTATTTATTTGACAAGTGCGTGAATTTTTACATTTCTACGTATTTTTAGTATCGTTCGAGTGACCAGTTTCATTAGCGAAAATTTAGAGTGTCCTCATTTTTTGGATTATCGTGCATAGTTTTGGGTGTTTGTTTTTGGGAAAACTTGATTTTTGTAAAGTGTTCGAACAATGGGTTTCCTTCATGCCTAAGTCAAAGAGGCGAGGAATAAGAGCAGGCTGGAGGGTGCAGATGCGCAGGATCATCAAAGATCATCACAAAGGACTCTCCAAGCTGTCTACCATCTTCCAGGAGGAACCACCTAAGACCACTTCACTCATCAAGAGAGAGATCACCATTTTGAGTGACGAAGTGCTATTAGACTTCAAGGTGATTTTAGTGATTCCCAAAAACTCCCAATAGATTGTTAATTACTTTTTCCCAGTGACATTTTTTTCTTTGGGGACAGTTTGATTTCTTTTTTTTTTTTGGGTTTTCCTCGCAAACATGAGCAGCCCAGCGGTTCCAACGGTGAGTATTTAGTTTATTTTCTTTTTTTTTCTTTGTTTTCCATTTATATGGTATTTTCCCATGTCGCATAAATTTTTTGGATTTCCCCTATTTAAATTTTCGCGGCTTTTAACGCGTTTAGAGTGAGAGCGCTGTATTATCGGCAACTCCACAATCGTTGAGCCAAGTTTACAAGTGAATCATGTTATAAATCGATTCCTTGTGTAATTTGATTTTTGTAAAAGCTCTAATCCATAACTGTACATCTTGTAGAATCCCAGAGGTGTTTAAACAGAAGCTCATGAGCCGGGTTGGCCGGTCGAATTAGTAAACGAGATCCTCGAGTACGGAAGGGCGGGTTACCCGATCACGAATGTTCGCCACCAGGGAAACTAAATAATCACTATTTTTATTGAAACGGTCATTAAGACCTACATATTCTATCCATTTTATACGCGTGTTCTCACCTATCAGATTGATTTACCGGAGGAATCTGACACCAAGAACGCTAAGTAGCTTTGAAATAATCATTTCTGGTCCTTCAGGACACGATTTTCTGGCCGGATAACCTGCTGCATGAATTATTGGAGCTAAGGGCTCAACATCACCCTATCGAAAGAATTGTAAGGGGTGAAACGTTGACTTATATGGTCATTCTACACAAAAAGGCCCGGCTTTATCAGTCAAAAGATTGGGTCATTAACGTCACCGAGGTCAGCTACGAGCCACCCTATCCTACGACTCCTTCAGGAACTTATCTGTTTCTCTATGACGCTATGAGCGATTGGGTGCAATTGCTTTGGTGGTAATGTTCACATTATTGTCAATTTCCAAACACATAAACATTTAATTGAAGAGGTTCGAGCGCGGTTTGAGCTGCTGCTCACCTGCCTAATCGAACGTTTGAATTTGTTTATTGGAAGTAGTCGGGTGGAGCGCAGTGTAAGCTGCTTGCTAGCTTTAACTGCTTCCTCATAAATAAATTCGTCAACTTACTTAATAACTAAACGATTTATATAAGTTTAAATCATACGATTAGATGCTATTAATTAGGAACGGCTAAACTGTATAATGATCATGTCAAAGACAACTCTCAATCCGCCTGCAGATAATACTTTACCCAATTCTCCAGCTATTGTTAAAGAGGCACACTTAAAAGTTAATTAATTGGAAAATTAAATTCTTTATTCGAGAGTCTTCTGCTCATGCCTCAATATAGTCCCAAATTCCAATTCCTGTCCAATATCGTTACAGGATGATAAGTTTTAAACATGCTTTAATGCATGAAAATGTTAATTAACGAATCTGATAGCGATATGGTTCACTGCAACCTTGTAATTAAATGAAACTTTAAAATTTGATTATATTATCCCCACATTGTTATCACATATCAGAGTACAGCTTAGCCTATAGCCGCCTGTATTCATTAAATTTCTTAAATTTCATTTATTTTATGAACATAAGGGTTTATCCCCGGGTTATTAGCATAAATTGTTAGCGCCGGTTACAATGGCTGCTTACATACAATTATTTTTTTTTTTAAAAACGTTTCAATGCAGTAAATACCTATTGTTTTGTTGTGTTAAAAAACTTTGCGTTTTAAGACTCTTTCTGACTACAATATGGAGCGCGGTCAAGCTACAAGTACCGACAGGAGCATCGAATCGCTCTCTAAAGCCGAGATAGCAATCGTGACCCAGCATATGGAGCAAATGAAAATAGTGTGTAAAGAAAAAACACTCAACTAAAGGAGATGGAGACCGCGTATATCCAATTAGCAGAACAGGTCGTAGCCCAAAAAGCCCTCAATGAGGCCAAAAAAAAGGCGCGCGAAACTCGTAATCGAACGCGCGAGAGAAATATCAACAAACCAAGACTACTATTTACCCAAACAAGATGACGGTGAAGATATAGAACAAAAGGCAGATGTGGGTTAGCAGGCGGAGGACGTAATTTCCTCACTTCATCGTCAAGTTATGAGGATGAAGGCCGACCAAGCACCGGCTTTCGATTTCATACAAGCTTGTAAACGAGCATGCTCCATGCTACCTCCAACAACGGAGCAGGTATTTTTGATTCTGATTCGTCAGAAATTTGATCCAGATACGCGACCTACAGTCGAGAGCATGGAATATACTAATTTAAATGAGTTCGAAACTCAGTTACGTTCAATTTTTAATGTTAAAAAGACTGCTAGTCAGTTCAAAGCCGCTCTAGAATGTATTGCGATGGAAATTTCTGAAGAAATGATTGATGATGTCAATCGCGTTCGAGTCCTTTTCGAGAATATCCTCTCTGCAGAGGAGAAAGAAAGGAGTTTCATTACGCTATTGGAGAAACGAAAACTGAAGGAAGACGCGACTCGCTCATTTCTCAAGGAAATACCTCCATTACTTAGACTCCAATGTTTTGCATTGCCTTATTCCACTTTGGAGGAGACCTATGTATCTGCCATCTCCTGTTGGCAGGACGAAAAAGAAGAAAGAGTACGGTTTGGGTCAGGAAGCATGGGAGCTCCTGTGCATACGGTACAAGCCGATGTGTATGATCTAAGGTCATGCACACATTGTGGTCGAATAGGTCAAACTGTCGAAATGTGCTGGCAAAAAAACGGAAATTGGCCTAATCGTAATAATAACAATCGCGATAACGGCAATTCTAATAATAATTCCAATTCTAATAATGATTCAAATTCTAATAATAATGCGAATGAAAAATCTAATAATAATTCGCAAAATAATAACAATACCGCTAATAATAATAGCAACAATAATAATGATGCTCGGGTTCATAAAGAAAATCTGTTAAAAGATCATCAATGCGAGCGAAAAATCCACAGGCGTCGACTTCAAAATAGCTCATCAAATTAAGAAAAAACAATAATCTTCCCGCTATTTATTAGAGTCACCGCAATTAGAAAACTTAACGCCGGTTATGCTAGACTCAGGCGCGAAAGTCAATATTTTAAAAATTGGTTCTTCAGGACAACCTTCAAACATTAATCGCCAAGACACCATTAGTCTACGCTGACCCCGTGTACACACTGGAAAGTATTAAAATACACTTTTACGATATTTCAATTAAATTTTATGTCATCAATGATGAATTACCTACCTCTTATCCTGCAATACTGGGTTCTCATTTCTTTCACGAGCACTAAATGCAAATTTTATTCGATCAGAAAGTTTTAAATTTTAGTAAAATTACAGTACCATGTTTCGTCGGTGATACCACCGTTTTATCTCCGAATAGTAGTTTATATCTTACAATTCAAATAGATCCCGAATCACCATCTTATAGTATGATTCAAAAATCGACAGGTAAATAGTTGATATTTATCGAATTATTGAATAATTAAAATCGCTCTCCTCTTCGCGAAGTATTAGGAGAGCTGAACGCGAAAAGGTATTGTTAGCCATGCGCCCCACTCTGCTGGCCTCAAGGCCCTCGTCTGCCCCATCACGCTAGCGGTGACGAGTGACCTTGCCACTTGGCAACTTCAGTCCTAATTTATTTAAAAGCTATTAATTGTGTAGAAGTTTTATAAAAACAGTAAATTTTACTTTAATGGCATGGATTATTTTTATTAGAATGATTCCTGGGTTGTCAGAGAATCGATTTAGTTACTAATTAAAATTATAAGGATAAATCGCTAGACACCAAGTTCAAGCGCGTGCGCATTGGCTTTCGCCTGCTGCACGTACATGTGCATTGGTTATGATAGTAAAAATGTATGTTTGGAGTTATAAATATAGTGGTATATTTATTTTCTTTAACCTAAAACTAAAGTGAAGTCCGCCAGGACGTAACACAGCCTTTCCTAACTGGTCGTATTCCTCGTTAAAACTTACTAGAAGTTGTACACTCAGACGTTGTTAGACCTTCCCGAATTCAAGGTCTAAACGGAGAGAAATATTTTACTACCTTCGTAGATGACGCGTCCAGATGGTGAAGTTGATATGCTCGGGCAAAAGAGTGAGGTGTTGATGGCTTTCAAAATGTACAAGAATCATCTCAAGAATTTGACTGGTAAAAGAATCAAATGTATCCAAACAGATAATGGACTCGAATACTGCAACTCGGAGTTTAACAAATATTTACAAGGTTGTGGTATTGAAAGAAGATTGACAGTTTCACACACTCCACAACAAAATGGAGTGGCGGAACGAATTAATCGTACTTCATTAGATATGGCTAGATGCCTAATGTTGGAAACAAAATTGCCGCAATCATTCTGGGCGTGTGCCATTGCTACGGCATGTCATATCTGAAATCGTTGTCAAAGTACGACTATTGGTGGGTTGACACCGTATGAGAAGCTTACAGGTAAAGTACCTAAGATTGATTATATGAAAATTTTTGGATCGGAAGTTTATGTTGTAGATAAGTCACTGAACAACGGGAAGCTCGATCCATGGTCAAATAAAGGCATTTTTGTTGATTACCCAAGAAAAGTCAAGGGGTAATCCGGATGCCCAAGAATAGAAAGATTATTAGTCTGATCTTATCATCCAAGAGCAAGTAAGACAAATGATGCAGATAAAAGAGCACAAATAAGGAGCATTGAACTATCAACAAAGACTAGTACGCCTACCAAATTGTCTAGCCAAGATAATTCAAGTTCTGAAACGCCAGTAAGTGCTCGAAACAGTGTTCCAAACCAATCACAAGTACCTCGAGGTCGTGGACGACCACGAATAGAGAGAACAGGGTCTCGGAGGCAGCCTAGAAAAATTTTGTAAACTGCAAGAGAAATAGGAGATGAAGATTTGCCAAATAGGGTCCCTGAAGATGAGTTGGGAGATGATGTTTTTGCAGGAGTGATCGAAACTCCACTTTAAGAAGAAATAACGAGTACAGAATGGAATGACTGGGAAGATGCTATATTGTGTGAGATGGTAAGCTTATTAAAGAATGACACTTTCGAGATAATGAAGCTGGATGATAGTACAAAGCTAGTAGGCAATCGTCTAGTGCTTACAAAAAAACATAAGCCAGATGGATCAATTGATAAGTTTAAGGCTCGTTTGGTCGCTAAAGGTTTTAGCCAACAATATGGAGTTAATTACCACAAGACTTTTGTAGAATTGATCTCAATGAAGAAAAGCATTGAAAATACAATTCGTCACTGAACAAGAATGATGCTGGATGAGATCAAGGCTGGGAGTAATGCCTGCAGGCTCATATAGACTTTGTATGGTCTAAAACAAGGAGGCAGACAATGGTATAGCACCTTGAACCAGAAATTAAAACATTTAGGGTTTGTGCTGACTAAAGAGGAGCCATGCCTATATATCGCTCATATAAAAAGTGATATCATGGTAGTTCTAACATATGTTGACGACTTGTTTATCGCATCATCAAGTTCCTCGTGGATTTTTGAGTTTAAACAAAGACTACGAAGTTTACTTGATGTGAAGGATTCAGGTTTGGCCAAATTTTTCTTGGGGATTGAAATTGATCAAAATAAGGATCATATCACGTTATCTCAGCAAGGTTATATTTGTAAAGTCTTTCCACGTTTTGGGATGAACGCATGTAACTCAATGAGCACACCGTCTGAGATTAATCCGAAGTATGAGTCATCGAACTCAACAGATGAATGTTGCTATATAGAAATAATTGGTGCTCTAATGTATTTAAGTGTTGGGACGAGGCCAATTATATCCAGTACTGTCTTGAGGTTATCTCAGTATTTCAGTGCACCAACTGAAGACCACTGGGTCACTGCTAAGCACGTGCTAAGGTACTTATCAGGCACCAAAGAGCATCGGTTAAAGTATTATCAGACGAATAGCCTATTATAGGTTTCGCTGATGCAGATTGGGGGTTAAATCCATTGGATCGTCGGTCATTCACTGGTTATTGTTTTATTTTGGCTGGATCAGTGATATCCTGGAAAGCTCAGAAGCAGCGAGCGACCGCTCTGTCCTCAACAGAAGCAGAATATGTGGGTCTTGCTAAAGCTACAAAAGAAGCTGTGTATCTCAGAAATTTGCTTAATGAGATCGATCTGATTAGGATTGAGTCAATTACTATTTTCACTGACAATCGTGGAGCTCAGTGTTTATCGAGTGATCCTAAGTTTCACTTCAGAGCGAAACATATCGATATTCGTCACCATTTTATTCGTGACTTGGTTGAGTAATTGATGTACAGCATCAATCAACTACGAAAATGTCGGCTGATATTTTAACTAGAGCAGTTTCACGAATCGAACATCAATGGTGTAGTAAATTTATGGGGATAGTCCCTAAATAAACAAATTAATGAATTACCAGTACCTACATTAAGGGAGCGTGTTGGAATGTAATGTGATTTTAACTTTAAATTTAAATCTAAATGTATAATCGTTTCTAAATTCTTATTGATTCCTTATTGGCAATCTAGCTGCGATCTTGTAATAAACGTTTTTGTTTTGATTTATAGACTCTCATTAAAATGTTATCGATACTATATATTCTTCGGATGTATAAGATAATGAGTTGACCAGTATGGTATCTAATTTGCTCATTAATTTAACAATCCAATTGATAAAAATTGATCAACGATTTATAAAAGTTTCTTTTCGTTTATACAATAAATCTGAGTTATACCAAAAGGTGTTTTGATTTTATTCAACAATATTCGTATAATTTATATCAATTAAAAGTTATACATTAATGTATTCTTCAATTTTTTTATTGTTATATTTATTAACGTGAATATGATAATGAAACTTTAAAAATGTATTTATTTAAATGTGTTGAGAATTAATTAATTCTCAGTTTGAATTTGCCAGCTGACAGGAACTTCGGCGGCCATCTTGGGACTGGGTCGATAACCAATCGACCAAATAATCAATAATTCTCAATTTAGTCAATCATTTGACTAATTTTCAGTGTCCCTTTTGACTAATGAAGTTCCTATCGCCATTCTTACACTATTCTCGTTCACGTGTACACGCCATCCACATTCATTCGTAACAAATCTGAAAGTTTTGAGTCAATCATCAGTACTAGTGCTATTGTAAATTGTCAGAGCCAATCAAGCTTCATTCTAAAACTAGAATCAAGTAATATTTCAAGACACTTCATCGTAATTCAAGACATTTCATCAAGATTCATTTTGCATTGCATTGATAGGCTAACGCTACGTGCATAATCACATTCTTGCTCAACTTGAGAAGCGTGCTGAGCTCGTGTGGGAGGTCAATAATACCGAACACACCAAGTTGAGTATTTTTTGGACATTCAATTCAGATTCAATAATTAAAATAGACATTCAGTGATTTTGAGCGACATTCAGTCTTCCTAGTTAATAACACAAAGTTGTCAGTGTATTTAGTGTACCTGTTAGTGCTTAAAATAAAGATATTTTATTTTTGTTATAAAACCTGACTTCCGTTTGCTCTGTTCCGGCACAATCATCCCTATCCTTAAACGGATAGGTTAAATTCACGAGTTGAAATTTTCTCAACATTTAATGGTACTTCGAGCCGGATCAGAGCTCTCGGTTGTAAAGTACTAAAATTTTGGTGACACAAGTGACAAAGACAAAGACAATCAAGTGTGTAAGTGCTTAAAATGGCCGACCAACAATAGAAGAGTGAGGACCAAGAGTCCAAGACCTCAAAACCTCAACCAACAATCAGCGTGACTCCTGACGATGGCGCAGAGGAGTTTGGTAGTCCAACCGATCAATTAGAAGAACCAGATCTCCAGCCACAACGGAGATCAACCACGGAAAACACAAGACAGACAATCACACCACCCAATCCTGGTCTACCTATTCAATTGACCTCCAAAATTAAGTCTCAAATGGCTCGGCTACGCTTAGCCCAGTTATTCACTCAACAAATCAGAGACCAACAACAGACAATCACCAAAGGAGAATGACTCTCGCTGGAAAGTAGATAAGCAGGGCCGGTTCTGGATTACTCTGCAATACCGGCCAAGTCAAAAAAGTGGGTTCTGATCTGCGGTAATTATCGACCGCGATAACTTTGACGATAAGTTACCGACCGTGATAAATTATCGACACTGATTAATTATCGGCAGCGATTGATTGTGATTTTTCTCACCGACCTCGATAAATTATCTTCAATGAAAATACCGATTTTTTACCAACCGTGATTAAAATTTCACTATCAGCAAAAATAACTGATTTTACAAAGTATTGTCAATGTATTAATATTCTCTCAAATTTGCACTACCGACTATCAGGGTTTTCTGGAAATAAATGAATGAATACAGTAATCTTTTTTGTGCAAACAATTTATTTATAGCAAAAAAAAATTTGATTAATACATGAATAATATAATCATAATTATATAATATATATTTTTTACAATATTTTATGTTAGTTTTCTCATTTGCGCACTATAAGGTTTATACTCTATTATTCGATCATGTAAGATCAAACAATAGGCTGATGTGCTAGCAGGAAAAGCTTTTGATGATTCAAATTTCAGTCGAACATCAACTGGTCCTGATTTTAAGGATTCATTTTGTTTAGAACAATCAATTACAACGAGTGGTGCTATATCTATAAATTTTTTTTTCGTGAGTAGAGGTTCTGCTTCTTTATCATAATATGATGTTTGGAAATTTCTATACATATCATATAATAAGGCAAATTGATTGTGATTTATGTCAAGATTCATGTTACCATATGGATAGCATTGTGAATTGAGGAAAAGTTTTACATCCCTTAAATCACAATGATCGAAATGACTTGCATCTTTTGTAGCATCATTTTTGCGTGCAGTTTGAAATCCTAATATAACATAGTGGGGCTTTTCCAATTGAGTTGATGTTTTTACGACCCATAGTGTTTGGTTGTGTTCGGCAGCATTGGATATTTATATAATTCCCATGATCTGAAACTCACTGGAATCGGTGGGTCTGTAACTTAACAATTCTACTTTTTTTATGTCTGCAACAGTGACATAAGGAATTATCCATTCAATTTTTATGAGCGTGATCGTCTCTTCAGGTTCCGCTGTAGCTTGTACAATTCCATTAAGATCGGTATTTGAACGAGTAAGTATTAATTCATGTTTGGCATTGACAATTATGCGATGATAATCTTCAGCAAATCCGAATAGCATATGTAACGGTATCGAAACATCCAAGTATCCATTATCATTGAATAATCTTTCATTATCAGTTACCCAACCTGCATTATCTAAATAATTTTTTTGACCTGGATGAAGAGATAGATATCCCTTCATGAGACTTGTAAAACCAACATTTTTATTTCGATCAATCTCAACACCATTCAATTCATATCGTATTACTTTAAATAAATAGCATACGGCCATATTAACGAATTTTGATGTTGCTGCTACTGCATTTCCGTTAGATTTCGTGAATTTCCCCACAATATAACGGGAACTTTTGCTTGGCAAGAGACATAAATCTTGATTTTGAACTGAGATATGTATCTCATCATTATTATTATATGTTGTAGATGCATATGGTTGATGAGCACGCACCTCAATGTGTGCAATAGACTCATCAAATATGACACCTTTGCTTATTGCTAATTTTTCTTCTTCCATGGTAAAAGACATGCAAGACAATACACTTTCACTTTAATTTTGTTGCACTTTTGCGTATTTTTAGTCCCAGACTTTGTAGGAATAATCGATTTTGATAAGTTAATCGTTTGAGTTTTCTTCGATGACTGATGGGATTCAGGCATGATATGTTAGTTTTATAGCTTCCCCCCACTATTAGTTTATAAACAATCCCCATCACGTGACTGATTTCAAATGTAAACGTATTGTTACAGTTTCAATCGTAAATTAACCAATTGACCGTCTTGATCAACAATGCGCAGTTGTAAATTATGTATTGTCTGTAGGGTGATTGGAAGATAAATGACGTTTGATGGAACTTCAATGATCTTATATCCTGGTGGAACTGATGGGAAAAATTCATGAATCCTATGTACCAACTAATTATCCATGAATGCTCCTGTAGTAATATTACATTCAATCCTTAATGCATTCATTTTCAAGATAGATACTGGTAAATCTGATGTGTGAGTCAATTTTGGAAAAATAACTCGTGGACTAAAGCCTAACAAACTACCAATAGAATCATGCGGTTTGAAATTTATTGTTGCATTTTCACTGTAAACTTCACTGTGTAGTTCATTATTATTGGGCTTAATAGAAATTGATAATTGAGTATCAGCTTTCTTCAAATAATTTTCAATGTCTTTAATTTCATAGCTTCCTGTGGGTATCTTAATACTTTTATCTTCACCATTGAGTGTATAATAAAATTTATTATTGCCGTTATCAATATTTGGAATGGAATTGAAGGTTAACAATTCCACAAGTCCTAGGGTATACGTTTTAGATGATGATAATTCAATTGGTGGGAAATAAAACGCTTCTAGAATGGACATTTGTCCAGACAATGTTAACGTGAGTGAATCATCCATGACTGATGCTTATTGGAAAGTGCATATTACTCTTATACTTTTCTACGTAAAAATTTTAAACACAAGTGTCCGCAATTATCTGTACTGTAATCTTGATATTTTCCATGATTGTACAGTATTTTATTAACATTAAGATATTTCATAAGCTCATGTAGTGGCTGCAAATTGCCAAAACTGTCGTAATATATCACTTCATTACCACGTTTTTTATATGCCACTCAATGAGTTCCAGGTCCAGTTTTATCATCGAAATTAATAATTGCTGATTCATTTTTTCACGGTGGAGATTTTGGAAGATCACTTCGCATAAAAACACCACGAAAAAAGGGTATTTTCATGATTTTTGCATATTTTTGAAGTTCAATATCAGTCAGTGCACGATGGGGTAAATTTAAAAGTTTTTTTTTTTTACCGGTTTCAAATACAATCCCAATCCTCTCTTGCTATTGCTTCCATTTTCTCGTTATGTCGTATAGCTTCTTCTAATTGACTTTTGGCGTCTTTAGCATCATAAATTGCTTTTGCGATGCCAGCAGCGCCACCTGACGTTGGAAATTCCTAAAGCAGCAATTCGTTCAGCAATATCTGCGTCTCTCGCAAAAACACGTTTCATAGATTTTTCAGCAAGTATTCTATCAGCTGCGTTTCTAGCTTCAATGTTATCTCGATTTTGCGAATATGCAATATCGTGTTCTTTACAAGCAGCGTCCAATGGATTGATTCCTGGATCTCCACGTGCTAATCTTTCCTTCAATTTAGTTCCTGGACCACAATAATGATATCCTGGTATATGAAGTTCAAATAGCAATTTGTTTATAAGTGTGTTAACAATACCAGCACCTCGTTTTTCGATACGTCTTTGCACTATCATTGTTCAAGAACGACTAACTCGACACCTATAAAAGATGTAAATTTATAACTAGAATTTCATTCTACATCAAGATGAAGTTCAATCAACAAGACATTAAGTTGCCTGTAATTAACTTTGACCTATCACGAGACACAAATATCAAACGTCACGGACAACTTTTACCAAATAGTGTCCGTGGTGTTATTTGTGGTCCATCAAATTGTGGAAAGACAAATACTCTTTTAGCACTTATTGTACATCCAAATGGCCTACGATTTGAAAATTTTTATTTGTATTCAAAATCATTCAACCAACCTAAATATCAGTTTTTAAAAAACAAAATTGAACTAATTAAAGGTACTAAATTTTATGCTTTCAATGAGCATGAGGAAGTGGTAAAACCGGATGAAGCGAAACCCAACTCAATTATGATTTTCGATGAAGTAGCATGCGGAAAACAAGATAATATGCGAACCTATTTTTGTATGGGACGACATAGAGTTATTGACTGCTTCTATCTTTGTCAAACTTATGCACGAATTCCTAAACATTTGGTGCGTGACAATACAAACTTTCTTGTACTCTTTAGGCAAGATGACATGAATCTAAAACACATTTACGATGATCATGTAAATACTGACATGACTTATTCTCATTTTCGAGATATATGTTCAATGTGCTGGAATAATGATAAGTATGGCTTCTTAGTAATTGATAAAGACAGTGATCTTAATAATGGGCGATATAGAAGAGGATTTGATTGCTTCATAAGTATAAATTCACCGTAAATATATTAAATTGTACATTATTTATGTGATTGTCAAAGTGTGAACATGAAAACTACGAAGCTGCAACAAGAAAAAAAAGTATTGCATCAAATAGCAAAAGCTAGTGATGCAATACGCCACAAGCATAAGTTGATTAAACTTGGAAGAGATATGACTCAACAAACCATGAGTGAAATATTTAAACCTATGGTGACTTTTCTTAAACAATTAGCTGATAAAACACTTATTAAAGAGGAACCTCAAGAAATAAAAATAAAAAAAGAAGAACCTAAAGAAGTGCCGAAAGAAGAAGTTAAAAGCAAACAAGAAAGCCTTACACCTGATTATGAAATAACTGATGATGATTCTTATACAACAGCAACAATTACCCATCAAAGTACTTCTATTAAAGACATACTTGTAGTAAGGTATTTGAAGATGTTCAATTCTAAGCTCTTGTCCAAAGAATTAGATACAAAGTATGGCATACGAAAGTTAAAAGTTAATTGACTGATGATGGGTGATTCTGAAATCAGGTTCGACGATAATTTTATTTATATTGGTGATAAAAAATACAATACTACTTCTGGTCTATTGGAATCATTATTTATGGATTCACCTAATCAATCAAAAATAACAAAAGGAGATGAAAACACTTACGGCAGAATTATCAGTATGACAAACGCCTATCGAAAGCATTATCTTCCTGACAGAAGTATCAGAGTAGATAAGAATTTAAAAAAATTCACCGACATAATCAGTAAATATATACCAAAAAGTGGAGAAAGTTTACCACAATATATGATTAAATATAAACAAAATCATCCTACCGATTATATTTATTGGGATGATCCCAATGAACTTGTAGATCGACTTCGTTTACTTATTGCATCTCAAACTGCTGGAAATTTCAGTCATACTAACGAAATTGAATTAATTTTAGAGGAATTGCGTGAAGCTGAAATCATTTATTAATCTGATGTATTCTACACAGCTACTCATTCTTTGAAAAACTTTTGAAGTAAGAGGTTTAAAAATGAGTGTTGACGTTTTTGAACGACAGTTAGCAAAAGATTTTGTGAAAAGTGCTATTTGTGGACCTCCTGGTGAAGAATTCAAATCAACTGCGGATCAACAGTTTGACATAGATCATAAGAGATTGTGTAATCTCGCTGAACCAGTAGATTTGAATGATGCAACATCATTAGGAGTAATTGAAAAAAAGATTACAATTTTAAAAAAATTTATTGAAATAGAATTACGTCTGTTACGCGAAACTGTAGTAAATTTAAGAAGAATTGTTGAAGAAAATAGAGAAAGAATCAAAATCATTAATGTTCAAGTAGAGCAACATATTGAATCATCACAAGAACATCGTAAACGTCTGAAAGAAGAATTGAATGGAACAATTGAACTGCATGAGTCAGATCGATTACGTTTACTGAAGAAAGCAAATCGTAAACAAGCTGAAAGTATTAAACAATTGGAAGAAAATATTCGGAAATATCTTGATCAGCAGCATCATGAACAAGGAGAAACAAATAATAACTGAAGAGCTGCATAGACCGGTTAGAAGAAATTATCAACGACGACATGTTGATATACGTGGGCTTGATGAAACTTGGCAAGCTGATCCAGTTGACATGACAGCATATAAATCTTATAATAAACGTCATCAGTATTTATTGACTGTTATTGATATTTTTTTAAAATACGCTTGGGCTATGCCCACAAAATCTAAAAATGGTAAAGATGTAGCCCATGCAATGAAACCGATTCTATTACAAAAGAGAGTGCCAAAATTTTTGCATGTTGATAGAGAAAAAGAATTTTACAATAAAGAATTTGAAGCACTTATGGAAAAATATAATATCAAAATGAATTCCACATTTAGTAATCTTAAGGCATTTATATGTGAACGATTTAATCGCACGTTAAAGAGTCAGATGTGGAAACAATTTACGTTGCGAGGTAATTACCAGAGGATAGACATCTTACCAAAATTGATGACATCATATAACAATAGCAAACATAGAACCATCAAAATGAAACCGATTGATGTTACTTCAGCCAATGAGAAACAATTACGTCATACTATCTACAATAATAAACTTGAAGTTCAACAAAAATAAAAAAGACTAAATTTAAGGTTGGGGACAAAGTACGCATAAGTAAATATAATCATGTCTTTGAGAAGGGATACACCCCTAATTAGACAACTGAAATCTTTAATGTAAGTCAAGTATTGAACACTGATCCAGTAACCTACAAGCTTGTCGACTATCAAGATCAACCGATTGAAGGAGGTTTTAATGGCAAATCTTTATGATGCTCGTGTAAGATTTTTGGATACTCTGAATCAACCTCGAAAATGTAACCAACTGGAGAATCATTGGAGATCTTTTTAATTATTTCACAGATATTAGAAATATTGATGTAATCTTTCACCCATTCAAATGATCCAGTTGGTAGGTTCTCACTCATTGCTGCTCCATACAAATTATTTACATCAAAATACATGAGATATGATATATTTTCATTGGGGTTATAATCATTACACATATACGGGTTATTTGCTTTTGCATATCTATTTGAACACTGTGCCACTCTACCTCTAATACCTTTTTCTATGAAATTAAGTATTTCCACGTTGTCCAAGAGTTCGAGTTCAATTTCTGTATATTTCAACATAGCATCAAAAGCTAATCCAGGTGCAGTGTAGTAATGTAACGGATCAAGCTCATAAGTAGAGATACAATTTGTCTAAAATTTTGAAAAATGTCTGCTAACAGAAGAACGTCTGTTTTCAAATATAAATCTGAATATTCACCGAAGGTGTTTAGTTGAAATTGATCCCAGACGTGGCGTGCATGTTGGTAATCGTCATCGGAAATGTCCGAATCGTTGAGTTTCGAGTAGAATTTTGTTTTGTCAGGTAGCTGTCGTTCGTCAAGTTTTTCCCAAATGTCAATACATTCATATGGGAAAATACCTTTACGAGTTACTAACTGAAATTTATCTGGCTCGGGATAGAAACTTTTGGTAATTGATTTTGCGTTATTATCCAAAAATGATGCAAGTTTCTCAATACCATTGCTCATGAATCGGAAGAAATCAATAAATCGTAATTTAACAAATATTTCTTTTTTTCTTTTTTCGTAGGAAATTTTCTGATCAACTGTTTTTGTAAATGCTATGTATTTTTCTTTATTGACAGGTAATAATTCCATATAACCTTTAAATGATGTAGCTAATGAGTTAATAAAAAAATGTGAGTCATATCCTGAGAGGTTATGAAAAATGACTGGAATTATGCATGAATTTTGATAATTTAAATTACAATTAACATGAGCAGCGCCTCGATAATTGCCTGTAAAGTGACAGTGATCATGTACTTTCGTTTCATCATGTAAAAATGATTTATTACAAATGTGACAGATTTTTGCATTACGAAAATCGTTTTACTGTTGGGATGTTAATGGTTTCATTGGTACTACGTTTTCTAGGTAAGTTTGGACAGTTTCAGCTATTTTTTTCAACTCAGTCATGAACCAATTTATACAATTAACGTTACGTTTATGATTAGATCGACATTTTTAATTGTCATATGTACAGTGCATATAATAGGCTACACTACATGGAATATGCTTTTGATTACCTTCATTATCAGGTTCAAGAATACTCTCAAGATCGGCATAGATAGCAAATGGCACAGGCTCTTTAAAATAAAAATTTTTAAATTTCATTTTAACACCTTTTTCCGGAAGTGAAATTCGCGTATCGTTCATATTGATACAATTTTTTTGATGATTTTTATATGATTTCTTTATCTCAAAGTGATTTAAACATCTATCACATAAGAATAGTTTGTGTGCATTTTTAGAAATTTGATTTTCAACTAATCTTGAAAGATCCTTTATCAGACAAAAATAAAAAACTGGATTAATATTATTATTTTCATCACCTACTTCTACTCTACTTTGTACCATTAACAGGTGAATACATGCCTCATCTACTTTATAATATTTACTTAAATATAACGGAATAATTTCACAATTATTATCTAAACCATACGTACAGTCATCTAAATCATACACATTTATTGCTAAATCGTTGAGTTTTTCAAATTTTGGAATATCATGTAAGGTTGTGGGACAGTTGATACCCTCACATTTTAACACACTTTTGTAATCAGGATATAAACTTGTTCTTGTTGAATTTACAAAAACAGGATGAAGAGCTGCAGTAACCGCCCAAAAGAAACAACACTGATCGTTGTTTTTAATATTTAGTACTGCTTTTTTTTGTGGTATAAATTTTGGTAGAGGTATAAATGTAGATTGTCCAGCTAATAGAGGTTGATAAAGATTAATATTGACTTGAAGATATTCAATTTCTACAAGTGACCAACCAGAATCTTGTTCTTGAAAATCCTCGACTTTTGTTAGTAGTTTGTCAACAACATTTTCCAGAAAATGTTTTTTTATGTCTGTTGACGGCAAAATTGCTTCATTTTTAACATTAAAGTACTTAATTACTACAACTGTTCCATCATTTGTTTGATTACTGAATTTACAAGCAAGGACAAAGTTCACTTTTAAATTTCCCTCACTTGTTACTATATCTGTCAACTTTTCGGTAATCAGCTTTTCAGCGTCCAATAAAAAGTCTCGTAAATTCAAATGTTACAAGTTAATGACAACACCAGTGCGAATTCGATTTTTGAAAATATTTTCTAAATCTTTCCATCGAATCAATTGTTCTGTTGATTGAAGGCTTCCTCCAACGATTGAATGATTTATAAACTTTTCATGTAATGTTGTGAGTGCTGCAATTATCGATTGAATTCGTTGTTTTTCACCAACCGATAAACCACTCGATTGCAAATGTCTGTTTAATGTAGTAATATTGTCACTACTAATTCGCACCCACTTATCGATGATTTCACTAGATTCATGATTTAAAGATGGTAGAAGAGTATAAGGCTCCTCCATCATTTTAATTAAATCAGAATAATAGTTTAATGCACTCATTTTTTTCGACTATACTAGACAAACTTCAGAATTACAATGATGAAAAAGCGTGTTTAAAAAGATTTATATAGGATTTTGGATGACCTTGTAATGAGTACCATAATCCAAAAAAATTTCTTGAAAGTTCGAGAATATCAATTACCAAATTTAACTTTCATTAAATAACAATTTTCTTAAAATGTAGAGAGGGGAAATATTTAAATCAAAAGAACAATAATTTCAAATTTTTTTTTTTTTATTTATTGTATTCATTATTTTTGTAACATGAAAATTTTTTTTAGATTACATTGATTATCGTAAGATTTACATTTCATCAATTGTATCCAATATATTTTTTTTTGACATGTAAAATTTTAGATTACATTTCATCATTAACTATGAATTCAAAAGAATTGTTAGCTCCACCATGGTACAACAATGATAATCTGTTGTCAGTGGCCACCTCAACCAATTTTTCAAATTCTTTATGATTTTCCAAAATTTTCACCGTTCTTGGAGGTAAAAATATCATGTAGCTATTTTTAACTGTTGCCACAACTTTTGTTCCATACACAGTTTCAAGTTCTTTTAAACCAGTAATTTTATACGTTTTACATGGTTTTAATGTATCTTTTTGGTTAGTAAGTACGTCTCACACTTGGCAATTTTATTTACTCTTGATAGATCCATTTTTACCGTTTGAATTATGTATAACAATGTATTTCTCACAGTTTCAATTGATCAGTGATTTTAAACATGAGTTGCATGGGTATAAATACAATTCATCCCCTCCAAAACAAAGATTCCAGAATGTTTCAATTTTTGATGCAATCCCTGAGATCATTTTAATTCTTGCTTGATTTTCCAAGAAAAATCGAATGCATGATGTTTCATTATCATTCTCGTTGAACGTTTCAGACTATCGAAAATTACATGTAATGTAAAAAATACAATTTTATAGATAATCGTTGTAGTGATCAAACAATAAAATTAGATGTTATAATTTTAAAGTGGGGATAAACATATAAATAGATGATTTACCAAAAAAACTTTTCAGTTGGGTTTTACATTTGGGCATGTGTACAAATTTTTTGAGCGCATCATGGAAATGATATTTGATGTTCAAGGTTTCAAGCAGCCAAGTAATCAGTTTTTAGTGAAAGAATTGGCGACTATTACAATCCAAGATAATAGTGATGGTATGGAAGACATTTCAGTGATAATTTTTAAACCGCCATATCAGTGGGAATATTTACCTGAAAAATATGAATGCATAAATTCGTGGTTGATACGTAATTATCATGGCATTCCATGGAAATCTGGAACAATACCATGTGATGAACTTCCATACATTCTTCGTGTACTTGTTAAAGATCGAGACCGTATTTACGTGAAAAGAGATGAAATGAAGAAATGGTTAGAAAGTTTAATTGACAACTCAAAAGTTGTAATTAATTTGGATGAGCTTGGATGTCCTTCGCTACATGTTCTGGATATGAATCATCTAAGAGATTGTGGGGTGCATAATGGAGAAAATAAAAAATGTGCAGAAAAGAATGTAATTCTAAAAGCATGGTATATGGTGAATTTTCATAAAAAAACCCTTTTGAGAAGTCATTCAAATTGTATTGTTTACAACTCGATAGAGATATCTTATTACATCGTAAATGTTACAAACATTACATGTCATTAGATCATACAAGAACTTTAAGAATTCATTGTATTGATTGTAAAAAAGAAGAATTCATTCATTCAAATACATAAAATAAAAATGTATAATTTTTATTTCTTAAATAAAAATTCTTTCTCAAGATAAAAAACTTATTATTATTGTTAAAGAAGTCATTTAACGTCATAATATGTATTCTGTCTTACTTCAATAAGTAACACAGAATAAGAGTATAAACAAAGTGAAAAAGAGATAAGGGTGAGGAAAATATGATGCAGTCGACCGACTAAGTCAAACGTTAACGTTTCTAAATGAAATAAAATAAGTCGATTATTTTTCGACACATGGCCCTTTCAACACTTGCATGAATCACAGCTTCTTAGCGGAGGATAAAAGTATAGACAAAGTCAGGAAGCGGTGGCAGAGCGAGGGAAAGAAGATAGCAGAGGCATGAGCGACAAAGAAAACACGTTTAATTAAAAATCCAATCGAAAAAATATGTGTCTAAAATTATTTATCCATAGTAGAGATCGTTTACAAACTATTTTAATAATTAAAAAGAAAAAAAATGTCACTTATAAATTTTTTTTGTGAGAATTTTTTCTTGTTGTCAAATTCTTCTGTTTATCTGTAATTTGATGCTGAGTGATGTGATCAAGGCCTCTCTATATAGATTAAAATCAATATCGTTCAATGATTTTTTCACCATTGGCCTCTTTGAAAAATATAAACATTTAGCCATGGTGTATGATGCATAGGACGAAATATTTAGTTCATTTTCGACAGTCAAACTGATCAAACCATACTAAGTAAGTAGTGACTTTTGCTTCATTCAAGTATAAAAAGTGTGCTTTTTTTTTAATTTTTATGCATTAATATAATTATTTATTGGAGGTTTGGCCACCATCTCAATTTCATCATCTGTACATTATGGATGATACCTTTGAGACATTCAACAAATCAGTCTCAGACTTCTTCATGATATCTGCTAAGGTAGCTTCCAAGGAACCTCCAGCACAAACAACATCAAACAGTGGTGCATCTGACGTCGCACAAGCATTAGCCCGACTACCAAAATTGTCAGTACCAAAATTCCATGGGACTTGTGCTTCCTGGTTGTCATTCAGAGACTAGTTCGAGTCCATGATAGCCAATCAACCTGGTCTGGATGAGGTAATCAAATTCAATTATCTCAAATCAGCTCATTCAGGTCCAGCTCTTTCTCTCTGAGAGAACCTTCCTCACACGAAGGAATCATTTACAAAAGCATGGGCGACACTCAAGTCCAGGTACGAGAATCGCAAGAGTACAGCAATCTTTACAGAAAATTCATGAAAGAATACGAAGAACTTAGTCATATGAGACCTGCTCCAACAATCAATCAAGAATCTCAATACATTCATCCATACTTTCTTCTTTATCATGGGGTTTTAAGACCAAGTAGCACAACCACCAAGCTTAAAGTCGTCTTCAATGGATCCAGCCCGACGTCAACTGGAATCTCATTAAATGACATCACTCATACTGGAGCAAAAATTCAATTAGACATCTTTGACGTACTTCTTTGGGTTCGTCAACATCAATACGTATTCTCAACTGACATAACAAAAATGTATCGTCAAATAATGGTTCATCATGAAGATTGGAAGCTTCAACAAATTCTTTGGCTAGACAATCACGACAAAATCATTCCATATCAACTCACAACAGTAACCTAGGGCACTAGATCAGCTCCTTATCTAGCAGTTCGTGTGTTACTGCAATTAGTAGAGGATGAAGGCCATAAATATCCAAAAGCAACTCAGACAATCATTAAAGGCAGATATGTCGACGACATATTCGGAGGAGCAGATTCTCCAGAAGAATTAATTCAAGTTGCTGAGGAATTAATCAACTTGCGCAAGGCGGGCGGCTTTCCCCTCGCAAAATGGCAATCGAACAGTCAACCACTTCTTCGAAAAACGTCACAATCATCAGGCAATCAACAAAAAATCAACTTCGAAGACTGCACTACAAAAATTCTTGGACTTCAATGGAATCCAAGCTCAGACACATTCACATCAAAATCAGTCACTCATGAATCAACATATTCAAAACGCCTCATTCTTTTAGAAGTAGCTCAAATTTATGATCCTTTGGGGTTTGTGTCACCAATCACAATCAGAGCTAAGATACTCCTTCAAGAACTCTGGTTACACAACCTCAGCTGGGACGAACCAATCCCACAATCAATCATCAATCGCTGGCTGATCATCAGAGAAGAATTCACTCAACTTCATGAGATTTCACTTCCCCGATGGATTCACACAACCAGACATTCAACTGTCGAAATTCATGGATTCTCTGATGCTTCACAGCTTGCAATGGCTGCAGCAATCTACCTAAAAATCAATTCACCGTCCACAGGGCCCAAAATTACACTCATCTGTGCAAAAACTAAAGTAGCACCAATCAAACAAATCACGATCCCTAGGCTAGAGTTAACTGCTGCGTTAATTCTAGCAAAACTCACAAAGTATGTTCGAGCTACACTTCACAGAGTAAACATACATTCAATTCACTTATGGACGGACTCTTCAATCACTCATTCATAGATCAATTCAAATGCAGGACGCTGGAAGGACTTTGTCAGGAACAGAGTAGTGCAAATTCAAGAACTAGTTGCGGACGCGCACTGGCACCACATTTCTGGCAAAGAAAATCCAGCGGACTGTGCTTCAAGAGGGATCACAGCCAATCAATTAAAAGATTACTCACTATGGTGGAGGGGACCCACCTGGTTAGCTGAGAATCAAGAAAACTGGTCAGTAAATTCACCACCAGCTGACGAGGCTTGTAACTTAGAAGCTCGTCCTGGAATTTCACTCATAGCAGCCATTCAAGACACAATCATTCAATGGGACTTGGTTAACAGATATTCTACACTCAACAAGTTACTTAGAATCACCGCCTTAATCATCAAATTCACTTCAAGACTTCGACATTCACCAGTTACCAGTCCTTTAGCATCAATCACAACAGCTGACATCGAAAAAGCGAGAATCTTCTGGATAAAGTCTACTCAAGCAGCACATTTTCACCAAGAAATCAGGACTTTATCCAACAATCAACATCTTCCACCAAACCATTCATTCAACAGACTTACAGCATACGTTGACTCAGAAGGAGTTCTACGAGTAGGAGGACGACTTCAGCATGCTCAGTTGAGTCATGATTCAAAACATCAATCAATTCTACCTCGACATTCACCACTCTTGTTATTAGACATTATCATTTAACCACACTACATGGTGGCACTCAACTTACAATCACAACAATCAGACAATCTTACTGGATCATGGGTGGAAGAGCTCCAGTGAAAACATTCATTCTTCGGTGCATCGAATGTGCTCGACAAAGAGGCATAAGAGCACAACAACTCATGGGCCAATTGCCACAATCACGTATCACTCCTTCACGGCCATTCTCTCATACTGGCATAGACTATGCTGGGCCATTCACAATCAAAACATCATCAGGCAGAGGAGCCAAGACTAGAAAAGCTTGGGTCTGTGTATTTGTCTGCATGTCAACTTCTGCAGTTCATTTGGAAGCAGTTAGTGACTATTCAACTGAAGCATTCATTGCTGCCTATAGGAGATTCACCTCTAGACGAGGATTATGCCAGACAATCTATTCTGACTGTGGCAGAAATTTTATAGGAGCTGATATAGAACTCAAGAAATTATTCACACAATTCACCAGAGAACATGAGGTCATCTCTAGATTCATCGTCACCAACGGCACTCATAAAAAAAAATTTCTGACATAATATATATACATTTCGTCTATAATATTTTAACAAACTTTATACAACAGTTAAAACAAAAATTATTCTCAATGATTTATATGGCTTCATTTAATTAGAATTATATTTGTTTTATTTGATGCATTTTAAATTTGAATTAAATTTTTTTGTCCTAACAAATTATTTCTATTCGGGGATTCGAACCTACAACGACTCACACGTACATGACTTAAACTTACGCTTTAACCCGCTTAACTATTCTAATACTTCTTTTGTAAACGAAAATACTCGAATAAGAAAAAACAAAACAACGATTCCATTAATTTATTGGTACACAGCTTTTACTTGACGGTAAATGATGTCTACTTTTCAATATTCAGAAATCTACACGCCGATAATAAATTTTTAGAACTAAATATGAGACAAAACAAATTTCTTTACTGTAAAGTTTCATTTTAATCCACTAAAATGATAAAATGTAGAATTTCATGTCGTTATTTGTAAATGTTCTATAACTTTGTCATAATATCGATAATCGTTTAAAGATGATTACAATTCATTATATTTAAAGTAAAATCAACATCATCACTCCCTTGTAGCTATTAGGAAACAGATTGCCATCAGACTTACGTATGTTGCTGTCTTTTGGTTTCCTAACGTAAGATCAACATACGATCAATGTCAGACGGCAGATGCTGCTGCAGAAAGGAAACAGACGTACGCAAGTCCGTCGACAATTCTGACGACAGATCTTGGCTACTAGGGTTTTTACTCATTAAAGAAAGCGTTACGAGCCTTACTACTCTTCTCCGTGCAGAG
Source organism: Chelonus insularis (assembly GCF_013357705.1). Taxonomy (NCBI): domain Eukaryota; kingdom Metazoa; phylum Arthropoda; class Insecta; order Hymenoptera; family Braconidae; genus Chelonus; species Chelonus insularis. Next base: position 211,097 of record NW_023276656.1, read on the forward strand.
AGAAGATAAACAATCGAAGGTACCAGAAAATATTTTAAAGTTGTATAAAATCCAAAAAGTCTTAAGATATGCGATTACGCTGTGATAAATGATGATGGTTCGCGGTGACCCTAGAGGAGGTGATGGTGACGCTGACGCTAAATCTGACGGATTACTGGCACTTCACTTACTGTACGGACAGAAAGTATGCAATGAAACACTGAAGTTGAGGAAAAGCGTGACACTAAAATTGTTCTCAAGAAGAAAACTAATAGTGATTGAATAATATCGCAAGGAGGCTTTTGAGGCATTAAGAGAGTCACTAAACGAGAGATGATTCAAAGAGAGATGTTGGAAGACTGGTGTCAGAGAGATCCAAGGATTTTCTAGGAAGTAGTTGACAGAAGAGAGGAAAGTGACCTGTGATCTTTAGAAAAATTCCGTTGTATAAAAATTACAAAAGCCCGAAGCAATAAAATAGGTAGAGAGCAACAGAGGATCGTTGCTTAAACTGTAGGAAAGATTAGTAGATTAGGCGGGAAAACCCAACAGATGATAAAATAGCGACCGATAAGGTGAAAAAAAATATTTACCACTTGTCATCTGTTCTTAAGGCTGGGCTGAAGTCAGAAAGGCGACTGATTCCCCCTATCCAAATACATGGGATCGGGAAATTTCTAATTTCTTCGCCAATTTACAATTATTTCTATAAAATTAGGTACCAAATTACAGAGGAATTAATGCCGGACTGACGTAAACAACAATTTTTTGTATATAGTGAATATTTTTATTAAAAAAATTAGAAAGAATAATGAAAAAATTATGAATTGACTTGCCGCGCTTAAATTTCAAGATGGCGGCCACATCATTCAGATGAAAAATATCTAATTATTTCATTTTTATACGTTTTTCGCCCAAAATTCGTATTTGCGTCAGTCCTTGCCACCTGTCTGAATGTTAAAAAAATCAATTCATAGTATAAAATTGAATAATTTAGAAATAATTAGAAATCTTGTATTCCAGATGATATTTTCCGGAAAATTAGTTTGAAAAAATTCCGATAGGTGGCAGCATTATGCTCGTAGATGACCTCAGTCATCCATATTGAAAAAATGCTTAATCCGTATCCAGAATTGATGGTGCCCTGCATTTTGGTGAGTAATTTGTGTATGAATGTGTACGGGTAATATATGTATGTGATGTAAACATAGTGTATCACTTTACAATGCCCTACACTTTGATGACTATTGCAGTTAGGATAAATAAAAATGATGATACTCATTTAACATTAATCAATATAATACCTGCAAATAACTTCAAATACATATATTCATCCATTATTATCATTTTTATTAGGTATAAATGTTAATAAGGAAGCTCAATTCCAAGTCGGCGTATCCAAGCATGTAGTGTGAAAACAAATATACATTAACTCAATATCGAGATTATGCTGGCCATGTGGTTAGGGCGTCAGAGTTCTATTTTGCCGGGCAGGGTTCGATCCCAGTCATAACCAATTTTTTTTTTCTACTTTATTCGTTAGATTAGCATGTAATTAAAATATTGACATGCTATAATTAATCTTTTATAATAATTTGATTTTTTTTTCTCTTTATTCATTGAATTTATTGACGCTAAGTCGAAAAATATTTGAACAGAGCCATAAACTTTCTTTTTGTATAAATACATTGATAATAGCCTGTGTTCAACAACTTATACATCTTTACATGTATTAACAATGTTATGTTATTAACAAGTTAATCATATTATTATCAACATTGAAAAGTAGTTTAAACAATCCGTGGCGAGTTCCGGCACTTCGCTGGCAAGCTGTACCCCCACTCTCTATGCCCAAGCCTGCAGCTTATAATTTTTGAGCATATATAAATGTTTTGTAATCATCATAGCTCGGTGGTTAGCGCATCGGTCTTTCATTTTGATGGGCAGGGTTCGATTCCAGTCATGGTAAAGTTTTTTTTTTCTTTTTCATTTGTTAGATTTGCATGTAATTATAATATTAACATGCTAAAATGAATTCTTACCAACGATTTGATTTTTTTTTCTCAATTATTTATGTAATTTATCGACGCCGAGTCGGAAAACATGAACAGGGTTATAAACACTTTTTTTACTATAGCTATATGAACGTAGCTTTTTTTTAAGCAATTTAGAAATATTTAGAAGTAGTTGAAATAATCCACGGGGATTTCCGGCACTTCGCCGGCAAGCTCTATCCCCACCTTTCGTACTCAAGCCTGCATTATACAATTTATAAACATAAACATGATGTCAGAGATAATATGTTAGCTCTGTAGGTAGAACACCAAGCTTTCATTTTACCGATTAGGATTCGATCCCAGTTATAGCCAATTTTTTTTTTCATTAAAATTTTATATAAATACAATAATTGGTTGCTTATATAAGTTCAAAATCAATTCCTATTGTCTTTTAAAGACAACATTTTCGAAAAAAGAGAATTCATAGTAACTTGTTCTTCACCCTCAACTTATTTTCAAAAAAACAAGTTTTTTTCCGTAATCAATTGGAAGAATAATTAAATAAAATATATGAATTAATTTATAAGTATATAAAGTCACTTAAGCAAAAAAAAGAAAAAAAAATTGCCTATGACTGGGATCGAACCTTACCCAGCAAAATAAAAGATTGGTGCTCTAACCACTGAGCTATTATGGTTTCAATAATATAAAAGATGCTTGAAAATTATAAGCTGCAGGCTTAGGCACAGAGAGTGGGGGTAGAGCTTGCCGGTGAAGTGTCGGAACTCGCCGCGGATTGTTTAAACTATTTTTTATTGTTAATAAGTTGTTAAAAAAGGCTATTATCAATGTATTTGTACAAAAAAAGGTTAATGGCCCTGTTCAAATATTTTCTCATTTGTCATTGATTAATTGAAAAAAAAATTTTACATAAAAATTGAAATTTAAAACTCATTTTTGGCATGATAAAATTGCAATTACATGCAATTTAAATAAAAAAAAAATTTTGCCGCAATTGGAATCGAACACCGTTCGGTAAAATAACTGGCGAACCTTCTGACTATAGAGCTAGCATATTTTCATTTGCTTTGTTTACGTTTAAATATCGTAAGCTTCAGGCTTAGTAACAGAGGGTGGGGAATGTGCTTGCTCGTCAACTGTTCGAACTCGCAGTCTTCTCTGAAAAATAAGACGGAGATAGATAGATATATTTTGTGCTCTGTCTTGCTCGGAACAGATTATTCTGAAATTTGTAAATTTCTTGGTACCCTAAGGCTCCCTTTTTGTAGTGCATCCCTGAAAATTATCATTTTTCGAACGATTTCTCTGTTACCTACTCAATTTCAATTGATGTCGAGCTTCGGCTTTTCGCCGCACAACGTGAGGGCGTAAAGTCAACTCCGGGAAACTTTCTGACTTCAGCCCAGCCTTAAGAAACTCGTGGTTAAAAATTTTGAACAGAAGTAATTAACAAGATGTGTCAAATTAGTCATGAGCCTGAAAAAGCTGTTCCGATTTAAATAAATGAGTTCAGAAAAATGTGGCTCAAATATGAACCCCGATCCATTGAAAAAGAACAGCTTCGAGTTGTATGCGATGTACAAATTGTGCGAATTATTGGATTTGTTAAGTACAAGGAAAACATTTCGAGCTTGGTCGAATTATAAAATGGGAACGAGAAAGTGTGTCGACGGAATCTTTGATTCAAAATAAGATTATTCAAGGGAGAATTTGAGCTTGTATTTAAATTATGTATTAAAAATTAGAAATGAAATAACTGAATCGAGTAATATTTCTCAGAACTCTGCATAAGTGTTATGTGTGTAGAGTAGCACAATAAAAATCTCGGTGGTGAAGCCGAGTTGCGAGGGTTGAAGTTGTGATCGAAGTGAAAACTTTTAATTTAAATATTACCATGATCAATAATCACTTGTTAACAACAGTGTTCAATTGTTATGGACACAATTCCATATTATTGACAATTATTATTAACTATTATAGCGTCTTTAATGCTGTTTTCTCAATCCTGACACGAGTTTAAAATTCTTTCATTGCTGATTTTGTTTTTTAACAATTTTTTTTTTCGATGAAATATTGTCATAATATTCTCATACAAGTATTCTAATCATTTAATATTCGTATTTCTGCAATGATCTTGAAATTTTGTCTAAAAAATTGTATAATTTATAAATTGAAAAATTCCGGTCATTTTCCATTTTTGCTAGTTTTTTGGTTCTGTAAAAAAATGGCTGGACCGATTTTGTTGAAAACCGAATCAGTTTCAAGTTGCGCAATAACGTGTCAATTTTTTGTTCTCGAGATAATCGAGGTGAAAAATAATTCCGAACGCACATACGTACATACGCACACACACACACAGACGTCCACTGGAAAACGATTGTATGCGACTCTGGGGACCTTAAAACGTGGAGATATGTTAAAATTCGGGATTCGCAAAGTCGGACCCATTACTATAACTTCCCACTGGGAAGTTAATAAGTGGAGTTACTGTAGAGAAACTAAAAGATATCTAGTATATTATATAATATACTAATGGAATTAGGTACACATTATAGTGGTTTGATAGTAATTATTATTGAATGTGGTGATTAATTCGATTCATTAATTGAATAATATCTTATACAAATAATAATAATAGGACCGATTTCGCTCTGTGTCGCCCTTTTTTTAGAAAAAATAAAATCAGAACTAAATTCAATGATTTTAAAACTTTTTGTAATTCCATCATTGTCATTATTTCTGCTTGGTGCACATTTTTGTACAGCACAGAAGGAGGGGGCTGCTTTTATGAGATTTCACGATTTTTTATATATGTAAACTGAAAAGGGATATTAAAAAAATAAAAATTCATCTAGAAAATACTCGAATATTTTTATATTCGCGCCAAAGCAAGAATAACTTGTTACCGACTTTATAATCAGTTAGTGAGAGAACTTCATAGCAATCCAAAACTCAAATCACCAAAAAAAAAAAACGTACACTCGGTTTCATTCATGCCTTTTCTATACCATAACAGCAATTACTGGTTATTTTTACCATAATTTTGATTCACTGAACAAAAATATAATAAACTTATTACAGAGATATCCTATGAATTATAGACGTGATCTGTGAAAAAATTTCATTACAATTTTGAAAAATACATTATAACTTAAAATTATCAACTAAATATTAAAATAGGTCGTTACGAGTATCAATCCACATATACAAAATAGAAGATCTTTCATGGTTCAAATGTTGCAAATACCCAAATCACTGTAAATTGTGTAGCTTCAAAAATTTTGAGCAAAATTAAAATCGTCCAAATCAAAAGTTATTATAATGATCATATTTTTTGACTCGATAAAAAAGTAATGCTCATAATAGAATATGAAACTTTGGTCCTCTGATATTATTAAAATTAATTTTTCGGTTATTTTTTACCCACCCAAGTAGAGACAATCAGGTTTTGAGCGCACGCAATGACGGCCCAATTCAAGCCTAAATGATTTTTCAGGCTTTCAACCAGCCTAATTCAAGCCGAAAAACATGTTCTAGGCCTATAGTACGCTCAATTCAAGCTTAAAAATATTTTTAAAACTAAAAAAAAAAGAAATTGTTATAAAAACTTATTATTAAATTAACTTCCATGCTAAAAATTTACAGTTGTAATAATTTATCGTCATCGTTGTCGAATATGATTTTAGAAAATAAGTTTAAATTGGGCTCAGTGTGGGCCTGGAAAAATTTTTTCGGCTTTACTTGTGCTCTTTTGAAATTTAGGCCTGTAATAAGCTTGTTTTGGGCACTGAAAATTTTTTCTAAGTCAAGATTGGACTTTTAGTCCAGTCATATTAGATTTTAAATCGGAAAATCTTGAAATGGATGAAATTTTAATAGAATATTTGTAAGACTTTAAATAAAACTAAGTGATCACCAGCATTATATAGAGTAATCACCCTAAGTGACATAAAAAAAAATCGCCAAATCAAATAGCATCAATCGATCAAGTTTTTAATGCTGAGTCGATTAATGATATTCATTTTTTTGATTTTTTTTTATCGATACATGGGGTAACTGGGGGTAGAATGAAAATAATAATAAACAACTATTTGCAAGTTAGTTTTAATCGATTTTGTTTTTTAAGTGAAGTTGATTGAAGTTAACTTGAGCTCACTCTGCAAATAGTTTTTTATTATTATTTTTACAACTTTTGTTCGAAACATTTTTTCATATCTGTTATAGTTCTCGAAAAAAATGAGAACAAACATGAAAAAATGCATAAAAAAGCGTTTAAAGGGTGATTTCAACCCTTGCCTGGTGTCGGAGCTCACTTTTTTTTAGAGGAAACTAATTCTACATCCCCTACAAATATTCTATTATAATTTCATCCATTTCAAGATTTTCCGATTTAAAATCTAATATGACTGGACTAAAAGTCCAATCTTGACTTAGAAAAAATTTTCAGTGCCCAAAACAAGCTTATTACAGGCCTAAATTTCAAAAGAGCACAAGTAAAGCCGAAAAAATTTTTCCAGGCCCACACTGAGCCCAATTTAAACTTATTTTCTAAAATCATATTCGACAACGATGACGATAAATTATTACAACTGTAAATTTTTAGCATGGAAGTTAATTTAATAATAAGTTTTTATAACAATTTCTTTTTTTTTTAGTTTTAAAAATATTTTTAAGCTTGAATTGAGCGTACTATAGGCCTAGAACATGTTTTTCGGCTTGAATTAGGCTGGTTGAAAGCCTGAAAAATCATTTAGGCTTGAATTGGGCCGTCATTGCGTGCGCTCAAAACCTGATTGTCTCTACTTGGGTGGGTAAAAAATAACCGAAAAATTAATTTTAATAATATCAGAGGACCAAAGTTTCATATTCTATTATGAGCATTACTTTTTTATCGAGTCAAAAAATATGATCATTATAATAACTTTTGATTTGGACGATTTTAATTTTGCTCAAAATTTTTGAAGCTACACAATTTACAGTGATTTGGGTATTTGCAACATTTGAACCATGAAAGATCTTCTATTTTGTATATGTGGATTGATACTCGTAACGACCTATTTTAATATTTAGTTGATAATTTTAAGTTATAATGTATTTTTCAAAATTGTAATGAAATTTTTTCACAGATCACGTCTATAATTCATAGGATATCTCTGTAATAAGTTTATTATATTTTTGTTCAGTGAATCAAAATTATGGTAAAAATAACCAGTAATTGCTGTTATGGTATAGAAAAGGCATGAATGAAACCGAGTGTACGTTTTTTTTTTTTGGTGATTTGAGTTTTGGATTGCTATGAAGTTCTCTCACTAACTGATTATAAAGTCGGTAACAAGTTATTCTTGCTTTGGCGCGAATATAAAAATATTCGAGTATTTTCTAGATGAATTTTTATTTTTTTAATATCCCTTTTCAGTTTACATATATAAAAAATCGTGAAATCTCATAAAAGCAGCCCCCTCCTTCTGTGCTGTACAAAAATGTGCACCAAGCAGAAATAATGACAATGATGGAATTACAAAAAGTTTTAAAATCATTGAATTTAGTTCTGATTTTATTTTTTCTAAAAAAAGGGCGACACAGAGCGAAATCGGTCCTATTATTATTATTTGTATAAGATATTATTCAATTAATGAATCGAATTAATCACCACATTCAATAATAATTACTATCAAACCACTATAATGTGTACCTAATTCCATTAGTATATTATATAATATACTAGATATCTTTTAGTTTCTCTACAGTAACTCCACTTATTAACTTCCCAGTGGGAAGTTATAGTAATGGGTCCGACTTTGCGAATCCCGAATTTTAACATATCTCCACGTTTTAAGGTCCCCAGAGTCGCATACAATCGTTTTCCAGTGGACGTCTGTGTGTGTGTGTGCGTATGTACGTATGTGCGTTCGGAATTATTTTTCACCTCGATTATCTCGAGAACAAAAAATTGACACGTTATTGCGCAACTTGAAACTGATTCGGTTTTCAACAAAATCGGTCCAGCCATTTTTTTACAGAACCAAAAAACTAGCAAAAATGGAAAATGACCGGAATTTTTCAATTTATAAATTATACAATTTTTCATTAAATACAATATTCTATTAAAATTTCATCCATTTCAAGATTTTCCGATTTAAAATCTAATATGACTGGACTATTTAATTAGGTCTGTATGGGGCTTATTTTAAACTTTCCACTACGAATTATTGGTATTACAGTTTTCTAATTGATCGATAATACCGATAAATTAGTGTGATAATCAGTAAAAATTGCTGCCACAGGGAACGATTTTTTCAACTTTTTGAGATAAAAAAATCTCAAAAATAAAAATGAATTCAACAAAGTGAGGTGACTAAAATATTCCTTGAAGTATAAGGAAAAAAATTTTTCCAGTTAAGTATGCGTGATTTTTGCTTTATTTACGAGATATTACATAAAATATCTGGATTCATCGGAAAAAATAGTTTTTAAATTAAAAAAAAATATGACGCCGCTAATTTTTGGGTGGGAATTAGCTCATTAAATTCAGCACATTTTCCTCTATACAATAAGCCCGGTCCCGACTTGTGTCACGAAATTTCGTATTAAAAATGCACATTAACTGGACTAATACTAGAAGGTTTAAGCATGGATGTATGTATGTACGTATGTGCGTATGTCAGGTTTTTATCGTTTTCGAAATCTCGAGAACCACTGAAGATATCGACTTCGGACTAATTTCATATTAAAGATAATATAATAAACAAGATCTGAAAAAAGTTTAAACGAATTCGGTCTAGCTGTTTTTTTTCTTATAACAAGAGGAGTGTAAAAAAATAGGTCTGAGCACACTTTGTCTGTACTAACACGATGAACTTCCCATTAGTAATTGTTTATAATAAATTTAGATAGTTATAATCAATGTTTATTAAAAGCATCCAAATCGACGTGAAAAACACATTACTTAATCAATAAATACAATTTTCAATTGTTTATAACAAATTCGTATTGTTATAAACAATGGGTAATTGTTGAAAGTCATATTTGGTTGTGAACAATAATTTCTAGTCAGTATCGACTCAATTTTTGGATAAAATTGTTATTGTTTGACTTAAAAGTATTTTAGATAGCTAACCTTTCATTTTTTTATTAGTTATTTCGTTACGAAAAAAACCGACTTATCTGAATTTCTTCAAATGTCACTCAGATCTTCTTTATAATAATATCTTTTAAATTAATTTTGGTTGAAGTCGATATCTTAATCCGTTCTTGAGATATCGAAAACGAAAAATGTTGATGTCCGTGCATACATACATGCATACATCATTCTAAAAATTAGTCAGTATGTTTGCAAATATCATGAAACGTGGAGATATGATAAAAATTCAAATTTCACCAATCGATCCAATTTCAATAACTTCCTAATGGGAAGTTAATAAGTGGTATAAAAAAGACATTTGAAATTGATTTTACTTAGATGATTAACATTATTAACAACCGAGGTCAATATACTATGGTTGTTTATAACTTCATATGACTCTGGACAATTATGTATTGTTTATAACAAATTCAATTAGTTATAAACAATGAAAAATGGTTTTATTTTATTGAATTATCATTATTATAAATAACTTCATATTATTAAACAATTGTATATTGTTTATAACAATAGTAATTTTTTATCAACAAAAAAAAAAGATGACAAAATTACGGATTTCAACCAATTGGAAGTTCGTCTCGTTTTTGGGCCTTTATATTTTTACTTGTGTGTAACATAAGCAATTGTTGTAAACGTATAGAATTTGTTTTTATTCATATAACGTGGTTTGTAACTTTCTTAAAAAGCCAACAATTCCTTTTGCGCAAATTTCTAATTTTGGCCCATGTTTATGTTGCAGTAAGTAAAATATTTTAAAATCTAAGTTGCGCAATTATGCGTCGAATTTAATTGGTGTTACGTCAATATTATTTTTTGCTCTCGAGATAATTGGGACGAAAGTTGCATCCGACCATACATACATTCGTATTTGTGCACACACGGGCAGTCTCTTAAAAACCATACAATTCCACTCTAAATATTGTGGAACGTGGAGATATATTAAAATTTTTAATTTCCAAAATCTGACCTATACCAATAACTTCCAACTGGAAAGTTAATAAGTCTTACTTCGAATTTAGGTCCACTTTCATTAAACTTTCTATTGGCGAGTGTTCTGCTTTTTAGAATCGAAAAAAAGTTAAAAACAAGTCAGAAAATAGTTGATATTGCTAGTGTACAAAACAAATCGTTTCTTTAAAATTCCGTCAAAGATTCTTCGAAAAAAATATCTTTCTTGTATTAAAAATGTTTACTCAAGTTGTAAAAGTAAAAGAAAGGAAGAAAAGTTGTAGAAGCTGAAACTATTATTATTTAGATATTGTGTAGACGAAAAGCAAAAATTTCGCATTAAAATCTCATAAAAAATAATATGAGACATTACATGAATTCTATAAGTAAAATTTCATTGACTAAAATCCGTCGACTTTTAAATGAAATCCTTATGATGACTACTTGAAGTGTGTTCTTTATTAGTTAGGAATTTTTTACTAATTATCTTGTTTATATTCTTTTTCCTCGTAATGAAGAGATAGTCATAGAAGACCTTCCTTTATCTTTTATGTCCCTTTCTTACCTTCCAACACTAATTTAATGCATAAAAGATTCTCACTCGTCACTGCTATTTTGAAAACTTAAAGTGTTACGATCGAAATTAACTTTTTCTTAAAATTTTTTTTTTACTAAATTAGATTTAAAGATTTTCAGAAAATACAAAAATTGTTTTAACAAAAAAAATCAATTAATCGTTTGGAACTTTAGTTTTTCAAAATTAAAGTTTACTCTTCTCTCCATTTAAACCAATGATAATTGACTACAAGACTAGGTTTTTTAACATTTATTCGAAAACGAATTGTGAATCTAAGTGTGTTATTCTTGGAGACACTTTTAACGCGCTGAGTCTCTTCAATGTTAAATGTCGCAAACAAATTATAGATTTTTCATCGCACGTGCGGAGAAACTATTACCACATCACACAGGTTTGAGTGTGGAAACTCCCTGATTGTCCACTGTAAAGCTTGTTAACCATAACCCACTGGTAATTTTCAAGAACTTATTCGAAATTTAGAATAACGCATGGCTAAACCTAAAATCTTAACACACTCGGAAAATTTCATTTGAAAATTTTTACTTTTAAATGTGTTAGATATAATATGCTTTTAGTCTTTTTTCAACAATGTTTACTCAATCCAGAGTATTTTGAAGTTTTTCAAATATTTAATTCTACACGTTTTAATTTTAAAGGGGCAGGGCCTTCTATTACTGTAAAAGATAATCTACAAATTGGAAAAAATGAAAGAAATGTAAAAAAACATTTTTTGATTACTAGTAAGTAATTATAAAAAATTTTTTGAGAACATAAATAAGTAACAGCTAGTTTGCAATAATGATGGAGTAACTTTAAAAAAATACATTAAGTGAAAAAAATGATCATAACAAAAAATTGTTTAAAAAACAATTTAAAAAAATATTATAATTTTTCCGGATGCATCGTTAGAAAGAGCATCGTTCATTATTAAATAATAAATTGTTCAATAACCATAACTGTTATTGGAACTATTTTTTAAATAAACAATTAAAAATTTATAGACTGCAAATAAATTTTCAATAAATCCAACATTCTGTTGATAATTGTTTATAAAAAACCCACAAATTGAATTTAAAAAAATTTTAAATAATTAATAATTACGCATTTGTTTATAAAATTTATCTATAACAAATGCTAAGAAAATTGTTTCAAAAATTTTTTTCTAAATACTGAGATAGCCGTTCTATAGAGCGGGAAAAATCCTATCCGTTCCTAAATTGGCTATAAAATGTGTCCATAAACAAAAAAAATATAAGGGTGCAAAGTTCACGAAAAAAATTTTTAAAAAAAGACGCTTAAGATACTATAAAAAATCAAAAAATTCATTTTTTTTTTAAATTTGAATTGGAAAATGTTCAGAAAACGATTCTGACATTCCAGAATTTTCCAGATGCTAGAAATATTTTTTTTTAAATGTTAATTAAAAAGGCGCTCAACGGCATATTCTGCCGGAGCGCCCAAAATGCTCGATTTTTAGCGCGCCTTCGCGGCGCTATACATTTTCACCTGTCCACGATAGACAGATGCTTTTGCGGACTTTTTTGTAGAGAATTTGATTCTCTACAAAAAAAATTTTCACTTTTTTTTATATTTCTTACCGTTCTCGTTACGTAAGCGGTGAAAGGTGTAATTTGCACAAATACTTTCTTCATCATCCTCTACAAGGATATGTAACCAAAAAATTTTTTTTCCTCATACCCCCGCCGAAAGTTCGAATTCTAGCCCTGTTTTCAAGGCGCAAAGTAAGATATTTCTATGCATCATAACCATTATAGCTGATAATTACGGATCTGAAACTTTTTATCCTGCTAAATAGTACCAATTCTGCCGCTAGGTGGATTTTTAAAACTTTCTCTCCCTTTGAATAGTACTAACCTTACCGTTAGGTGCGTGTTCGTCACTTTTTTTCCCTTCTAAAAAATTCTAGCCTTACCGCTGACGAGAAAGTGGCGCTGATATAGCGATTACACTAAATTCTCTCCCTGTGGAAAGTTTTCAAATAGTTGTCACAACATATTATTTTTCCTGTGTACACAAAAGCAATAAAAAAAGAGTATTAGACCTTCCTAAGCTGAATGATGGGAAAATCCAAGACAACCCGTTTGTTGAAAATTTGCTTACGTTAAAAAAAAAAAAGAAAACAAAAATAAAACTTTCAAGATATTGTGTGTAGTAAGAAATATTTAAATTTTCCACTTAATCCAAACCAGAAGAGTAAAAAAATTTTTAGAGACCAATAAAATGATGCATTTCTCTAAGGACAAAAAATTCTTCAAAATTCTTTACAACATCTGCAAGCCACACAATATTTTCCTAAATCAAGTTAGTTAAGATAAGTTCCCAAAAATAATTTTTAGTTAGTCTCTTGTAGATTTTCTGTCCTTAAAGATCGTGTCTGTGTTCTGTTGAAAGTTAGTTTGAATTGAATAAAAAGTGCGTGAAAAATGATTTCATCAGATTCATCGAATTCCGAAGAAGAATTAGATTTTAATGAAGAAGCGCAGAAAGTGAATAATAAATTACTGCCAAAAAAATCACGTGATATCACATGTTATAATGAGTTCGTGGAGTGGAAAAATAGAAAAAAAAGCTACTGTCATAGACGAAAACGTTTTATTAGTATATTTTAATGAACTATCTGAATCATTACAATCACCAACTTTATGGAGTCGCTGGTCAATGCTGAAAAAAATGTTAAACGTGAATCACAACATCAACATCAAAAATTTTGAAAAATTAAAAACTTTCATGAAGAACAACAGTCAGGGGTATCAACCAACAAAAGCAGCCGTGTTTACGTGGGACGAAATACATAAATTTCTCAATACAGCACCAGATCATACTTATTTAGCTATGAAGGTAAGATAATAGTTGTAAAATACTATTAATAAAGAATTTATTTAGTGAGTATTTGAAAATTGTTTTTTATATTGCAGACTATTCTCATCTTTGGAGTTCTTGGAGCCTTACGAACTGCAAAATTATGCAATCTACGTATACAAGATATCACCGATAATGTCTGGTTGAAAAACGATCGGTTTTAATTCTGAAATTTTCATAAAGTTAGAATACTAAGCCTAGAATCTTCAATTAGGAACCACGATTATGCCTTTAGCATTTTCAAATTTTATTTTTAACTTCCCAGTGGGAAGTTATAGTAATGGGTCCGATTTTGCGAATCGCTAATTTTGACATATCTCCACGTTTTAAGGTCCCCAGAGTTGAATACGATAGTTTTTACGTGGACGTCTGTGTGTGTGTATGTACGTATGTGCGTATGTTGGTATGTTCGTACGAGCGTTCGGAATTATTTTCCGCCTCGATTATCTCGAGAACAAAAAATGATATCGACGTGGGACCAACTGCATTCGACGCGTAATTACGTTACTTAGAACTGATTAGATTTTCAGCAAAATCGGTCCAGCCATTCTTTATGCAGAATCAAAAAACTGAAAAAATAGTGAACTACCTAAATTTTGCAATTTATAAATTATACCATTTTTTAGACAAAATTTCAAGATCATTGCAGAAATATGAATATTAAATGATTGGAATACTTGTATAAAAATATGATGACAATATTTCATCGGAAAAGGAAATTTTAAAATACAAAATCAGCAATGAAAGAATTTTAAACTCGTGTTAGGATTGAGAAAACAGCATTAAAGACGCTATAATAGTCAATAATAATTGTCAATAATATAGAATTGTGTTCATACCAATTGAATATTGTTACTAACAAGTGATTATTGATCTTAGTAATATTTAAATAATAAGTTTTAAATTGTTATAAACAATAAAAATAGGGACCCTTTCTATATATATGAGTACTTTTAACGCATAATTTTTTCTTTTACTAAAAAAATGTTACCAACCGTATGACATAGATGAAAACATACATTGTTCGTGTATAACAATGAAATTTGTTGTAAATAATGAAAAAAGGGATCTATGAGGTACATTCGAATTCTTCTAAAGCACAATTTTTTCTTTTACTGAAATAAAGTAACTAACCATATCAAATGAATAAAAACAGACTCATTTCGTTTATAACAATTCCATTTGTTATAAAAAATGGACACGGGTTCTATTCAAATTGTTTTTTTATTTTTTCCACTGGGAAATTGGTCGTGTGGACCTTTCGGGTCGCACTCAGACCACTGCAGAGCACTGATATTATATTAATTAAAATTTATAATGACTTAGCACATCTGAAATAGTGGTAATTATAACCAAATAAATTCTTGCTTCATACAGAAAGCTCAAAGATATAATTTTTCTTTCAGTAACTAGATATTCATTTTACCATAGTGAAGGACGGGATTTCTTAACTATAACAAAATCTTGGTTGATAGAAAGAAACCCTTCTCTCAGTGTATGTCAAAATAACACACTTTACATTTGAAATATAATCTCAGAATTAAGGATTAGTTTCCTTAAAAGGTAAAATTTCGTTTAAAATATTCCAATTTTTATACTGTAGGTATACCTATCTATGACAAATTTTTACGATAAAAGATATTATTTCAAATTTCTAAGGAATCAAGAAGTAAATTTAACACAAAATATATCTCAGTGTTGTTGGTTTTTTTTAAGAAAAGTGTCTAAGTGTTCATACTAAAATCATCATCATAAAATTTTAGAGCACTTTTTTCAACAATGTATAATCTTTAGAAGTAACAAACGCTTCTATGAAGATGACTTATTAGGACGGTCATAGTTTAGACAATTTGTTAAGAGTAGAATAAAAAAAAAAGAATAACGAAAGATCGTCAAGCTATTTGAGGCTGTCGTCTTATAAAAAGTTTGAAAAGCTTTAACGAGATGCTGACGAAGTGAATGAATGGTATTTATGTGACTGGAAAAAAATGGAAATCCAAAAATTATAATTAAAAAATAAAATTAATTAATAAGTGAATAACAAATTTATGATATAATTGAATACCAGATTGTGAATGTAATTAGAATGAAAAAATTTTAACCATGCAGTACGGGAATTAGCTGTGTGTCTTACCCTTCTGGAGTATTTAATTTAAAAGACAGTGATCCAAACTGGTTTTTTTTGCAAAAAGTTATAATGGAGTAATAGAATTAAATAATTCTTATAAAAGTTACATTAATCTTGACTTTTGCTACAAAAAATTTGTAATGTTAATGTGTATGCGATTAGTAACATAGGATTAGAAACATTCGAAAAAAAAATTTTTTTTTGTAATTTATTGCTACTTTTATATTATGAACTTTTCATCGTAAACCAGACTCAATTGTAACACAGACCTATGGTAACAGTTCATATATAAATGCAATTGAGTTAAAATTTTTTTTTTTAAATAAAAGTATGTCATATTTAATAAGCTTTTTGATCGAAGAAAATCGACATCTTATTATTATTCAGTCCGTAACGATAGAGATTTTTATCTGAATTGACATAAAAAGGTTTTTTCTTCATCTCCATCCAATCGAAGAGAAGATTCAAGTGCAAAACCAATTACTTTGGAGCTTTATCTTTTTAAAATTTTTTTTTTGGCAGAAATAGGATATATTATGTTTATGAATAAAAATTTTAATGGATGATTCTTCCCCAGTTGAGTTTGAAATTACGATTGATTCAATTTACAAGATAATTATGTAAATAGTAAGATGAGATTTAAATATTCTCTATTCCAAGAGTGGAAATTGATGGCAATCTTTTAGGTTCCTTCAATCGAACCGGTGTTGTTGGTTTAAAAGAATTCTAGCATATCTGAATTTATAAATACATCAGATAAAATTATATAGTTCTAAACATTGGATTTTTGAAAAAGAAAAATTTGCTCCTCCCTATCCAATTCTACGGAACATATAGTTTAAAGAATTGCTAAAATATTATCTAAATCATGTTACAGTCATGCTTTGGTTTTAGTTACAATAAATTCGTTCACAGGTTCGAAAAAAATAGCTTTAATTAAGGTC
This sequence comes from Chelonus insularis, assembly GCF_013357705.1. Taxonomy (NCBI): domain Eukaryota; kingdom Metazoa; phylum Arthropoda; class Insecta; order Hymenoptera; family Braconidae; genus Chelonus; species Chelonus insularis. The sequence continues at coordinate 227,712 of NW_023276656.1, forward strand.
CAATAAAGTCATGTGCAACCGGATTATCTCAGAATAGGTTTAGTAACAATCATTCGTATGCGAGTCGGATCCAGTTAATTTAAAATGTTCCTGAACGATTAAACTGTTAAGATACTAATTAGAATAGTTTAAAAAAATAATAGTTAATACTTTGTTGATTACTTTACCAACTCACACGCTACTTAATTTGACACTTTAACTCGTTCAACTGATCTCATCACTGATTTTGGTCAAAAAATACATGTATATAAGCATACAATTTTTTTTATGATTAGTAGATTTACAAACATACAAATTAAAATAATAAAATTTTATGCAACACAGGTATGATAAACGTAACTTATCATCCTTGTAGAGTAGGATCTAAGTTGCCGATTATCGACCGGTGAAATAAAGCGGGACTTAAGTAATTTACTTAAATCCTTAATAATTTAAGTACTCGAAAACGCAATCATGATTAATTCGCGTAAGTGACCGCTGACCAAAGCGGATGAAGTTGGTACTGGAAAGGCCAAAATTCAAGCTATATGCCTAGGGCTGCAAAGTCAAAATATGCTGGTGCGGTAAATTTTACTAATCTGACCTCTCATTTTTATTTAATTTGAATATAAAAATTATTTTGCCAGCAATAAATTTTATTAACATTATTTATCAATTTTCTTTTATATTTTAGCTGGAATTTTATAATAATAATAGTTATATTAATAATATTCAAAAAATAATAGTAAAGTATGATCGCTTTTACGACGCACGTGCACAAACGTGGGCACGCATGCGTTGAACCTTTCTCATCTCAAAGCTGTATGATGGTTTTAAACAATTATTTCAAGTTTTCTGTAATATATCTATTAATTCTATAGATATTGTACAGTTGAACTCGATTCGCCAATCAATTTCGAGAGAAAAGGCTCGACTCACCGAACTCTTCCAATTATTAATAATTAAATTTTAATTGTAAAAGATGGGCTTTCAATCGCCTGTGTGCTTGGAATGAGAGAGAAAGTGAAATTTTACCGTGCCGCAATAGAAAAATTCTAGGACAACAAGTAGAATGTATGTTTTATCCTCTAATTTTTCTTCAAAATTCTATCAATTATTCGTTGTCCAAAAAAATTACCGTGATGAACAATAAAAATTATTAGCTAAACTACCATTTTCCTAGTGAAACCTATAATTTTCCATTTAAATCTTTATAAAAATCACTAAACTGACAAAATGCGTCCAGTTTATAGTGCTGGACTATAATTTTTATTTTGCATTTTTTCCGTGTAGGATGTTACGTCATTTTGCTCTTTAAAGGTGTCAATATGTAAACTATATGCCTAACCTTAGAGACTTTAAGTTCCTCTTTTCAGTCCTACCCTTTCGACCAATAGACAGGGACGAGGGGATCCTCGATACAGAAAGTAAAAATGTGTGATTTATATAAAAACAATAACAAAATTTATTGAATGAAAGTTATTGAAAAATTATAACAACAATTAAAACGTTACCAACAGATGATTTCTTTTAATCTGGTCGAGATGAATTACAATTAATTGGTCCTTAGTCGATGCTCTAGTCAGGGCAATTATTCACTTTTCTCGCGAATCAATTTAAATATCAATTTCAAAATAATTTGACGATCAAATAAACTTCATACAAAAATTTACAAACTTTGAAATATCATCAATACAATGTTCAAAACAAAACAAGACTTACGATTTCAAGAGATGTTCCACGACGATCTGATCTCGATTATATTTGTTCGACAACTGACTGATGCATCAAACCTTACGTTTGTACGTTTTTACGTCACGTACTCTTTTTTTAAAATTTCATTGCTTTCGCCAAATGTTGCTAGAATTCTAGTAAAATTTTATTGGGAGTATGGAACTGTTTCTCATACTTTCTGATAAACAGTATTAGAATAACCAGGCTGCAATGATTTTATATACATAGAATATTTTAATCATCTCCAGTCTTTTCGGATATCCACGCGGGCTAAAGCGTCAGTTTAGTTAGTTGCGTGTGATTAGCGTAGCTTCGAATCTTTCCGATAGAAATACTCTTCGCTTGGTCACACAATCAGCATTTTTCGCAATCTTAAAACTGTATATACGTAAAATTGGTGTTCAACACTTATAAAATCTAACAAAAATAATTCTTTAGTTACTTGGATTATTTATTTCAATAGGTTTTTAGTTTTTATTACGTAAAACGCAACGATTTTTACTAAAGGGAAGTTAAAGAATAAAATATTTCTTAAACATTATCGTAAATGATACGTTAAATTAATAAAAGATATATTATTGCTAATTTTATCCCACTATTAATTTTTTCCAATAAATTGTTGAATAATTTGATTAAATTAACTACTATATTTCTTAAAATTACTACCGTGTTAAATAAGTTTTACAAAAATTTATCGTAAACCTTAAATATCTATTGACGAGACATTTCTAGTAAATTTGCTCGACTCGGCGATCATCCACATAAGTGCGACTGTTTCCTTCGTGTATGATACTAGATATAAATTGAAGATTTTTTTTCGTTACTTTTACATAATCAGATGAGGATTTTAATAGAAACTTAATTATTCAATGACTGCAAGAGAAAAATATTAGATGCAATATTCTCAATTGGTCTATCATATCTTAACTTTTTTTAATTAGTTTTAATGAAATGTATGCAATTTTGATTTGCATTTCAATTTAGATTTGGTTATATTTGTTATTAATTCCCCGCTCTGTTCCTCGGACCTTGATTTATATTAAGATTGGTTGTTAGTTGATAATTATCAGATACAATGAACTGTCAGACAGCTTGAAGCTCTAACCATAATTTTATTGACCAATCACTACGTTATCAAATACATTGCTGAATTTACTCATTGTAATAACAAAATCATTCTAAATTAATAATTGTTAAAAACATGATAACAAATAATCTCTATGATTAAAGGACTCACAAGTTCAGTAGTTTAGATAATAATGTTAATATTTCTGTCTATACGTCACATATTTTTTAATAAGATGTAATGATTTAATTACATAAAGGCATTACGCGTCCCAAGTACAAAATAAGTCAGGTTAGAATCCGGTCCGGATCCTTAATGTAACGTCTCAAACAGTCCAGTCCAGCTCAGGCTAACTTTTACGGCCCTGATCAGGGCACCCTGGCCAGGCCCTTATTATAATTATTTTTTTTTATTAAAAATACAAAATACTTAAATAATTTATGTTTTGATGACACCGACACGGTGGCCTAATGGGTACAGCATCAGCCTGACGCGCCATGGGTAGCGGGTTCGATTCCCGGCCGGGATAAAATCATTTTATATGGTTTTTCTCGGGCCACCGTGAGCGGGAGGGTCTCTTCGGAGAGCCGATTGTATCGACACAAGTTTTCTGAAGTTTCCCTGTGTCCTCATGCAAATGCAATACAATGGTTAGGGCGTACGTGGGCTGCAGACGCAACCCGATAGACTATGTGTGTAATAGTTTATTGGGTAGGTAGGAAGTGGTGAGCCTGTAGTAGTCCAGTCAAATGAGGGAAATGGGATAATTTTGGTTTGCTGCAGCCAAAGTGATGATTTATAGATGACTAGATCGGAAATTTCGCGAGGAACACGATGGTGTAGGTCAAAAATGTTTGGCACGCATAGGGGGGAGTAAATCGCAAAAAACCGCCCCCCATCGCGAATTTCTCGATTTCTATCATAGATATAAAAAAATGTTTTAAATAAAAGTTGTTCAGAATTTAATTTTAATAAAAAAAGTACTGAACACTTTTTTTCATATCTATGATAAATAAAAAGTTATTCGTGACTGAAGCTTCACTATTGACGAAAGCTCCAGTCGCGTCTAAGAAAATTAATAAAAAATACGTAACGCTACAAATATCACTTTGTGGCAATTTATTTCGAAAAATGAGATATTAAAGTACATTTTCAGAAAAAAATTTTTTCATTATTTTTATTAACAATGAATTATTTAAATCGTTCTCATTTTGATTGAAATGCACCGATCGGCCCGATTTTGGGCTCAAAATGTGCAGAATTAAAAATTAAACAATTCATCTATGCAAAATTCTGCTCTATTTTTCATCTGTTAAAAGTTATACAGGTTTTATTATTTGGGCCCCCGAGCGCGCTTTTCCTTTTCTGGCGCCGTTGGATGCGACAGAGAGCAATACATATCTCTCTGCTTCACTCGCACTCACACAAAACTTCTGCGCACGCGCCGAGTATTGTAAAGCGTAAGCGCGAGTAAAATGCTTACTCCAACCGTAAGTGTGACAAAGACACGCTACGGTGAGTAAAGAGGGAATGTTTTGGGCTCATGCTGGTTACTTCAAAAGTCGAAAGTCGACAGCCATATGCGATATAATCAATTGATTTAACTTATATCTCCAGAGAAGAAACAATAAATAGTAAAAAGAGAAGTGAATCACTCTCTTAGTGACAATTAAAAATTTAAATTAACAAAAACAGATTAGAAGTCAAATTGCAAGACTTTCAAAGGCCGGTAGAGCCTACATAACCTATAATGGCAGCAATCAGTACACAAGATACTAATAAAGTTGATATATCCCCTCGTATTATAAAACGCCCACGACGAATGCAGTCACAAAATAATCCTTTGTTTGAAGATCCCATTGAAAAGGAGTACAACCTTTATGAACAAGATTCCGTGGGGCCGTTCTCCGTCTTCGTTAAAAATGATCCATCAGATACGGAAAGTCCGAAGAAACGCCTAATCATTGGGGATTTCCATCCAATGAATCTGGGTCGCTTTTTGAGGAAAATTGATACAAATATTGAAATAATAAAGAGGAAGGGTAGAAATTTGGTGGAAATAGTTTATAACAACAGAGAAGACGCTAACAATTTGGTGAGGAATTATAAGAAACTTCTTCCAAACAGTTGGAAAGCTTTCATACCTGACTCAAAGATTAGCCGATACGGGATTGCTAGAGATATCCCTGCTCACTTATCATTAGAAGAGATAGAAGAAGGAGTACACTGGGACAGTTTCCCAGGCTCTATAATGAACATGGAAAGATTTCATAAAAAAGAGATATTAAAAAATGGGAACAAGGTCTTAAAACCAACCAACATAATTAAATTCAAATTTAAAGGGCAAGAGATTCCAGATAAAATCAAGATCTGGTCTACGATAGTAAAAATCGATGCATATGAACCTAAACTGAGAAGGTGCAATAAATGCCAGGGAATAGGACATACTGATAGTAACTGTAGGGGTAACATAAGATGTAACAAATGCGGAGAGAATCATCAAGAAGAAGAGGGCCTATGTCACGAAACAAAGTGTGTTAATTGCAAGGGAACGCACAAGGCATCGGACAGTATCTGTCCAATTTGGATCAAAGCAATTATTTCGAACAAACTATGTGCTCACTTAAACATAGACAGGAAGGAGGCCAGAACGATGATAAATATTCACCAAATCACTGATATAGACAAAGCTATTGCATGGATAAAAACTAGGAAGAAGATCGCATTGGATTGGTCTAACCCTTTGAATAGCTGGTTCCCAGGTCTTCAACCAACAAACAATGAACAAGTACTTAAATCTAAACTACCTAATAACAATAGTCAACATCCCAAAGTATTCCCCTCTAGAAAGAAAGCATTAACAAAAAAAGTTGAAGAGAGTAACACATTCAATAAGAGCAATAACAAAGGAAAGGATAATGCCAGGATCTGTTACATGCAAAGCAAAAATGCACAAAAGGCTTCGACAGCTCCCAGGGACTCAAATATTCCTAATACACAACTGGAGGCTAGAATGGAAGAGGATACTGCAGAACTGGTGGAAGAAGTAGAATCAGACTCAGTTAAAAAGATAGTCAATAATAGTAATCTAACCCCCAAATCTGTTTACAGTACCCAAGAGAATGTAAAAGTAAAAGAAACCACAACTCAACATTCAAAAAACCATTCGGATATTTTAACACCTGCAAAATTGAAAGATATCAATTATATAGACAAAGAAAAAATGATGGAGAACATGAGGAAATCCTTCGTAAATTGCCCACTTAGAGATATTACTAATCAAGATACAAAAAACAAGTAGAACTTAATATATCCACATGACCCCATAACCTCTGTACAGATCTTTTTCACATTCGATAGAATAACAGTAAGTTGAATTAAAAATGGCAGGTGTTTCTAAGGAAGAAAGCCTTAAATTGGTTCAATGGAATTGTCGAGGCCTGTGGGGTAAATCTTCTGAACTACCGCCAATTGTACGTAACAAGGACATCATACTATTGTCTGAAACTATGTTGCAACCTCATAAGATCATGGGAATTCCAGGAATGAATGTCATCAGGAAAGACAGGAACTCCACTAATATAGGGGGCGGAGTAGCAATTGGAATTCGTCAAGACTTGCAATGCGAACTCGTAAATCTTTCCGACGACATTTCAAAAAACAATAATTTCGAAATTATTGGCATCAAACTATATGTGTCCAACAACAAGAAACCGATTTACATCTTCAGCATATACAGACCTCCTCACATCGTCACCAAAGAAGCGATTTGGGACAAATTCTTGCTCGATATAGAGAATATATCAAATGGCTCCCCTATTCTCATAGGAGGAGATTTGAATGCACAAGCAACTGAATGGGGTAGTAGGAAAGAAAATAAATCTGGCAGAGAGCTTAAAAGATCCATCAAAAAGCACAACTTGGTGATCATCAACAACAAAGAACCCACTTTTTACTCAGTTTCAGGAGGATTTAGCTGCCCAGACGTGACTATGGTTAGCAAAGACATTGCTGGGAATTGCGAATGGTTGGTATCGGAAAATTCAGGAGGTAGTGACCACTACATTATAAACATTAATATCCAGAACAGAGTCCCGGAACTAATCATCGCAAGACCGAACATAGTCACTTCGAAGGTAGATTGGGATAAATTCGAGACAGCTTTAGAACAGAAAGTCTCCTCTATGGGTTGGAACCTAGAGGAGTACATAGAAGCATATGAATCCTTAAAGAAATCGATTAAAGACTGCCTGATAGAATCTGGAGGGAAAGCAAGACAATCTGGCACGAACGACTCACCAACTAGAAAAAGAAGGAAAGTTAAAACGTGGTGGAACGATAATTGCCAACAATTAATTAAGGAAAGAATAGAAGCTTCAAGAAAACATAGAGAGGATAAAAAACCTGAATCATTCAAAGAATATCAAGTAGTACATAATAGAACACACAACCGGTTAGAGAAGTTAAAAAAACAATCTTTCATGGATTTTGCAAACAACCTAAACCCGAGTGTTCGAGATAAAGACATTTGGAATAAAATCAAACTCTACAGCAATAGATTCTCTGGAAACAACAATACTTACAGTGAAGAAATAAGAAAAGAAGAACTTCTGGCTGTAGACAAATTGGCTCCCCACACAGCAGCAATGGAAATTTCTTGTGTTACTGGGAAGACAAGGGATACAGTTAAGGGAATCTGAATACCAATATCGGTGGAAGAACTAAAAGCCAATATCAATGCATTAAAAATCAACTCCGCGGCAGGAAATGATGGTATCTCTAATTTTATCATTAAAAAACTTCCTACAAATGTTGTTGCAATTTTAACAAAAATTTTTAATAAAATCATGTACAAAAGCACCATTCCTCACGATTGGAATTCGTATGACATTTGTTTGATCCCCAAACCTGGAAAGAAGGGTTTCAGACCAATCTCTCTAGCGTCCTGCTTTATGAAACTGTTCGAGGCTTCAATCAAAACAAGAATGGAGTACTACCTGGAGTCGGACCTCGCCCTTTCACATAGTCAATATGGTTTCAGGAAATCTAAATCGTGTCTCGACAACATTTCCATCCTGACGTCAGATATATATAATGCCATGGCGGAAGGAAAAATTATGGCTGTTCTTATGTTAGACATCGAAGGTGCATACGATAACGTAATTCCTAACCTACTCATTCAGAACTTAGAAAAGTTAAGACTACCGAATCATATAATTAATCTCGTCGCAAACATGACTCACAGCAGAACAGGTTATTTTTATAGTAAAGGAAGATTTTTAGGCAAAAGGACTATCTCGAAAGGATTACCCCAAGGTACCAAACTCAGCCCAATTCTTTATAATATATATACTAGAGAGATAAACTCACACATTGGACCTTGGTGTAGAAGCCTACAGTACGCTGATGATGTAGAGATACATTATAAAGGCGAAGACATTCAAAAAACCATGGAAGCTCTTAGTGAAGGTGTGGGAAGTTTGATCAACTGGTTGGAATCAATAGATTTGAACGTATCTAAATCTAAATCAAAATTCATGATCTTTTCAAGAAAAAGGAACATTCCCCAAAACTTGTTTATCACAGTCAAAGGAGATAATATCTACAAATCCGAAAGTGCCACTCTTCTAGGGGTAACTTTTGATTCGAAACTCACTTGGAAGGCGTTTATAAATCAAATGTACAACAATGCGAGCAAAAGTGTATCAATGTTAAAAACGCTCTCTAGCATGTCTTGGGGTGCTCACCCCATGACGTTATTGAAAATTTACAAAGGTTTAATTAGATCAAAACTGGAATGGGCTAATTTTTGATACATGTCGGCTAGTTACTCTCAGAGGAAAAAACTTGAGCAAATTCAATCGGCTGCATTGAGAGTGGTGCTAGGTTGTTATTCTACGACATCTGTTAATATTCTGAGAGACCTGGCGGGTGAAACTTCTCTGGAAATTCGAGGAGAGATGTTAAATCAGAGGCTATTAGCAAGAGCTTATGAAGTTAAGGGTCACCCTCTAATTCCCAAACTTAAATTTCTGGAATCACTGTCAGGAAAAAATAATATTGCAAGATCATATAAACACGCACTTTTTAACACTTGGACACTATCTAAGAAAGTTGTAGAACCTATTCTACGAACAGAGATTCCGTTATGTTTCAATTACCCGATAAGATGTCACTTAGAAGTAGTCCATACTGATAGTCAGATAGGAAGTCTGATAAAAACAACAATCTACCTCCAAGGGAATTCGCAGATGAGTGCGAGAGGAATTGGCCAGGGTGGACCAGATTTTACACGGATGGCTCTAGAATAGAAAGTGAGCAATTTGGGGGGTTTGGCGTTTATTGTCCAAAACCCTTCATGGAGTTAAAATTCCAAATTTCCAGCAAGGCCACGATATTTGAGATGGAAATCAGTGCTATTGAGAAAGCCTTACAAGTCATTAAGGATAAAGGTATTAAAAGAGCCCTAATCTGCTCTGACTCCCTAAGTTCAATAACAGCTTTAAGAAGAGTTGGACTCTCTAATAAATCTAACAAAATCGTACTAGACGTCAAATCTCTTATTAGCAAACTGAACTCCATAAATTCTCAAGTGGTGTTAGTATGGTGCCCAGGACATTTAGGAATTCCAGGTAACGAACATGCAGACCGATTAGCAAATGCCGCAAGAATCTCAGGTAACAAAATAGAATTTAAAGAAACAAGTAAATCTATTAGTTTGAAATTTAAAGCTGACATGCATAGAAATCACAAACAGTCATCCGATGATCAATTCAAATCAAAAGCAATTACATATGGAAAGCTCAGAGACACGGAAGGTCCTCCTTTAAGACCATGGTTTCGGGAATATACAACTGATAGAGTATCAATCACTCTAATTAATAGAATTAGAGCAAACCATTTATGCACTAAAGAATATCTTCATAGATTTCACATTGAAAGTGACAGCTCGTGTATATGCGGAGCTGACATCCAGGATTTGGACCATCTGTTTTGGCATTGTCCAAAGACAAAAGAAAAATCAGAGGAGCTGATTGAATTCCTGGGGACGGAAGGAATAAACCCTCCGTTGGACATCAGAAAAATATCATTCAATAGAAACTTCAGAGTACTACAAAAGATAATTGAATTTATTAAAGATCCTAACTTCAAGATCGTGTGTAATCTCACACATTCTACTTAGTTTGAACTGACGGTTCATCTTCAGAAATCCTCTCCAAAGATGGAGTGACAAGCTTTGGCCTCAATGGTGCAGGAAGTGTACCGCAGTGCCAGTTCTAGTTGGTCACAATTGACCATAGAACATCTAATAATAATAATAATACTTCAAAAGTCTTTCCGAGCTCGAACTTTATCAACGCGAGTATTTTTCAAAGTTCTACGCGCTTTAAATGTTAGAGAAAATTAGTCGATTTTAGATCCAATAATCATGTGTATAGATCGATAGAGAATTAAATTCCCTGTCGATCTAGCTATACTTTTTTAGGTACTTTTTTCCAATTTTTTAACGAAAAAAAATAATTATGTGGGAGAGAAAAAATTTATATCTCCCACATAATCACCTCAATGGATCTAAAAATGTGCATACAAATTCTTGACATATCCGAAAACATGTATGCCAATTTTCGCACGTTCGTGATGACCGGAAAACATCTATGTAAATTTTTTAAAAAACAGTAAAGGGCAAGAAATTAATTATTAGCGAAAAGGAAAATTTTTATCTCCTACATAATTATATCTATCAATCAATAAATGTGCATACATGTTCTTGACATATCTGAAAACATGATTGATTGATATATTTGTGTAGGAGATATTAATTTGATCTTTCTCAGAAAATTAATTTTTTGCCCTTTCTTTCTCTTTAAAAAATTTAAATGGATGACATTTAAGTGTATTGCTCTCTGTCGCATCCAACGGCGCCAGAAAAGGAAGAGCGCGCTCGGGGGCCCAAATAATAAAACCTGTATAACTTTTAACAGATGAAAAATAGAGCAGAATTTTGCATAGATGAATTGTTTAATTTTTAATTCTGCACATTTTGAGCCCAAAATCGGGCCGATCGGTGCATTTCAATCAAAATGAGAACGATTTAAATAATTCATTGTTAATAAAAATAATGAAAAAATTTTTTTCTGAAAATGTACTTTAATATCTCATTTTTCGAAATAAATTGCCACAAAGTGATATTTGTAGCGTTACGTATTTTTTATTAATTTTCTTAGACGCGACTGGAGCTTTCGTCAATAGTGAAGCTTCAGTCACGAATAACTTTTTATTTATCATAGATATGAAAAAAAGTGTTCAGTACTTTTTTTATTAAAATTAAATTCTGAACAACTTTTATTTAAAACATTTTTTTATATCTATGATAGAAATCGAGAAATTCGCGATGGGGGGCGGTTTTTTGCGATTTACTCCCCCCTATGCGTGCCAAACATTTTTGACCTACACCATCATGTTCCTCGCGAAATTTCCGATCTAGTCATCTATAAATCATCACTTTGGCCGCAGCAAACCAAAATTATCCCATTTCCCTCATTTGACTGGACTATAGAGGGGGAGGGAGCATTTAGAGGAAGTGCGCGTAGGATCCCGATCGTTAGGATAAGGAGGTAGTATTGTAAAACACCTGGTTCTAACCGGGTATACAATTAAAATAAATGAAAATAGACAGATTTATGTTTTAATGATTTTCATATGAGAAATATTGTTAATTAATTATATTTAATGTAATTTCTATAGAAAATTACTATCGACTGATTAAATATGATGCGGCAATTACACATATGTCAACAAATATATATAAAATATTTTCTTCAAATACGAATACCAATAACATATAAACTTGAATACTCAGTAATAAATCATTTAATTAATTAAAAATTTTTTAATTTACTTCAATAAATTTTCTTCCGGAATATCTGATCCGAATCTGATCATACTCCGGAATACTTGAACTAATTATTAGTTGGGTGGTCCTGACTAAAATAACCTATATCGGGCAGATTAAGGTATTTCATAGAATTCGTACAAAGACGCGAAGCCTCGGCATCTATGTTCCATGCGCCAGGAAATCCAACTTTCTGGCCTAGGGTCGTAATATACTATTACCATCAGTAACAATAAAAGTTAACTATAAGACCCTACAGGGCCATCATTGTTATTCATGAAACGATAGATAAGAGACGAAATTTCATCATGTTAGCTTATCTACGATCTTACGAAATAATAGATGTGGAAATTTATTGACGTCAAAAACGCCACGATTAAAGTTCCACGTCTACATACTAATACAATCAAAACTCATAAACATATACTCCATAATATCATGTGTAAGTGGGCCTCAATTGATATAAAAAGGGCCACTTTTTAGGGAATAATCAGTCTAATCTCTAGCATTGACTCTGACTTGTATTCTGATTGTCAGTCTTCTCCGGAGGCTCAGATTCACTATCAACTTATTTTCCAACTTCCTTTATATTTCTCAACATTCTACGGGAGTTGTATAACTCTGCTTCGAAGTAAGGTTGAAAATATGATCCACAAAATTTTCCCCAAATAAAATAAGTGAATCCAGAGTAGGCTCAACCTAATTACTAGGGCCATACTTCGGTCTTGGGCTGGTAGTTGGGATATAAAGTCTGAGTCAATCATACCTAGAGTCTTGATTGTTTTAACTAAATTAACCAACGTGACACTTTGCCCATAAGGAATTTACTGGTAACTAAAACTTGTATTATTATTGTTCTATTAATATAATATATCATATCCTTGTTGTTGGAACCTTATAAAATAAAACTCATGAAAATCAATCCTCCATTTATTTAAAGAAAACATTTGAAAGAATATCTCTAAGTTTCTCGAGACTATAAGTGTATCCGAATCCGTGTTCATTATCTGACGTAGAACACAAATAAATAAACAGAAATTATCTAGGGTACCTGGTACGTTGGTTAGTACTAAACCTCGATTACCAGTGTTGAGGAAAGATTCAGTAGTAGATTAGTATCTGACTGTCAATACTTCCTTAGCCACTCGTATAATTTTAAATAAATAAGGGACGTTCATTCGAACGTCACACAAGAGATCCCCTGCATAGAATGAAAATTTTCTCAAACAGCTTATAGATATTGCGCAGTGTTAAAGATTATTGTACTTATTTATTGTGTAATATTTAAAAATAAAAAAAGGATTTTAACAATAAGTGACAATCTACTTTTGAATATTTTTATCATTTTACGGAGAAAAATGATATTGTAGATTTTATATAAAATATTACATGAAAAATTTTAAGCAATTCTTACACATATGTCAGTTACGTTCAATTGAAAATGAAGTAATCAGTATATTAGACGTATAATAAAACTTCATAAAAATTTTGATAACTGCTTTTCTGAGAAACAGTTGTGGATCCGAATTCATTAATTTGTTACTAAACTATTTAAACTTATGTTGAGTGAGGCAGTTACGGAAGTTTTTTCAGTAATTTGAATTTAACTATTATACTGTCTATATATTTGGATTGAATTTCTGTAAAATTGTTAATTGAGCATAAACTACAGAACATTTTTCTCCGTGTTTCAGTGAAGGGATGAAAAGAAAAAAATGTTTTATTGTGACTTAAAAGAATGAAATGGTATCTTTTCGTCAGTCTTTAAACATAAAGCTTTGCGAGTTCATAAGGCTTTTTCTAAAATACAACATCTATTTATCTGACTCTTACTATTACACATAGAGATCACTAATAATAAACAATCAATATAGATAAAAATACACACAAAGAATAATAAAAATATAATATTAAAACAAAAAGAATGGTGAAAGTGCAGAATTAGGGCTCCAGAGCATTTGTCTAGAGAAAATAAGTATATGAAAATCTATTTTGTATCGTAAGAAAGTTGACGAAGTAGAGGGAACCACGAAAAAACAAATTCAGGTACGGATAATAGGCGGTTTCAGACGAGTTTCGGATAGTTTAATCGGTTGAGCATCCAGCGTGTAACTGAAAGGCCTGGGTTCGATCCCCAGTCCAAGAAGTGTGTTTTTGCCAGAAAAAATCATCCTGTGCAAGTCGTAGACTCTTGTATTTGTTTATTAATAGGTCTGGAGCTCCAATTCTAAACAATTACCAAAATAATATTTTGTAAAGCATGAATGGACGCCAGTGTCTAGATAAACGAGTTCTCATGGAAAAGGTATAAAAAGTGTACATTATACGCGAAAAATGTATTTCATCATGTAGACTTTTTCACTTGATATATTTGTAGTAGTTATAGTCTATTGACTTGATTTTAATTAACAGAATATACTCGATCGGTATTAATAATGAATGCAAACGTGATCAAGCAAATTTATTCCATGTTCAAGTATTTAACTAAATCACACTGTAAGTAATAAAATTTTAGTTGACTCTACAATGAAAGTGGAAACTTTACTTTGATACTGAACCTCCATCTACGGAATATTCTCGGAGATTAGTTTCTGAGCTAAAGCGGACTAATTAGTCGAGGGAATTGAAGATTCTTTCTTAGGTTAAAGACGAGAGTGGCCCCTCTTGTAATTTTCATTTCTCTGGAGTGTCATTCAAGAGGTAAAAGTAATCCATAAAAATTTTTTTTCGTAAAAAAATTATTTAACTTAAATTCAGACGTCTGCTCTGGAGTAATTAGAAGAGAAACTTCAATAGTGACGAACATTCATTGGGATGAAAGTTTGAGAAGCACACATGTGTTAGTTTTCATTTTGTTGAATGTTTCGCAAAATCAATCTACATATGGGTGGTATGTTATATGAAATAATTCAACCATATCCTATATTCTTGCAAATTCGATTTATGACCTTTACATATTTTATCTTTGTTCAACTATTTTTATACATAGTCGAAAGTTAAGAAAACTTTAGTGATAATTCAATGAAAATGCTTACATTTGATAAATGTAAAAATTGTAACTTTTCTTCATTACAGTTAACTGTCTAGATATAGAATAAGTTTGTGATAAAATTAAAATGATTTCAAAAATCTAAAAAAGTCCTTTCATGTAATTCTCAACCAGTGAAAATTTAAATTTTAAATAATCATATTTTGGTAATTTTTAAAAATGAATAACGTCTAGAACTCATTTATGGAATAGATTCGTTAATAAGGTATCATCTCATTTTTATACATTTAAAATATTTTTAATATCAATTCAACTCCATCCTATTTAATTAAATAATTATAATGTATTTAAACAAAAACGTACTGCTTTTTACATTAAATATCTACCTGAAAAATTTACTCATCTGTAACAAAAATCCTTGAAAATGTTTTCAATAATTACTCTGTCAGTGATTAAAAATGAGCTGAGAGCACATTGACAATGACTTATTGGCGTGTGCATACTACGTACTAGGGAATATTTAAGCATCACAAAATTAGCAACAGCTAATGAAAGAGAGAAATTAATTAAATTGCTGATACTTGTTCCGATTAGGTCAACAGACTTTTCAATAAATTTGCAGTACTTGATGAGTGTCACTTAGTTTTAATACAAATTGAAGATAAAATTGAATGACAGTGAACCTGTATCACTAATAAGATTATTAAGTCTAAACGTAAATAATATGAACAAGATGTAAATTCATTTATCTTTCTGAATTTTACGGTAAAATTAACTCTGAGAAATACGCGAAATTGTTCAAACGTCAATTATGAGCAACAAAAATTTTTATCATTGTTTTTTTTGTGACTAGCGTCGCAAATGAAAGCGTGAGAACCACGCGTCAAATAATCACCAAAACCAGTCTGTTTCCCACGAGAATCATATGGTTGCATGAAATTTCAAGCAAAAAAGTCTAAAGAATTAACAAGAAAAAACGATTTTATATAAAGAAAAAAAGTAAAATCACTGATGTTATTTAATGACTAGAAAAATATTACAGGAAAGTCATTCATGCGAAAATTTCGTTTACTTCGTGAATTTTTAACGTTTTCTTTTTTAGTTATTTGATTGAAAACTAATTTAATATAACATTTAAACTTCCAGTTCTTATAATGTAGTAAAAATTGTTTTTCGAATTGAAAATTATATTTTCCAGAAATGACAAAAAAGCCCAAGTTTATTGACAAGAACATATTTTTTCCGATGAAAATTTATTCAAAGCTTCGATTTTATAATCATTTGATGTCACGTGATATATACCAACAGTAATATTGATACGTTATTGGATTATTTTTAATATTGAAAGCATCAAGAAAGACATCTGATATTAGTCTTTATTATTTTAAAACCCGTGCTAACATTTGATGAGTGATATTGTCAATTTGAACGAATAATATTAAATTGAACGAACACTCTTGCTCACAGAAAAAATACATTCATACATAAAGTGTATGATATCTTTCATTCTATAAGCTCGCATATCTCTTTCAGAGTTGAAATCAATGGAAAAAATTTGATTGGGGCAGTTGTTATGTGAAATTTTAATTTCATATTATCACCATGTGAGTCACTGAGAGTGCGTGAATAATATTCTAGCTTGTCGATAAATAATTCGATCTGCAAGGGATATCCATTATTATCAGTTTCGCGGCTATGCTAATGGAAAATTCTGCACGTGATTCAAAACATTGAAGTGGAGAGCAGTGGTGTATTGTATTTTTGTGTGTATTAGTTACTCACTATACTGAACCGGTCAATTGTAAAATTTCATATGAACCTCCCTTCTACATTGCTAAGTGACATTGGCATGCATATTGTGGAACAGCACGAAGCAGACATCCAATACCTATCCGCAACCGCAATATTCCATTACAGCTTGTCTCGCTCTCTTTTTATAAAGCTTTCTCGCCTCTTCTCAGTTTACTTACACATCGAAAATTTTTAAATCTTTAAAAAAAGCAGCTTCCAATGGAAATGCTTCTAGTCAAAAGTAAAGAAACATTTCTAGAGAAAAAAAAATTTCAACAGTAAACTAGAATTATGAAGAATAGTTTCAGTTGTAGTAAAAAAATTTTATTATACGTTGCGATTGCTCTTGAGTGCTTCCTCTTTACTTTTTATAGATGATTGAAAAGTCTCTGCAATGACATTTATAGATGATAAAACGTAGCTAAGTTGTATAGGTATGAGAACGTAATACTCGAATATTTGTGTTTTCAGTGAATTATGAAGAATTTCAAAGAATTTACTTATAAAGCAGTCTTTCTTCCTCATTCAGAAATGGATTTTGAAAATTAAGATAAATTTGTTGAAAGAAGATGCTATTTGTTATTTTAATTATTTGAAAGAATATAGAAAGGCAAGGATACTCATAATTTTCGTTATTAATTTAGCATATATGTGATAGTAAAATACAAAAGCGAGATTGTACGGTGGATGAAAGTACTTTGGTTATGAGTATTTATGACAAAAAGATTAAAGTTCAAAAACATTAATTAAGGAACTTGTGGTACAAGTCCCTTTTGACTTCCAACAAGTTATAAGAACAAGAAGAATTAGTAATAAAAACAAAGACAAATTTGTGTTAGTTAAATTATTTAAATTTTGAGGAAGAAGGAAGAGAAAATAGACGGCACTGATTAATAGGTTGTGGTTGATTTTGCCAATTTTGTTTCATTAATTTTACACAAGTGTCGTAGGATGCATAAAAAAAATCAGTAAGTAAATGGAAACACTGGAACATTCGGTATTCCGCACGTCGCAAGCGGTGAGCACAAAAAAAGAAACGAAAATGAAGGAAGCGAATAGAGGTGATGAGAAGAACGCGGTAGGCTGGTCACGAGTCCCTGGGGATTGGCAGAATGTAAATGGTAGTGTTCACAGTCGCTCCGGATGGATTTGCACTATAGGAAAGGTAGAACAATAACCAAGGAAACTGACACAGACATTAGCGCCTGCGCTCCGTTGAGGATGGCCTTAATGGAACAGCTAATTATCGCACGTTGCAATAGTCCCACTATCTTAATAACCTTGGCAACTTGCTAATTCCCAGTGCAAGGACAATTTGGTTAATGGGCCAGTCATCGATAAAGTTTGAACCTTCGTGCGATGAAAAACTCGAATTAAAATCTTTAACGAACAATTTAGAAAAGTAAACAAATTATGTATGCATTATCTTGATGATCAACTGGTGAATTATAGAACAATTTAATTGATCAACAGTTTATCAAGGATTGTGACAAAGTGTCACTCGAGAGCTGGATGCTAGCATCATGTTATGTCAAACGTCAAGTATTCATTATATTAATTTCCTAACATTTGAACTACTTGGAATCGATTGAGAGTGATTTCGATTTGTAGAAGCAATGCAAAATCTACAGCCACTTTATCACTATTGGAATGGTTTCGATTGGGATGGTTTATCACATTACATCAATACAGGATACATGAAATATTATTACATTTAATTATATTGTCAGTGAATATACCAAATTGTTTGTGATATTTATTTTGTACTAAATTGTTTTATACGTCATCAATTGCATTATTTTATACCTTTCCCACGTATTTAAAAGTGCATAACTTAATCATATCAATGAAAAAAATATATATATATATATAATCAAATAAATAATTATCATATCATTAAATCATGTAGAAGATTAATAAAAAAGCGCTTTATCTCGCGCTTTTAATCTCGAACTATTATCGATGGTTAATGTATACTATATTATACCGATACATCGTAGAAAAAACTGCAAAAAAGAATTATAACGTCAATACAAATCGGCCATTCCAAGTACTGTAAATAAATAAACTGTAAAATTACAATAATATCATATAATAATTTTTAATAACAATAATAATATAAATAAGTTAATATTTTATAATAATAAGAATAATATATATATGACGTCCAACAGCGCATCGCACGAGCTTTTTAACGACAGACGGCTGTCACGAGGCATTCCTAAGAACTCATCTCAATCAAATAATTCACAAGTCAAGTAAAATAAATCAGTCAACAAGTCTTTTTTGCAATCGTGTCGATCAATTTTCGAATTAGTCTATTCTATTGTCGCATTTAGTATTTATAAACGGCGACAGTCCGGCACCTTAAAACCATCATAAGTCCAGGAGCCTAACTTCAAAACACAGGTCTGTACGTCGTAGGGAAAGAACTCAACGTCGATGGAGCAGGAAGATTTATAAACTGCTGGAGGTTGCCACACTACCAGTCCGGAATAGTACACCGTTGCCTTAGTCATCAGTGTCACCTCGTAGTTTCCGTCAGCGCTGCAATCACCGAAGAAACAACCCCAACGTGATCTTGATTGGTCCTGAAATAAGTGGACTAGGCTGCTGCTAACTTCCATTATTCTTATACTCAAGTTAGTTGCTCTTTCATTTATATTATCATTGATTTTATTTCCCCCCTCTTTGAAGAAGCAGCTACCTAGTCTCCTACTTTGTGACATAGCGTAACGGCACATACACGGACAAACACAACCAATCATTCGCGAAAGTTCAATGTAGCTTTTAAAAGAAAGATACATATCACTTTCAAACGTAAAATATACGTTAATTACTTATTGGCTACCATGCGTATTTACCTTAAAGCCATCATAGGTCCACGAACCAAATTTGAGAACGCAGGTTTGCTCGTCGAATGGAAAGTACTCCACGTCGATTTCACAGGATGATTTATATATTGCTGGTGGCTTCCACTCAACCAATCCCTGGTGGTAGATAGTGGCCTTGGTGGCCAAGGTCACCTCGAAGTTTCCGTCCGCGCTGCGAGCGAGCACATTAGTGGTTCTGGGCGCTACGGCGGTCGAGCTTACTTTGTACTTACGATTGCATATCAAAGCCCACGATTTTTATCTTTCCATTTATATTTAATTTTTTTTAATTCATTTTTAAACCAACTTCTTACAGAAATTCAATTTTAACTAAATCAACGAATAAATCAGAGCTTTAATGGAGCAAAATAACCAGCCGATTATATCATTTGAATACTTCACATATCGCGGTAAGTGCTTCTATTACATGATGAAACAGTTTATAAACTATTCTCTACAGTTTTGAGTTTACTGACTACGCCTCGTTCAATAGCAAATATTTAGGCTTTAGAGAGGCGTATAGACGTATAAAGAGGAAAAAGGAAAACAGAATCAGTATAGAAGTTTACATTTGCCTCTATTATCTCGAAATAGAGTGCATCTGCTTTAAAGGGGAATAGTTTTAGTTTGCATTACCTATACAATGAAAGTTTATTTTATTTTTAATACAAATAAATCCTCCAACATTTGAGTTTTGTATGAGATTTATCGATAAGTAATGAACTCTGTAAATTATTTTGGAGGAGATTTAAAAAGTTTGATAAATGAAAACTTAAGAGAGATAATATTTTTATAAAAAAAAATTTTAGAATTACACAGTACAAGTGATTTACTATTCTGTCATCAAGCTGACAGATTTACATTGCAACTTTTTAAAGTAGAAATTGTACTCTTTATTTTACGATTTTAATTGAACTTTAAAATTAAGATTAAGCGATTAATTATCCTTTATCAGAAGAATATTTAATTAATTAGGATATGCCTGAAAACTTGGCTTATTGTTTCGAGAAATAGCTTTTGTAAATGTTTTATGATAAGTTTAATTATTCCAATGTGCCGTTGGTATCACAGTCACGTTCAACTACAAAGCCAATTCAGTGGCTTCTAACAGCTCAGTACTTGACTTTTCTCGTTAACAGAAAACTTATTCTACCCTTGAAACGTCTTCTTGCAGTAATTATTTCATTCTTTTTTTGCTGAAGAAAAAAAAAATAAAAATAAACAGTGTATAATATCAAATTTAAAAAATCGATCTGTGTGTATACTGTATCCACACAATAATTAATTATAATAAATTTCAATTGTATAAACTGTATGTGATTGTTTAAAAACAAAAGTAGGACTTTATTAGTAGAAACTATTCTCAATTTTCCATAATACATTTCAATTGTTTATAACAAATAATGTAACTGTTTATAAATTATTGACCATAGATACTAGTTTTTACGGAGAGCGAAAAGTAATAACTGATGATTTATTCTAACGCTTAAAAAATTCAGTTTCAAGGAAATTTTCTTAATACAGTACAGTAATACTTATTCGAAATAATCCCGTCAATATAGGAGGCTTTGCTCTATTTGTGAGCATATTTTTTGTACAATGGGCAATTTTTAATTTTCTAACGTCGAAATATCCACAATAACCTATAGAAAAAATGTGTCCAAAAATGAAAGTGTGCTGATTTCTTTTTTCTATGATTTTTTCGCATTTTAGTGATTAATTTTCTATTTTTTGTAAAGAAACATATATAATACTATTTATTTATGCATGACATTTGTAAAATATAATTCTATGTAATAAATATATAAAAATGTTAGCAATAATAATTAAAAATGTATGTTTCATGTAAAAAAGGCAAATTGACCTAAAAAGCGAATGGAGCTAGCGAAGAATATTTCTATTGAGAAGATACGAAGCTACAACCACTTAACGCACGCAACTAACTAAACTGACGCTTTAGCCCGCTTGGCTATCCGAAATGACTGGAGATGATTAAAATATTTATGTATATAAAATCATTGCAGCTTGGTTATTCTAATACTGTTTATCAGAAAGTATGAAAAATAGTTCCATACTCCCAATAAAATTTTACTAGAATTCTAGCAACATTTTCTATAATGAGTTGACTTGACTAGTCAACTAATAAGGCTCTTATTATTTTTGTCCATCCAGTCATTTTTACTAGATAACATATTATGATGATTAAGAAATAAAGTAAAAATTCTCAAATTGTCTCTGTTTAATTTTTCATATACTATTTATGAGATGATATGACAAATTGTTTCACGTTACAAATAAAATTTGACTAGAATTCTTGTGACGTTTTCTAGAATAAGAGTACTTGATTAGTCAAATAATAAAGCTCTGATTATTTTTATCCTGGTGACGTCATATTTAACACGTTTAGATGTGTAATAAGAATGCACTATAGTGCATTCCTATAGGATTTACAGCGTTTTGTTTAGTTTCGCAGATTTCTTATTACAAAGAAAGAGCAGCTTGACCGATTTTGTTCAAATATCTTTCAGATCTTCTTTATTGCATCACCTCCCAAAAGATATTTATATGAAATTGATATTTAAATGTATTTTTGAAATAGTAACGAAAATATCTTGATATATATGTGTGCAAACATTCATACACACATTTTTTTAAATACTTTTTAACATACTTTCAAATACATAAAATGTAAGGACAAGACAAAATATTGAATGTTAGAAATCGACTCCTTTACAATAACTTCCTAATGAAAAGATAAAAAGAAGAAGAAGCAAGTTTGTTAGGAGCAATCTTCTTCAACGATTTCGCAATATTCCTTAACTTGAATAGCTCTAACATTGAGTTTCGATACAAACAGACAATCGATACCGTGACATCTTTTCACGTATACTTTCCATCTCCTATCAAACTTTCACACTCAGCTCTCTCGTGAAATCGCCTCTGAAGTCGTGCGCTGAGAATTTGAAACTCTACTCCAATATAAACTCCATTCTTCAAAAGGAAAAGAAACTTATAGACTTGAGCTAAGTTATTTCTTACATCTTTTGTCCGTCTTCGGTTGCATGAAAATATTCCATTTATATTCATAAAAAAGTAATATGTAAATCATCTAAAATACTGTCCAATAATATTTGGATACTTCATGAATTTTTTATTACTTTTTACTTAACGCTTTCTCGTTTTTCACTTCATCAATCTTTCATTCAATTATTATGAGCTCCATTGAACAAAATATTGATTTACACAAAAAATGTTTCGTTTTATTGCAAGAAATTTACTCGCCGTGAACAAAGAACGTGAAACTTTTATTATAAAGTTCACTTTTTTACTGCTACGAGAAATTATCAAGATTAACGTAACAAAGGAGAGGGACACCAGAAGCATTATCGACTGTACAAGTAATAATTTTCAATCCAATAATTCATCGAACAGATACGACCATTATCCTAACACACTAGTCTTTGATGTTGATGACCGAATCAATTATTAAACCTATGTACAAAAGAGAATATGAAAAATACAATTAACTTCTAGCATTGTATGAATGAGCACTCATTTTATTATGCAAAGATAAAACTTAATTTGATAAAGTATTATTTATTTTATGAAGAAATTGTTGATCTGTAATTATTGAAACACTTTTTTTTATTTATTTATGCAAATCGTTTGTATTCATGCTTTAATCTTCTCCAGTTCATTAGCAATTTTTTTATGATGTTTGTTAAATAACGACATCCGTTAGACATGAAGACAAACAAGTGAGTGCAATACAAACTGAATTTTCTTCGGTAAGTTTTACAAGAAAGAAGTTGATAGAGAATTAAGTGAAAAAAAGAAACAAAATATTTTAACGAAAAATTACCTCGCTCATTTAATTAAAGACGATAAAAAAACGTTGACTGCAAAAACTTTTCTCTCAAGTTATTTACGCTAAAGTACCTGCTTCTTCTGTGAGATTTTTTAGCTACTGATAACACTTAGTTCACTCTTTTTTTGACTTCACAGTCGCAACCCACTCCTGAAAATTAAAAGAGAAAATGAAACCATTGGTTTAATGTTGTCGTAGATTTGCTAGAGTATATAGTTTTCATCCAGCAACCGGACTTCAATTTCACTTAACCCCTGCTGATTCACCCTTACTGTAATTTTGTTCTGTAGGGGCTTTTAACTACCCTTACACTCATCTTAGAATTCTACGAAGTAGATCATGGCATTATACTGAGTACCCCAGTCTAGGTACTTGATAGGATATGAAAAAAACCACTAAAAGTTAGGATAATAGAGTAGAACCATGAAAAATTAGTGAAAAATTAGAGACACTTTTTGAGAGCATTCGTTCACTTACTCATAAAATACAGAAAGAGGGAGAATTGAATTTTTTTTCATGCTTACTTCCGAGTTTATTTTTCCTTATTTTCTAGAACTCAAGTTTTGAAGAGTCTTTAGAGAGTGAAAGAAGGATAAAAAGTTGTTTTCAACATTGACGAGGATAAATTTATCACTAACTTTTTGTAAAGCTGTTCATGTCCGAGTTAGAAAGAAGACGTAAAAATTTTTACGTCAAGTTTGATTCCTTCCAAGATAGAAAGGAAATACTTTGGTTCTCAGTCTTTCATGCTTTAAGGGTTTTATAGATCGGGTCCTATTACACCTATAGAACCTTCAACACTAAACTTACGTACTGTATATAACATCCGTTAACTTTCTTCTTCTCATGCTACTCGTCGAAGTGGCCTGCAGGAAACAAGTTTATGCGAAATCAAATTTACGATGTTGCTGCTCTTAACTTTTCTTGAAATCGTGCTTTGGCTCTAGATACTATACCCTTTTTTTATCATTCTCCAACGAAAGTCTGCGTATCATCAGCCATAACAACGTCACTAATTTTGTAAAGATGTATTGTGCTCAATCTTTGTCAAACTTCACCTTCACTTTTCTACTTAGAAAAAATTTTGTTTCTTCCAATCAGAGTGAGGCTTTTTTCACGATTTAATTTGCACTAATTTTACCTTTATATAAAATACTAAATTCTCCCAATGATATACATATGTCCATATATTCACTGTTGAAGAGAAAATCATCGATGTAAGTGATAACTCATATCAATAATGATATTTGTTTTATTATCCAATAAATTCAAGAAAGTAAATTAGAAATTTTAATCTATTCGTAAATTCAATAATTTTCTATGAATTGTTTACCGAAGTGTGTGTATGCACGTATGTATGTGTAGACATGATTCATTTTCTGAACGAAATCTTGAAGGAAAAGAATTATGTCGACTTCTTTGTTATCCCAATAAAAACGTATTAACGTCAATACGATCTAAAATAAATTTTATTACAGTCCAGCCAGTCACTTTATTGTATTTACAAAAAAAACAAAGATCCAAAGATTATTCATGAATGATTTATCTAAATTAACCAATTATTTAACAGAATCGTACAATTTATAAATTATCAGTTGATAAACATAAGCAGTAATAAGTTTAATAATATATATTATTAAATTTATATGGACCCCGTTAATTATGCTAACATTTTGACTCATTTTCCTAAAATTTTTGTTTTTGTGAGCATAAATTGCCCGATCAATAGATAGTTTAGAAAATCGTATGGCTCTTTTTTACAGAATATTTATCCTAGTATATTCTGAGTTATTTAATCGGAATAGATAGTAAAAGAAAATACTGTATCGGCCTGGTAACTATGAGAAGTCTAAAGTCTATCGACTATTGAGTAATACAAAAGCTCAGTCTTCCTTTAACTACTTTTTTACTCACCAGAAAAACTATCAATTCTCTTTAGAGATATAACGTCCGATAGATACACTTGAAGCAAGCCTGAGGGTCTCTCAGATCGTTTCGATTCACTTGCTCATGTTTTCTGTAGCGATTCATCGATTTTAATCTAGTTTTTTATGAATGGGAATTTATATTATCGTGCACGTTAACGTGTAGAATAAGTTTTTTGCAAGAAAATTCATTACTGAAGAATAGATTTTGAAAATCGAATATATCTCTATCACATAAAAAAATGATGCTGAAATACATCCCGAGTAGAAATAAAAAAAAGTATGCCTTAACATTATCTGGACCGGATCGGAGTCTAACATGGAATGTCGTAATACGGTATTCGTATATGGTCCCTATCAGATTCTAGAAAAGGTACACTCTGATATTATTACCTGATTTGATTGAAGATTAATGAGTTGTGATTTATTTAACTTATATTAAGTTGATTTGAAATAATATATGTGTCAGTTAAAGTAAATTAAAAAGTGTCCTATAATGTATATCTACGAATTATAAATAAAATCAAGAACCTTGTACGAATTCTGAAAAATACTTTAATCTGTCCGATATAGGTAATTTTAGTCAAGACTACCCGACTAATAATTAGTTCAGGTATTCCGGAGTATGATCAGATTCAGATCAAATAATTCGGAAAAAAAATTCATCAAAGAATAATGTTCACCCGTAAATGAAAAAAAAATCTAAGAGAACTGATGACATTGCTCGTATAATTTAGACATAGAAAACTGTTTTAATAAAATTTTTCGTCTCATGACACAAAAAGTGTAGTTCATTTAAATCAATTGTATTTGCACCTACAGCAATTCACACGATGCCATACCGCGGTTGGTAATATGTGATACAGAAAAAAACAATACTGTTTGCAATCAGGAAATTTGCAATCATCTTAAAGATCTGTAATCTTTGATATATCGTGGTAGAAAAATTCCATTGAATCACTTATCTCTTGGTCATTTTTTTTGCCTTCGGGGCTTTTTAGACCAAAAAAAAATCTCAATATAAAGATCTTGCCAGACCCAAGAAGTTTTATGGTGAATTTTCCTAGTAAGCCTCTGGGCTCTGTTTATAAGACTTTTGTCCCACTCTCATATCTTTGCCAATAAAAAGAGTCATTTTCTTTCGAGATCGGCTTCGTCATTCATCGCTGAATTGTAACTTGAGAAATCTTGTAAATGTCTATAAAGTTTGTTGGAATACAACGATGTTTTATTAATACATCTTAAACATTTATAATCGCATAATTATGTCACTTGCGTCTTATTTGCAAATATGTTTAATAAATACCACTTACTATGATTTCGAGATATCACGCGTCATTAATTCTGAGCATTTGATAAAAATATTTTGCATTCAAAACAGTTATTCTTTACTTAAATGTTATTATTAACAATTTGTGATAGTACACTAAGAAAAGGGTATAGTCAACATATATGTTTATGTTTATAAACACAACTGTGGTTGTGAGAATCATATAATAGCTATGCTCATCATAAATTTTTCGTAATATACACATATACCGAATGAAAAATAAATCTTTTGATTCTTTTAGAGAGATATTTTGAAACATTTCCTGTGAGAAAAATGTCAATTATAAAAAAAAATAACTACTTATTACAAAACGAAAATATATGCAGACAAAAAGAAGTTAATGAATATGTAATTGTTAACAAATCTTGTTTCTCACAAAAATACTATGATTAAACACATAGTATAATCCGAGTAATATAATAAAAAAAGGATCTTTTTTTGGCTTCTTGAAAACAAGTTTTCAAAATGATCTGACAATAGCTAATCCTACCACAGAGAAACGAATATTTAAGTAATTCATAGAAAGAGCTTATCAACACTGCGCGCTATCGAATCAAGAATACTATAAAGTCTTGGGTCTGTATCGTATACAGTCCACAGAGCCGACCTTCCGGTCAGAAGCAATATTACAATTGCATTCTTTAACGATGACACAACAGTACTAGTAGCGCATGATAGTTCGATAATGGCTCCAAGTGTACGCTAAAATGAACTGAACGAAATCCAAACATGGCTGGACACGTTATGAATAAAAGCTAGTGAAACCAAGTTAGTCTATATAACCTTTTCTACAAGAACAGAAAGATGTCCAACAGTGCTTTTCTACAACTAGAGATCAGCACAAAAAAAAGCGGAACGGAAACTAAAATCTAAAAATATGTACTGATTGATCCGCAGAGAGTCAAAACTCCTATCATATAATAAGCTCTTCATTACAACTATGGGAAAAAACCAGTAAATCTATTGAAATAACTCAACATATTCGGTTGAAAACTCTTGGAACCATACACCGAGATAATTTTTTCACCAAATGTAAGTGCAAACAGTGAACAATCCACGAAATTTCGAAACGTGTACTTGTCATTTTTGCACTTACATTTAGTAAAAAAAACTCTCTTCATGTAGTCTATGCGCCCTAGTCTATCTGTAATGCTTACATTCACCGAGAACTGAACATGGAGAAAGTCCAGGAAATAATAAGCAAATTAAGCATTAACTACAGGATCAGAATAAGGATTTATCCTAACGCACTTACGATACATCTATTCAATGACGATTAAATAATATTGAGGCTGAAGAAGTTCAAACCAACAGATCTCGTCAGTCAATTCATCAATAGATACAACAAAATCACTCAACTTTTCCTTACAATTTAATTGTTGTTATTAGAAATTTTTTTGTTTTTTCATTATTTTCAAATATAATATACGTCTATGAGCAGCAAAAAGAAAAATCATTAAATGAAAATAAAATTTGACAATAATTCACAATACATTATGTTCTAATAGACGAGGAGATATTTGTTGGTAATTATGCTACACATCTTCGATGACTTTTAAATTTTGATATGCTATCGTTAAACTTAAGTTTCTCAATTACAGCATAATTTAGATATAAATATATATACTTGTAATGTTAAAGTTTATCAAAAAAATATATATATTATAAAATATGTGAATGTCTCCATCTATAAATCGATTGACTAACAACAGTTTGTTAGTTAACGACGATCGCTTTACGATTAGATTGTTTATAGCAACGAGGGGTGAATTTGCTTATCTTTAGTTTATGACTGAGACTAGCCTACTTTAGACATCATATCTTTGAATCTGTTATTTCAATAAACTGTTCTCTTAATATCTGTTGTTCTATACTTATATTTTACAATATGTATGTTAAGTTTTCATGTGTAATATATACATGTATGCATTTCACTATTCTAATGTGGATATTTGGTGGAAATTTTCAAGACCCTCCCTGACTCCTTGTTCTTTTTTCAACCATCAAATTTTTATTTACGATTACGTCAACACTTAAAATTGAGAAAAGCGAGAGGGATAGGGTGGGGGAGGGGGGGGTAAGAATTTAGACCATCATCTTACATGTTCTCAGCTAGCTATTGAAAAATCATTATAATTTAATTATTCGATTTTTTAAATACAGAAAAGTTATGTTTTTCGCGCCCCATATGTACATATTGTAAAATAAATATACATCATATATATCGACAGAGACGTGAACTGACCGGACATTTTCCCTGCCATTAAAATTTCCTAATTGATTGAATAAACGTTTTTATTGATTCATCATTCTTTTCTTAGTTATTATCTCGATTTATTTTATAATATATGTATATTCTCTTTCAGAATGACAAACCTGACAACATATCAAAATTTCAAGGTCATTAAAGATTTATAGTTTAGTCTGCATTATTTCCTATCGACTAATGCTAATAAGAAATTACGCATATGCGTAAAAAAATTTAGCTTTTTAAACTTTTATTCATTCAAATTCAAATTGTCATTGAGAAAAAGCCGAATTATTTGAACTGGAGAACATTTTTAAAAAAGTAGTGAAATTTTTAGTGAGTTAAGTGTAGTGCGACGTGAAAACATTTTTTATTAATATTAGTTGACATTAAACCAAATAAACTGGTGATGTGTGAAAAAAAAAACAGTTTTTTGCGACTACAAATTGGTTATGAGTGAAAAAAACTGTTAGAAAATAAAATGTATATTAATAATTATTAAATATTAATTAATTAATATCATTTTACTTTAAAATTGTATTATATTGAATGTATTAATTTTTTCATGTGGGTTATAAAGAGTAAAATTGTAAAATCTTGTTCAAAGAAGTTATTATGAAAATTTTTAATGAAATTGAATTATTTAAAAAAATTTTTTATTTATAATAAATTTCTAGAATATTTTTAAAAACCAAATTTTTTCTACATGGGTTATTTATAAATTTAATTAATAGAAAAAAAATTTCCATCTCTTCAAATTTTCTTTTTACTTCAAAAATTTATGAAGATGTTTAAAATACGTCCTGTCAGTATTTTTAATATATGTAGGAAAGAAAAAACCCTGGGATGCGTAATACAGGAATAATTTATTTAAAAAGTATGCTGTTACAATAATTTATCTTAAAGAAGAAGGATGTCGAAAACTTTCACTCTTACATGCGTCTCTTCCTTTGCAGAGCTCATCACACACTGCCCTCTTTCCCTTTCATCTGCCACTCTCACACTCTATAATGTTAACTAAAACTAATATGCACTTATTTAAAACAAAATAAATAAAATCACACGCATTCTATTCATTCTTATCTGTTTTCATTCTAAACACTAATTCTTAGTAACCTTGTAATCATTTGCTTTCTTACGTCTCTGATTGAAAGTCTTTTTGTTTTCTTCCTGAATTTCATTTACATTGTTTTTAGCTTCTTCTCGTAGTTCATCACGTCGTTAATCAAATAATTTGATAATTTCCTCATTAATGATCTCTCGGAGTCGAATATCATCTTTCAGTTTCATAGGAACTCCAACTAAAAGTTCGAATGGAGTCTTTCCAATACTTCTATTAAATGACGAATTTATGTATTGCTGTACCACATCAACATACTTATACCACTCAGCTGGTTTTGGTATTGACAACTTTGTTAACATTGAAATGACCACTCGATTTACTCTCTCGACTTGACCATTTCCTCTCGGAGCTCCTGTTGTTACGAGCACGTGCTTGATTTTCTGTTCGTCACAGTATTTTTTAAAAGCATTAGATGTAAACGCCGTTCCTCTATCTGATATTATCCGTCTTGGATTACCGAACGTAACTGCTTGTTTATTCAAGGGAGCTATTACTTCTTCAGTTGTCGTCGACTTCGTGGAAAAGAGCCAAGTATATTTTGTAAACGCAAATATCACCACAAATAAATGATTATAGCTCTTTTGAGTGGAAGGCATCGGTCCTATATGTTCAACGTGACATGTGTCCAGTGGTGTTTCACCTTTATCAATAGGGTTTAAAAATCTTTTCTTGGGTTTTTAATGAACTTTTCCATGCATTTTTGGAAACCAGAATTCCTGTCTGACGATGTATTCAGTTTTTTCGGACCAAAATGTCCCTTTTCGTGTGCGTGCCGTAACACTTCTAGTTGCATCGACCTTGAAACTACGAGAAGAACATCTTCATCACACTCCGGATACGAAATACCTTTCTTCCACCAATGATCAAATCGTGTCCTGTGTAATCATCAGGAACCACATCGAAACTCAAAACAAACGACATTCCATCAATTGTTATCTCTGCATCAAATCATCCCAACGTTTTTCCACCCGTCGATCCAACGCAGTTGAATGAAATCGTTTTCTTTTGTAACTTTGGTGCACCTAGCTGAACATATAATGTTGATCATACTAAATGCAAATCAATTATTGCGTCTATGTCTTTCCCAAGAATGTTTACGCTTTTATGGATTTTTTTGTCATTAACACTAGCTAAATCACAGTGAGGTTTAGTTCTACTTGAACTTTTATTATCAACATCTTTCGTGCATTTACTCACGATGTGTCCAAACTCTCTGCATTTAAAACATTTTGCCCCCTTCGACTTATCAGGACAATCAGCACTCACATGTTTTTTATCACCACAAATACAACATCTTTTAATTGGCCTGTCCTGTTGTTCTCCTTTCTTCTGATTCCCTTTGCTTGACTATTTGAGCGTTTGGATTTGTCTTGTTGTTTTGATTTATTTTTATTGCAACTACGTCACTGCATCATCTCATACTGTAAAAATCTTGTTCTAAGACCCTTAATCGTCTTAACCCCGTACAAAATGGTTTTATTGGTCTCTTCATCTTGTATTCTGTCCACTATGTATTGAATTATAGCCTCTTACTCTACACGCAGAGAAATGTATAGTAAAAATTACCCTAAATTTTATGGTAATTTAGGGACACTGCAGGGTGACGGTAAAAATTACTATACACATTGTAAAAAATACTGTTCACATTGTTGAATTTACTAAACTGCATAGTAATTTTTACTCTAATTTCACCCTAAAAATTAGTATGCAGTTAAGTAAATTCAACATTTTCTACTCTAATTTCACCCTAAAAATCACTATGCAGTTTAGTATATTCAACAATATGCACAGTATTTTTTACAATGTGTATAGTAATTTTTACCGTCATCCTGCAGTGTCACCAAATTACCATAAAATTTAGGGTATTACCATCCTGATTAGGATTATTCTCTCTTAGCGCTGCCCTTAGTCTATCTCATGATATAGATTTATTGCCGGTTAACCTTACCCCCAGATCACGCAGTTTCTCCTTTAATTCATCTTCGGATAATGAATCTATGTCTATCATAACATCTTCACCATCGTCATCACTACTCTCTTCATCGCTGTCGCCATCATCATTGTCTCCATTCTCAGAATCGTGGACATTTTGATCACTTTGACGCCGCCGATTTTGATTTTCTTGCGACTCTGAGGCTTCATCTGCAGGTTTAGCTAATGCTTTACCTAATCGCTTAGCACGTTTAGCTCTACTACCACTTAATGGAAGATTGAGTTCTTCTAATCATTTTCTCAACTTTTCAATATCGAACGAATCTAAATTTAAATCAGCAATATTCTGTTCAGTCACCATTGCACTTCAGACCAAAGAAAACAGACTACTGATTGAACACCTTGTACGTCACTAGATAAAACTGTTACTAGGCCGTCTACCGTGGAACAGTTTTAATACGTTTAACACGTCTATCTAAACGCTCTACAACACAGCACTTACTATGTTTAACTGTCTTCAAGTCCTTTTTCTTACAGCACTCTCAAAAATCTACGTCACAAAATTCTAACTGTTCGAGCATACTTATTAATTTTACATTATTTTTGAATCGCTAATGTGGCTTTCATCTCGGACGAGCCCACACATCTGTAGGAATGAAAAAACTCTCCCAGAAATAAAATACAGGAATAATTTGTTTAAAAATTATGCTGTTACAATAATTTATCTTAAAGAAGAAGGATGTCGAAAACTTTCACTCTTACATGCGTCTCTCCCTTTGCAGAGCTCATCACACACTGCCCTCTCTCCCTTTTATCTCCCACTCTATAATGTTGACTACAACTTATACGCACTTATTCAAAAGAAAAAATAGGTCTGAGCACACTTTGTCTGTGCTAACAGGACGAACTTCCCATTAGTAATTGTTTATAAAAAATTTAAATAGTTGTAATCAATGAACCGACACGGTGGCCTAATTGGTACAGCGTCAGCCTGACGCGCCATGGGTAGCGGGTTTAATTCCCGGCCGGGACAAAATCATTTTATATGGTTTTTCTCGGGCCACCGTGAGCGGGAAGGTCTCTTTGGAGAGCCGATTGTATCGACACAGGTTTTCTGCAGTTTCCCTGTGTTCTCGTGCAAATGCGATACAATGGTTAGGGAGTAAGTCGGCTGCAGATGCAACCCGATAGACTATGTGTGTAATAGTTTATTGGGTAGGTAGGAAGTGGTGAGCCTGTGGAGGGGGGAGGGGGGATTTAAAGGGAGTGCGCGTAGGATCCCGATCGTAGGGATAAGGAGGAAGTATTGTAAAACACCTGGTAAAGCCAGGTATACAATTTGTAGTGCTCAAAGGTAACCTTGCACTAATTAATGATGCTTAAACGGCTCCCGCGTAAAGATCTAGGGGGCGTTTCCCCAATTTCTATTTATTCCTAGGTGTCGCCTGACTCATGGTCAAGCTATCATGACACCATCTTCTCTCTCTTCGTCCTGGGACGCCGAAGAAGGTACACTGACTGTCTCCCTACTGTCGCTCTACTCCAAAAAGGAACCAAGATTGGTGACTCCGAGAAATCACGTTTTTTTGGAGGAAGTGCAAGCTTGGGCAGCATCTTTATTTCGTTTCTGGGATCACCGCCACTACTCATGGTCACAAGTCATCAAGTAAAAGGGTTAACATCAAAGATAACCAAAAGGCAGATAAGCACGGTAGGAGACTTTATATATATATTTTGCTAGGCAGGAACGTAAAGCCTCCAATCTAGATCGCGTCCGGCATCCATATTAATCTTAATTGAGTAATCTGATAATTAATAACAATAACGATTGCGAAATCACAAAGATTTTCATTTTGATATGATTTATAAATATATGTCGTGACTCGAATTTATGTCGCGGAATTCAGTGTCAAACCTGGATTCATTTTTCTATATCTTGTAATATAAAGCGTGCATAAACATCAAGATTGTATTATTTTGTATGGAGCATTCGGATGAACTATTTTGACAATAAATCTTGCTAACATCGTATTTAAATTTTGATATTATTTTATTTTATTTATGAATATTTGTCACACCACAAATTAAAATAAATGATCAATATAGTTGTAATCAATGTTTGTTGAAAACATCCAAATACATGTGATATACACATTACTTATTCAATAAATACAATTTATGATTGTTTATAACAAATTCGTATTGTTATATGCAATGCGTAATTGTTAGAAGTCATGTCTCATCAGGAATCATATTATTTTATTGAAAACATCCGAATCCATGTGATATACGCATCAGTTAATCGATAAATACAATTTTCAATTGTTTATAACAAATTCATATTGTTATAGACAATGCGTAATTGTTAAGAGTCATATTTAGTTATGAACAATAATGTCTAGTCAATATCGACTTAATTCTCAAATGAAATTGTTATTGTTTGGCTTAATAGTATTTTAAATAGCTAATCGTTTCATTTTTTTATTAGTTATTTTGTTTTAAAAAAAAACGGCTCTATCGAATTCGTTCAAATTTCTTTCAGATCTTTTCTATAATAATATCTTTCGAATTAATTTTGGTTGAAGTTGATGTCTTGATCCGTTCTTAAGATATCGAAACACAATCTACTTTAAATTTCTACTTGACCATCTACTCTAAATTTCTATTCATTTATTCGTTTTGTAAATCTAATACACTGATAGAAGAATTTATTTGCTGGGACTAAATGAATTCATTAAAATTATTTTTCAGCATTTATTTGATACAAATGAAGATTTATTTGTAGCTAATAAATCTTCTTTGCTCAACTGTCTAATATTATTATATTTATAAAACCATTGGAAATTCACACGAAATTAAATGGTTATCATGTAATTGCTTGTCGAGCTATTGTTTAACAGAAGAAATTAATTTTAATCATTACGAAATCGTTGTTTTTTATTTAAAAATTTTCAATAAATAAAAGTTATTTCATAACATAACCTAACATTTGATTATGCTTTACCGTCATTCTACCTTACCATCGAGCCCAATCATAGTATTTATATAAGAAATAAATATTTGTTTGCAGCTAACAAATCATACATTGAGCCAAATAAATCTACTCTAATAAATAATTTCTTAACTGTTAACAAATGTTCATTCGATTCCTCTTTCAAATAACATATTTATTAGCTGCTAATGAATTATGTTAGATACAAAGAAATACTTCTATCAGTGTATAAATGAAACTTCTGCAAAAATCAACTCCTAATTTTTTAGGAGAATCGAGTTTTCTGTTTGTTATAGTTTTACATTTGAAAAAATAGCATTATTATAATTTTAATTTGTTTTTTTCGGTTGTATGTTACCGTTGATTACTTTTATAGGTATTTAACCAAATATGATGTAATTCGCTAAGTTACAATTGATTTTGTGGTTTAATTGCAGAAAAAAATTTGAAGCTTCTTTTTAACTCGAAAAGCAATTGTAATTTCTCTTTTAAGTCTAGTATCATTAGACGGGTCCTTAAAAATTACACAAAGATTAACATAAAACTAAAATCAGTTCAATCAAATGTTATTCAAAAATTGTTAGATATAAGCAACGAAGTTTATTAGATGACTATTTTCATCAAAACTCGATGGAGTAACGTTAATGAGTTCAAGCTTTGAAATGTGCATGTTGTTTAGTATAAATTATTTATTAGAATTTGAAGTTTTTATATAGAACATAATAGCAATTGTATAATATATATTGGGGAAAATATTTATAGTATGGAACCCTCGATTTATCTTGCGCTTGATCTTTTTTTATCCATATTTTTTTGTCGGTATGATTTTAGAAAATAAATTTTTTACTTCCTAAAAAAGTTCTTGTTGTTTTTCCTGTCAAGAATACTGTAGATTAATTATTCTCATAATTTTTTTTGCATGAAATTTTAAAGAGGATGTATCATTAATAGTATATTGAAAAAGTTGAAAAATGAAGTAGCTGATTTAGCTGAGAGCACCCTTTGGATTAAACAAAAGGAAAAAAAACTATCAGCTATTCCAGTTCTTCTGACTATTTACAGACACGCTAAAGTCTTTCTTTCTCTAATTTTTTTCTGTCACTCTTTATTTTCCTGTCCTTGTATATTTTCAAAGTTACTTTTTTAATGAGACATGAGCTTTTGTCTGTCTGTTTTCTATCTCCATAATAAACGTATGAAAAACCCTAATATACTCATACTAATTTTTGTCATTTTTCACCATTGCGCATTCAAGTAATCTGACTAATATATTTCTTGTTTCCATTTTCATGAGAAAACTCGGGTATATTTTTATACAATCTCTAGACTAAATCGCTTCCGAAATATTAATATCAAATATAAGATCTTTTTTCTCGCTGCAACTGCTGATGTAATTTTTTTTTACTACATACATTTTTTAGAATTTTTTTCTTATTTTGTTTATTTGTTATTTTTTACTTTACTACTGCACCCGGTTTCGCATTGAATATTACGAAATATGAAAGGAGTGAGAATAAGTAGGTAGCAAGTACGTGAGGATTAGTTTGGATAAGCAAGTAGCAGTATATTTTTCATCATCGTCCTTATCCATGATGAGAATGCAAAGATTTGTGGTAAACAGTATATTATAATGAAAATTTTTAACACACCTTAATTATTTCAATTTTTTAATTTTCAACTGTAGTATATTAAAAAAACTTTTCATTCCCTTGCCACAAACTATGTTGAGTATTTAATATGCCATTTTTTTCTGCTACGGAATTTTCTCAACCGTTTCAGAATCTTCCTCCTATTGAATAAACATAACATTAACCATGTTATTTGTAAATTACCCTCATCAAATGTCAATTGAATTAATATCATAATGTTTTAAAGGTTTTTTGTTTACTGAGATGAGAAAATATATTTTCTCATCTCAGTATAACGAAAAATCCTATACAATTTACTATAGTGAATTACTTATTTCATTGTTTTCCTAGTAAGTGATTAAAATAAATGTTGGAATATAAAGTTTTCAAGACATTGAAATAATCAAACTAGGGTCGATATTGTAAGACAGCACAGTTTAGTATTGATATATGTCTAATTTTATTAGTGGTCAGAGTATCACTGAAATTACAAGTAAATTCAATAGAGCCACCGTAGCTTATGTTCGAAAGTGTAAAATGTAATCAGTTGTGGTAAAAAATCACAATACTTATAATTGTCTGCTTCAACACTTCTATTTAAATATTATACTTATTATTGAAAATAATCAATTATTTTTCATACTTAATATGTAAAAAAGAAAATCACAATTTCCATAAAATCAATGAAATAGAAAGAAAAAAGGCTTATATGCAAAGCTTAAATTTTATGTTTTAAAAAAGTATTTTAATTTTTTTTTTTACAAAATTAGTATAGTCTGTTGGAAAAGAAGAATAAGTACACTTTTAAAATCTGCACTGAAGTGAAACATTTGATTAACGATGTTTTACGCATTTTACGATTTTTTTATGCTTTAACTGTGTTAGTTTTTAATAACTGTAACTTTTCTGTAATGAGTTTTTACTGAATTCCTAATGCAATTTTAAGTTTGTATTGATATGAAGCCAAATATGAATTTTACGCAACCAATCACTGATCCATTAAAAAGTTTTTGTCATTTTAAATTCTTTCTGAAAGAAGTACTATGAAATTACTAAATTTTTTGTTAAAAAAAAACAATTATAATTCAAATTTCATAAAAAATAGCTGGTGAAAAGTTTGAGGGAAACTAATAGTTTAAAATTAAATCACTTGTTAAGTGACCATCTAATTAACACTCTTGCGGGAAGCAGTCAAAGTCAATTACTTTGGAAATGTAATGGTTGGTTTTATCGTCGACGACAATGCGATTCTGAAAAAGTATTTAACTTTAAATACATTTAACTGATAAAAAAGTAAATAGAAAGAGCAGAATAGAATATGATGCGTCGAATAACAAACAAAAGCTATCAAAGGTTAATATGAAATTATGTACACATACGCTATGTTTAGACTTTAAAGCCACTCAGCATTTGGGGTATGCTCCTGACAAAGACACGTAGCGTTAATTCTCTGGTTGAACGGAATCTGAGAATGACCTGTTCGACGCTTGGCTGTATTGCAGAGGGATTTCAAACCATTCTACAGTGAGAGAGTTATCCCTTTACTTCTCTGCCCCTTTGTATTAATGTCCATGTCCATGCGAAGTGTGTTCTGTGATTGAAGCACCTGAGATCGAATTGAGGCTACTGTTCTATATGGTAATCTAGTCTAGAATTCCAAGATCGTTGATACTATTCAAGGAATGGAAATACTACAGTCATTTACATTGATTTGTATTGAAAGCAATCTCAACCATTTTCCCCACATTTATTGATCAAATTTTGCAATAGTTGCTCGCAATTATATCTCGTTAAAAAGATAATAAATTTCAGAGAATATCAAATGACATTAATTCATTAATAAGATAGATATTTAAATATTGAAAAGTATAATTAATCAAAACCCTGACCATCAAAAATATGAAAAGATCATTTAATAATTCAAAATTGGAATTTAATTATTTATTTTAATAGAATATTGTGAAATAATTGTATCTCCATCTACACCTTGATAGAAAAACGATCGAATTTGTTGTTAGCAACGCTCCACTGATTTGTTTCTATTAGTTTACGATTGAGACTAATACACATTAGATGACTTTCTTTAATTAATCTTTTTTATGATTTTTAATAAACTTCTGGTTCCTTTTAATCGTTTCTCGTGTCATTATTTTTGACTTTTAATCCTTCTCGCAGTGTCAGTAGAATTAAACATTTGACAAATATTGTGAATTTTTTGAAGTTTGAAAGTTTCGTACAACAAAAATCAAAAGAAATTGCTCAACTGGCAAGCGTCTGTCATCAAATGACAAAGTAACTTAGTTATTCATCGAGGCGTAGCACATACATCGCTTACAAAACCACATGCCCATGAATTTCCGTTCACGGTTGGTAAACGCTGTCTCTGACGAGAAGTCTCATAAATTTTACTTGACTCGCTCGTTCTTATTCGAAGAGAAAACTTAATTTACAAGCGAAATTATGACACCGGAAATTATGAATTCAATCCAATTCACTGACGTAAATATTTTCCAGTCCCCAGCAAATATTAAACAATATCACGAATACAAATATTACCGAATTCTACACGAAAATTAAATAAAAAATTAGTAAATAAACTATAGCTAAGTGATATACACTTTATTTCACTAGCTTGGGACTAGGAGTTGAGATGCTCATATTCAAGTTATCTCATGACTCTCACACTTCCATGTAAAAGCTTTCTCAAACATGTGTAAATTTAAGTGACTTACACATGAAATTTATTCGCAGCGGTTATTTACTAATTCAGCCCTATAAAGAATCTTAAGTTTCTGTTTTTTATGTCTTACAGAATTTTCCAATCTTAATATTGAATCCAAAGAATCGGTTTTTCTCAGTAGTACGAACAAAATAAAAAGTAATCCGTAACAGTAAATCCAATTATCAGCATTTTCAAAGTATCATAATCATTTAATTATTTTAAAAAACTAGAAAAGTATACCAAATTATCTTGAGCAAATTTTTTTTTCCCGTATTTCATTTCTTTTTAAATAAAAAACTACGGTGAAATAATGATAGGGGTTGAATACAATACTAAAAAGAGTCTCTTTGTTTTCCTTTTTACGTCTATTGATCAATAGTGATGGAAAGTAATAAATCTTCTCGGTATTGTTATTCAACAAGGAATAGTAAAGATCGTACGTGCTAGAAAAGGGTCGGTTGATCAGAAACAAGTCATGGGACTGATGGGACCACGAAGAAATCGAGTCAAGACTTAAGTGAAGAATAGAAATGACTTGACAGGTTTGTGAGAAAAGTATGGGGATTGAAGATACAATGAATGAAACTCAAGACAAAAAACTTGGATCCACCAAGGAACAAGAGACGAGTAACATTATTCTCTTGTCTCGACGGTGAAATAGCACAATGTCCACCCGGAAGAGACGCTGTTGAGTAGTTCGGAAAGACGATAAATTGTGTAAAAGATGGCTGTGATATCTGCTAAAACAAATTTGTTAAATCTGGATCTCTCTTGAAGTCTAATTGGAAATTTAACCTTTTTTATTTCAGAGAAACGATTTAACAAGAGAGAATTAATGAAACTACATATCATGAACAAAAAAGGTGGGAGATAACGAATTTACAAATATTGTGAATTCACAAAATTTATGCGTGAACGAGCACTAAACATATCACCATTTTATATTTCTCTCATCATTTTTGTTTATTATAGTTTTATTCACAATGTTGCTAACCTTTATGGAAGTACAAAATAGATAAGAACATCTACACCAGAGTAAAATTGAATTATTTTAGATGCATTTGCCATCAGAAAAGACAAGTTTTAATTGAAAAAATTTCCGTAAATGTGTTCTATAACTCAAAAAAATAAGTACTTTTACAATATATAATGAAAAAAGTTTGCAAAAACCTTATTGTGAGAATAAATTAATTATCCGCAGGTCAGAATTGATTAGGTCGCAATATATTTGTATGAGAAATTTTTAGTACAAACAATAATGCCACTC
This sequence comes from Chelonus insularis, assembly GCF_013357705.1. Classification (NCBI taxonomy): domain Eukaryota; kingdom Metazoa; phylum Arthropoda; class Insecta; order Hymenoptera; family Braconidae; genus Chelonus; species Chelonus insularis. The sequence goes on from NW_023276656.1 coordinate 268,072, forward strand.
AGACATGTTACATGTTAATTAGTACATTTTTCCTTTCAGGTATAATTTCAAATTCTCATTAGATGAGTAATAAAAATAATTGATAAACTTTCAGTGTACAGGTATTATGACCTTTCTTTCAATATTTCAGTAAAATATTTGAAAGTAGCATTGGACAAAAGAAATTAATCCAGAAATTTATTTGAAAGAGGCGTAGTCATATATATTATTTAAAGTAATTTATATGTCTTGTTTTTAAATTGGAATCAGCATAAAATACTCGCCGCAGCGCCCGTATATCATGCGACATGAATAGTAATTATCTATTTCGACTATAGAATTAAATAACATTATGATTGATAACGAATAAAAAAAAATTTTTCTTCACAGAAAAAAAAGTAGATTAATTTCTATATTTATAATGATATTTGTTATATTAAAATAATAAGAAACTCACACAAATACAATGGAAACTTCCAGACAAAATATTTCAATCGTAAATGCCATCTTTAGCTAAAAAGATGGGTAAAAGATGAATACAATGGTTGTCGTGTCCTTCTTGTATAGATTTTTTTATAACTTTTCGAAGCGAAATATGCCATTCTTCATTTATATACATTAAAAAAGTTTCTTGACACTTCGCATTACGACTTTAACATTCCGAAGTATTGGTTATATGTTACAACACAATTGACAGATGATTTATTCAAAAAATAAATAAATAAAAAATCAGCAAACTCGTTTCAAAGTACATAAATTTGTAAATTTTAGTTCAATCAATTATTCGATACAAGTGAATTGAAACGAGTTTACAGATAAAAATGATGATTTGGCAACATGCATTGCATCTACGTTATTTTATAAACTTATATACGTTTACGCAACCAACGATGATAGAGCATGATATAAAACTGAAAAATAATAGAATTCAGGTTGTAACTCACTTGTTGTAGAGAACTATGTCAGGTCGCCAAATGTGATCGGATGGTACATGTAACATGTGTACACCCCCATATTCCTTCGGCTCCCATCGCAGTTTGTAGTCGTACCATGACTTGAAACAGCCAATAAAAAAGAAAAATATAAACAGATTATTGAGACGTTAAATTAACAGGCAATTTTTTTATCATCACTTTATTGCAATGCTTTAGAATATCGCAATAAAAATATATTCACAAGCATGCTATGATATAAAATAACTGAAGCATAACTAGGGTATGAATTCAAAGATTTTATAACCAGCAAACGCTGTCAAGTGCACACAGAGATGAAAAGCAAGCAGAGCGATAAAAATACAAGTCTGCTTGTCTATCTAGCTTCTGGAATATTTCTCTTCTCTACCATGGTCTGCTGAAGGGTCGCGACAAAATTTAAGAAGTCTGGTTTCAACTATGCAAGTACATGGAACTACTTGTCCGTGATACAACTTATATAACGTACACGTCAGGTGTATCTGCATCTTGCAAGTTATATGCTGTGAGATACTTAAGTTTAAATAAGAGATAGAAAACATGGTGACACTGCAAGGAGAGATAAAATAAATGGAGACGTGCAGTGTATCTGTAAAAATTATGTAGGTTACAAATATTTCAAGAATTCATAGACTTCTAAATAAAAAACATATACAAAGTTTCTGTATAACAGTGTCACAACGAGAAGTTTCAACAATTCTTTCAGCAATGGGATATGGATAAGTTTGTGTTTAGAAATTGGAATAAGCTGTTTTTCTGTTATTGAATCTACCATTGATTAACTTGGTAAATAATTTCTAAAAACGGTGTCTTATATGTTTAGCTGACGTATCAGAAAGTATAAATTTTCGATTTAATCTTCAATGAAATATAGATTTCTCAGAATGTTTAGAGGCAAAAATAATATCAAAAACTTTATCGCAGTAAAAAGTTTTAAATTCAAACTTTATGAATTCTTTTCATCATTAACATTGAATGCTTCAAGAAAGCAAAAAGTATTATTAGTTTTTACAAGCATATTATCTTTATCATATATCTTCTTATTTTTTAATTTACATGAACACATGACATTAGCTAATAATTGAAATGTATATTGTTGAAAAAATTTCAATTATTCAACCATCGACGCACACTTTGTGTACTCAATATGTTTTAGTATGATATAAAAGAGCTGTACCGATATTAGCTTCCGTTATCGGACAATGGCTATATGTAGTTAAAGCCACATAAAAGCAAACTTCAAAATCCTTAAATTTACCTCGAAATTCGCTTACTAAAACCTTAACATAAGTTAGACAAACTTTCTATGGCTTCAACACTGTTCTTGATTTCATTTCTACTAAACGGAAACAAGTAGTACGAAACAAATTTATTCAGACAACTCACGTTAAAAATTTCTATAAAAAATAATAATTTTCAACCTAGTTTACGTAAAATGATGATTCATTGTTTGAAGAATGTTAGATGGTCATACGAAAAAAATATTAGCCATGTGACGGCTAATAAAATTTTATAAAATTTTGAGTTTGTTCCATAAGATAAAAATTTACTGCAAAGAATGTTAGATGAACACTTCAGTGAGCAAGATGATAACCATTTCATCAAGTTTATTTAACTTGTCTCTTTCATGAGCTCTTACTTTCTGTTAAGAGTGCAGTTTGGGGTGAAAAAAATTTATACGAGATCTACACAGTTCTAGAAAATTTATTTGATGATGATCACGTGATAACGCAATTATTATATGGAAGTCAATTAAACTAATTAAGTATATTATTTTAAATAAGTAGAAAAATAAAATAATTCGATATATTTTTCAATGAGAATTAAACAAATAAAAGAATTCAGAGAGAAGTATCTTCATTAGAATTTACAAGTGTAATTAAAACAGATTTCAAATAAATGGCTGAAAAGTTACTTGACATTCATCAATAAAAAAATTTCTAACACTCAGTTTTGATAGGGTAAAAAAAATCGAAACGAAGTGGAGGAATCAGAAGATTCGTCGTAAAGTACATTCAACAAGATTTGTTCATCACTAACGATTGAAAAAAACAGAAAATGGTATACAGTGAGTCTGGGTGGCGCCTATCTTTCTTTCTTTGTGTTAGTAAGTCTGGAGAATGAAGTTGAAATTTATGTGTTTGTCGGTGTGATGCAGACCTATGGTAAAAGCGTAGAACGTGCGGCGTCGCGATTGAGGACGTAGGTGCATCTACCTCTTTATCCGCTTTCCCAACCGTACATACCCAGTGATCTAGGCCGATGATATCTCTGGCGCTACTACTCGTTCATTCCTCTTTGTATGCGAGCCAAGTGCCAAGTAAAACCCGAAATCTCTTAAGATAAAACTTAAACTAGAATGAGTATAACAAGAATTTTCTTTACCGTAGAAACATCGTAATAGTGACCAAAGTGTTTAGGTACGCCCAGTAAAATTTAATAGATATATCTCTAAATATATACCAACTATACATATACAATTATATTAAAACCTGTTCCGACATAACCCGATATGAGGAAATAATTTTCAAGAGATTTTTTATCTGAATATTAACTAAAAGCTTCAATTAGAAAAATCTAAAAGTAAACCGAAAATTGACTGCACCTAAATTGCGGACGAGGCCCAAAAATAGTGTAATAAAATGTCTCAGTTGCGGACGGGGTCTTGACCATGGTAATCTCAATTGCAGACGGGGTCAATTATAAAATAGTCAGGTACCAAAACAGAGTAAGGAATTAGCCCCGCCTACAAAAAAATATGTCCCACCCTACAGATAAATATAACGCAAATTTGCATCCGAAAAATAAGATGGTTCTACAAAATTGTAGAAATTGGCAAATTGATTCTGCTCTTAAACACTTTGGGCGGGGGGGGGGTGTATCACAGGAAGTGAGACGTTTCTACAAAATTGTAAAAATTGGCAAGTAATCTTCGAACCAATAAGCATTACTTATTTACCTACTTCTCCCTATTTTTAGATTTTTGTACTTAGTAGGCGACGATTACATTTAAGACAATGATCACAACCTGGATGGACCCTGTCCGCAAATGAGAAACAGCGCGAAAATTTAGTGGAAGTTACCCAATTTGAGGTAAAAAACGGCATTTAAAAACCAAAATTTGATCAAGTTTTTTTAAGAATTCTGTTTAAGTTCAAATTAAGTGATTTATATTAAAATAATGACTCACCCTAAGTTTATCTATAATTGGAAAAAATTTTTATCTACTAATAGTAATAACTTATTATCAATAGTAATATCGATATAAATAGAGTTCCAATTGAGAACTTGGGGGTTTTTGCAGAATTTATTTGTTCCGTCTGATTTTACGGGAAAAATCATAAAAAAATCATTAGTCAAAATATTTTTAACTTCCCATTAGGAAGTTATTGAAATTGGGAAAAGTATTTAAAATACTTTTAAGTCAAACAATAACATTTTCATTTGAAAATTGAGTCGATACTGACTACATATTATTGTTCACAACTAAATATAACTTTTATCAAACATGTATGTTTATAACAATATGAATTTGTTATAAACAATTACTTATGGGAAGTTCGTCGTGTTAGCACAGACAAAGTGTGCTTAGACCTTTTTTTGTTATTTTCTAGTATGCAAAAAAAAAGTTTAAAAATGCACGTTCTGGGTTTTTCTTACCTTCCCTACATAAATAGTTATAAGTAATTTGCATAAGTATTAAGGAACCTATTCAGTGTTTTATTCGTACACAGAAAGAACTTTTTCACTAAATGTACGTGCAAAAAGTGACAAATCACGTTTCAAAATTCAGAAGTAAAAATATTTCTGTTCAACAATGAATTTAAGGTTGTCGTAAGTAATTTTTGAGTTATCTTAAGTAATTCTTTTACTAAGACACCTTTTAAGTATCGAGTTTACTTACAATAACTCATAATGTACTATCGAATAGAAATATTTTTACTGCTAAATTCAAAATGTGCACTTGTCATTTTTGCACTTACATTTAGTAAAAAAATTCTATCTGTGTAGCATAGGTATATGAGGTCATTTTTCAACGAATTACGTCTTTATTTTAATAATGATTTCATTTGTTTACAAACGAAATATCGATGGTTGTCATCGAATTTATGATCCGAATCCTGATATTTATGATGAAAAACGAATACGTATATGCTAAAAATATCAATTATTTGTTAGTATGTAAGTGTTAAAATGGACTTCAGATATATTTTTCCTTTTAATCATATATAATACTATAGTTTATTGTATTCATTGTAATTTCAGAACAGATAAATAATTGAAAATTATGAAAATATTCAAACTACAAACATTACTTATTATTGAAATTTAATATGAAGCTTTTGAAAAATTATACACCTGTGTCTATTTATATTAATATAATAGTAGTGTTGTAAATGAGTTAATAGCTGAACAGGCTAAGGCCCTGGTCTACGATGCCTATAAGTTAGCGATCGTAGCAACTTCAAATACGTTTAATAATTAGTAGTATTTCAACAATATGAAAGTAGGAAAAAAAAAATAATCAAACAAATTTTTTTATTTAAACGTGGGCCTAATGTGGTATTCCACACGGAGAAAAATAGAGGAGTACTCTTTACTCTACGGAGGAAGTAAAATTTTTCTAATATTTCGTACTTCGTTTCTAGTAAGATTTACTACTGAATATTCATTAAATCTCCACGTTTCAAGATATTTGCAAGCATACTGACATATTTTTAGAATGATGTATGTATGTATGTATGTATGTATGTATGTATGTACGGACGTCAGCATTTTTGTCGTTTTCGATATCTTAAGAACGGATCAAGATATCAACTTCAACCAAAATTAATTCGAAAGATATTATTATAAAAAACATCTGAAAGAAATTTGAACGAATTCGATTTTTTTTTGTAACAAAATAACTAATAAATAATGAAAAGATTAGCTATTTAAAATGCTATTAAGCCAAACAATTTCATTTGAAAATTAAGTCGATATTGACTAGACATTATTATAACAATATGAATTTGTTATAAACAATTAAAAATTGTATCTATCGATTAACTGATGCGTATATCACATGGATTTGGATGGTTCCAACAAAATAATATGATTTTTGATGAGATATGACTTCTAACAATTACGCATTGCATATAACAATACGAATTTGTTATAAACAATCATAAATTATATGTATTGAATAAGTAATGTGTATATCACATGTCTTTGGATGTTTTTAACAAACATTGATTATTACTATTTAAATTTGTTATAAACAATTACTAACGGGAAGTTCGTCGTGTTAACACAAAGTGTGCTCAGACCTATTTTTATTGATGCTTTAGTAGCAATAAAATTGATTACCAGAGTGGAATTTAAAGTTTAAATGTTGAACGAAAAAAAAATGGATTTTTAATTTTTTTTATCGTCATCAGATGATGATTTTAACGTAGACTTTTTCTTTCTCTTCAATACAAGGGGATATATAAAAAAATTATTAATGTGATTCATTCATATAGTGATGAACAGGTAAGTAAATTTAAAAGCCATTGACTTCAAGTAAATTGATACTTACCGTATTTCATGAACAATTAACTGATTAAAATTAGTACACCCAGAAAATAGTATGAATGTAAGCATTATAATGGATGTCATTATTCAACTATTACAAGATGATACATTATCATAAAACTATCAATGTTAAATCAGTTTCAAAAGAATTTCCGATTGCAAAGGGAGGTTTGCTACAAGTTAATAGAATTATCTGAAACAAGCAATTTTTATCCAAATCATGAAGGTGATGAGTCGAAATCTGCAGAAATATATATTTTGGCATTTCTTTGGTATGCATTAAGGGTTTTGTCAAAATAAATATAAACTTTGCAATGAAGAATTTATAGCTAAATTTAATTAATTTCTGAGGTACGATAGTAACAAAAGTACATTGCGTAGTACTCCAAAAAAAATTCATCAATATCAACGTTATTCAATTTGAATAATCGAGTAATGAAATTTATTTTTTATCTCGCACCATCTATTATTCGATTCCCCATGATTTTTATTTATTTAAAAGTAAGTTGTTTTCTTGTTATTAACATTATTTATTAGAATAATTGTTAATACTTTATTTTATTTTTCAGCAAAAATGAATAATTTGGTTCAGGAGTCGTTCAAATTTCGTAGAAACGACAAATTTGATTTTCAGAAGAGTGGATGAGATGATGCCCAGTTTACAACGCAATTACCATAATATCATCCGTAGTCTTCAAGGCGATCCTGAGGATCCTCGCCTGCTCGTCATTAACTAGTTACAGCTATTAGTTAGTTATAGTTATATTCGTTGCAGCGATGCCTCCCGAGGAGCTGCAATAACACGTTTTACTTTAACTCCAATTTTAAAATATCAGTGCTCTGCAGTGGTCTGGGTGCAACCCGAAAGGTCCACACGACCAACTTCCCAGTGGAAAAAATGAAAAAACAATTCGAATAGAACCCGTTTCCAGTCTTTATAACAAATGGAATTGTTATAAACAAAATCAGTGTGTTTTTATTCATTTGATATGGTTAGTTACTTCATTTCAGTAAAAGGAAAAATTGTGCGTTAGAAGAATTCGAATATACCTCATAGATCCTTTTTTTCATTATTTACAACAAATTTCGTTGTTATACACGAACAATGTATGTTTTCATCTATGTCATACGGTTGGTAACATTTTTTTAGTAAAAGAAAAAATTATGCGTTAAAAGTACTCATATATATAGAAAGGGTCCCTATTTTTATTGTTTATAACAATTTAAAACTTATTATTTAAATATCACTATGATCAATAATCACTTGTTAGTAACAATATTCAATTGGTATGAACACAATTCTATATTATTGACAATTAGTATTGACTGTTATAGCGTCTTTAATGCTGTTTTCTCAATCCTGACACGAGTTTAAAATTCTTTCATTGCTGATTTTGTTTTTTAAAATTTTTTTTTCCGATGAAATATTGTCACCATATTTTCATGCAAGTATTTTAATCATTTAGTATTTATATTTTTTTAAAGATTTTGAAATTTTGTCTAAAAAATGGTATAATTTATAAATTGAGAAATTCAGGTCATTTTACATTTTTGCTAGTTTTTTGGTTCTGCAAAAAAAATGGCTGGACCGATTTTGCTGAAAATCTTATCAATTCTAAGTTACATAATTACGCGTCGAATGCAGTTGGTTCCACGTCGATAACATTTTTTGTTCTCGAGATAATCGAGGCGAAAAATAATTCCGAACGCACACACGCACATACGCACACACGCACATACGCACACACGCACATACGCACACACGCACATACGCACACACACAGACGTCCACTGGAAAACGATCGTTTTCGACTCTGGGGACCTTAAAACGTGGAGATATGTCAAAATTAGCGATTCGCAAAATCGGACCCATTACTATAACTTCCCACTGGGAAGTTAAAAATAAAATTTGAAAATGCTAAAGGCATAATCGTGGTTCCTAATTGAAGATTCTAGGCTTGGTATTCTAACTTTATGAAAATTTTAGAATTGAAGCCGATCGTTTTTCAACCAGACATTAACTTAATTCATTTTGTTGACGGAGATCCTCATACACTATGAAGGACAATATGGAGTACCTCTAAAAAACAGTGGGAGTTTTAGAAAGATAATAATCTTCAGATTTATGACTGCAACTTCATAAATATCTTAAAGTTTTTAGCAAAGCAGTTCAATAACGGCATCGGATACAGATCAGTAAACAGTTATAGAATAGCGTTATTACTTTTTTAAGTTTATAAGTAGAAGAAAACTCGTTGATAAAACGATTTCGCAAAGAGGTGACTAGTCGTCGCCTACCGAAACCAAGATATACTGATACTTGGGACCCAAAAACAGTTCTAAATATCTTGAATAGATGGCCAGAAAACAAAGATTTAACTCTAAAACAATTGTCGCTAAAATTAGCTGTTTTATTGGCCTCAACAACAGCACATAGATTGCAAACGTTCGTGCTAATTTAAATTTTAGACACTCTAAAACGAAAAGACCACATAGGGATAAAAATTTCATCGAAAATTAAGACGTCAGGTCCCCGAAGAGTGGATGAAAGTCCTAACACAAACAATGAGTCGATGAATATAAGAAATGCTGGAGATCAGTGGAGTTGATATTACTATACTTACAGAATATAGTACACGGCATTTAGCTACTTCTATAAAACGACATGGTATTAGCTGAAATTTAATCAAAAAGATGACTGGCTGAACTTAACAGACTATGACGTTCGTGAAATTTTAGAATTTAAATGTTATAGAAGATAAAACTTCTTTTGCTAAATCGATGTTAGTAGGATCTGAAAAACCAAAATAAAGATAGGCAAATGGAAATCAAAGGGTTTAATTTTCTTATGAAAAAAATATTATGTATATATATCTATCGAAATATATGAAATTGCCATATCTTATTTAATAAGACGATAGCTGAACGAGTAAAGACAGCGATTTAGATTTTGTAAAGTAGTGGTCGTTGGTTCTAATCTCCATGTGCAGGCAAGAAATCGTTGGCGATTCAATCGTGTTTAGACATTCTGTTATTTAGCGGCTGACGCGAATTCAATTTATTGATAATTATCATGATAAATACGGTGACCCATTGGAGCCGTAACGTTGCAAAGTAATTAATAATTTTTGAATCCCGACATATCTCAAGATTGAGGGAGTAGTTAGCCAGCGGACGGCGTTCCAGAGTGTTGTATGAGTGACTTGGACTTCTTTCAAGTCTTTGGGCGCGTTGCGTTGACAGTAAATTACGATTTAAGTAAATTGAATATGCTGAATGTATGAAACTGATTATTTGAGCAGAGTTCGAGTGATCACCAGTGGTGACACACCCCACGAAGTCTCACGCTTTATCTTTTATTTGATTATAAAAGCTAGCCAGTTCAGTATTTAATAAATTGTTCAAGGTTATTTATTTTAATTATAACTTTATTTTTTTGGTAGGTAGAACCTGATTGTCCTCCTACCTAGCGCCCGGATGTATTATGAATTTTCTCAACATTAATTCGGTTTTGTTGCCGTTACATAAAATATAGCAATGTAATTGAATATTAATTTTTCATTAACGATAGACAGTGTCGAGGCACAACAGTCGACGCAGATTGAGAACCACTCTCCGTCTATCGTTACAAATTATTCAAGCATTTTTTATTTTTAATTAAAAGAATAATTATAATAAGGGCTTGGCCAGGATGCCTTAATCAGGTCCATGAAAGGTAGCCTCATGTGAACGGGACTATTTGAGGCGTTACATTTAGGATCCGGAACTGATCAGATTTGTTATTCTCGAAATAATTGAGACGAAAAAGAATTCCAAATGCACATGCGTACACAGACGACCACTCAGAAACTGTTATATTCAAGAATCTTATTATACCACAATAACAAAATAAGTAATCGAATGTTATGTAAGATAAGCTTTTTATGAGGGATATAAGTATCGATAATGACGCACAATTAAAAAATATGCATATATATAGAGTGTTTTGTAGATTTTTATAATAACTAAATGTTTGGAAACCTAGGGGAATTCGGGACAAAACAGGTTCATGAAACGAGACGAATTTTTTTAAGTTTGGTAATTGAGTGAGGCAAAACAGACCCTGCCAAGCTGTTTTACCTCATGAATTCGTCTTTGTCGAGTTCCCCTACATTTTATAATGACAAAATTACTTTAATTTACATCATAGTCAAAGCTGAACTTGGCACAAATCTTATTACTAGACCTTCTGCTATAACTTGCATCAATGGCAGACGGAAATATGTGAGCAATGTTTACACAAGTAACAACACATCGGTTCATCATTATTCTCAAATCACACGTATATATACCTGAAGAGCTTGCTGAAGGCAACTTGGGGTATACGGTCACGTTATATACGTCTAGACGGAATTGGAATCGAGATAGTGCAATAGCAAAGGGGACATGGGTGACATGGCAGCAATAGAAGTATAGAAGAATGTGTAGATCGGAGTAAAATAGTACGACCTCGGGATACGATGCTTTGTTGTAAAATACATCACTGAAATATTTTGCAGTCACTGCAGCTGAATATTTAAATTCTATATGGAGTCTTATATTTAATTGAATGAATATATTTTTGCTACCCGGATATATTCAATTTGGTACTATAATAAAAACATAAAATTACATATATGTCTTTTAATCTAATTATTTCTTACAGTATTCGTAGATTTGGGATTTTCGTAGCTGTTTTAAACTTTTTAAAGTTTAAAATTAATTTAGGATAAAGAACTTTCTAATAGATCGATATACCAAACATTTTTTAAATGTTGATAGCTGTAAATTTATTCTGAATACTCAAAATAGAAATCAACAAAACTTTTCTGAATTAAATTAATTCAACGATTGATTTATTATCATATTAATTATATTATTATAATATTAATAAAGAAATGCATCGAACTGATAGTTGACATTTTAATCAATGTAACATCATAAGTAATAAAGTTGACGTATGAGATGTTTTTTTTTGCAGTTAAAAACAATATAAAAGAAAAATAAATTTAATCACAGTGAATCATTTTTCATATTGACGTTATGAATGATAAATGATGGAATTTATTTTTATAGTTCTAAAAAAATGTTTCGGTTATTGAAACATTATTGTTATAATAATTTCAATCATGATATTACTTATAGAATCACGATTGATTTAATTACACAAGCAATTGAAGAATATTGTTGCTATAAAATAACAATACGGAAATGTTAAAAATTCAATGTTCATCATTTGAAATGTTTCAACGGAAAGTTTTGAAAGTATCTTCAAATGCAAATCAGTTTGTTAATTGAACTCGGGCTGTTATTCTTTAATTATTTTAGAACTGTGGCTGTGTTGGTTCAATGCTCGTGTCTTTCCTTCAATTTCTCTTTACCAAAGCATTTATCAAGTTGAAGGGATAGCCTTCAGCAACCTGGTTTCTTTGTACGCGAATACATTTACTTTGCAATGTAATCTGCCGTTGCACTCAACAAATAAGGCCTGATTTAATGGTGCGATACAATGTCTATTGTCTTTTCTATTCTTTCTTCTACTCCACATTCTCCATTTGAATGTACAAGCTAACAAATACTCTATTCTAAACCAATGATTTGACTTTTCATCCACGTTGAACACGTTTTCCGGACTAGTTTTTTTGCCATTTTCTACTTGGACAGTTGATTTCACATTTTTCGTTCAATTATTTCAGTGAATGACTATTCAAGTATTAACTAGAGTATTTTTGCTCACCTGTTCTACCCAGAGGTTGGTCGTCATAATTTGATTTTTCAGGTTCTGAAACAAAATTGAAATATTCAATGTACATGATGTAAATAAAATTCCATTTAAATTAATATTAAAATAGCACATAACGAGAAAACAAATAATTGTTTTATACAGAAATATTTTTTGTTCATTTCGTTATAGTGTGAGTATGACGGAAAAAAGACTAGTAATTTTCCAAACTCATCATTGTTAATTTGAAACGGCAGTAACGCAACACAAGTTTTAACGAGTTTGATAGTTCTTTCCGGAAGAGGTCCGTACCACCGGCTGGGAAGTACCTGATGCACGAAATCAGAGGGTGGAACTGAAGTAAAGTATAGAAATATACTCAGAATACATATACACAGAAAAAATATTCTGTTTCTGCAGAAAATCGAAGGTCGGTGCTATGTAGTAGCCGTCATAATTTTTGTAGTGTCTGCAGAAAAAACTTGCAGATGAAATGAATAAGTTTATAAATGTATTAGGTGAAAGATTTATAACAGTTATGTATACATTCACGACTGATCAAGAATAGAAAACTAATAATCGAATAAACCAACTGCTGTTGAAATCAGTTATAACGACATTGAATGTTTGTTAACTTACATGCTCTTCTATTTTTTTCACTATCAATATACGCTATTTACATCTATCTTTTAAATTTTTGGTCAAAAGAAGATCCTTTTCGTTTATCTCTACCTTTGCATCATTTCTTCAACCCGTAAAAGTAAGGATTTAGCTTCAAGTAACTTTATAAAAAAAATAAGAAAAAATTTTAGAATCAGAAATCAGTAGAAGAAACAATGTTTATGATATGAATAATGAGTGCAAGGAGCAAGTGATAAATCAGTGAAATAGAGCAATGAGGATTAAATGAAGTGATATTAATAGTAAATTACAATTATGAATATGATAAATTGTAATGTAGTTAAGTTCATTTAATATTCTTTGTTCTGTTCAATGATTAGTTGCTAAGTACTATCATTATTTTATAATTATTCACAAGCTTTTTATAAGTCAACTTTTCAGAGTAAGTTTTGAATGATAGAGAAAAAAAATTAAAGATGGATGATATATAATATGAGGTTCATCGCACGTATGAATATTGAATTTTTCTTGTGTATTTGTTTTAAAAATATCAACAAATTTTCACTACACAAAAAATAACAATATCTTGAGTCGATTTGACATTGTGCAGTAATTTTACATTGAAATTTTTTGTAGTCATTCATATTTTTGAAGTTATACTTTTTAAGTCATATTCAGAAATTTTACCACAACATGGAATCTGTACGCATCATAAAGGTAGCTATTAAAGAGAATTAAGTGAGTATATAGACGTCTGTGTGTGTGTGTGTACGTATGTTCGATGTGCGTTCGGAATTATTTTTCACCTCGATTACCTTGAGAACAATGATATCGGTGTGGAACTAATTGTATTCGACACATCCCTAGTAGCCAAGATCTGACGTCAGAATTGTCGACACACTTACGTACGTCTGTTTCCTTTGTGCGGCAATATCTGACGATGATTTTACGTTAGGGAACCAAAGGACAGCAACATCCGTAAGTCTGACGACAGTCTGTTTCCGAATGGCTACAAGGGATAATTCCGCGACTTAGATCTAAATAACTTTTCAGCAAAATCAGTCCTGCTATTTTCTATAAAGAATCAAAAAACTGAAAGAAATGGCCAACTAGCTAAATTTTATCATTCTTTTCTCTAGAGTTAGTAGTGTGGACTTTTTGGGTTGCACCCAGACCACTCTAGAGTACTGATATTCCTTTAATTTTTTTATCTCTGTATTTGTATGGATTCTTAATAAGTATATTAATCTCTACACAGAAATTTTTAGTGAAAAATTACCCTTAACTTTGGGTTAACTGCGTGATATCTTCAAAATCTGGGACACTTCATAAGCTACACGTATGCATTATAACAAAACTATCTGGATAAATATTACCAAGCGGGTTTAGTAAAATTTCCCAAAAAAAAAATCTTCAGCCTTACGGATAAATGAAAAAGATGTTGTCTCACTTAATAATTTTTTTTTTAATGGAAGAAGGGGCCTAAAATGTCCCGCCTTCCCCTGCACTGAGCCCCGGGGCCATCGTGCTGGGTCCGTTTGCACAGTAAAGGCGGTCGTCTTATGTCTTAGGCCTGCAGGTTTCCAAGTTGCCTTACTTTCCTTTTGAGCCTTGGAACAGTCCCTATCGATTTCCATGGTGGTGCGAATGAACGTTATTTTTTTGCCTTCGAAGAATCCTCCAGCCCCATGTCCCCCGGTTTCCTCAGCATCAGGTAGGCAAGATCTATAGGTCTGGTGTCAACCTTAAAGGTCGTGCCCCAGTGCCACAAGAAGAGATTTCGCCGGTTACCTCAAGGGTCCTTGTTTCCTCAGCATCAGCTTAAGATAACGAGAGAGAGTGCGAGGAATTTTGGGGTCCATCTGTGCAGAGCCTTTTGCTCAGGTAAGGCTGTATACAATGCGGTGTCACCTGGTTCCCCAAGGGCATCGTATCAGCAATAGTACTTTTCGTACTATTCAGTCATTAGCACGATAGCTTACACACCTTTGACTGCCCTCTGAGAGGCCTCCCCCGCTCATCGTAGTCATAGAAAAGACTATATCTTATAAATGGGTCTTGTCTTGGCCGGGAATTAAACCCGTTACCCATAGTGCACCAGGCTGACACGTTACCACTTAGGCCACGATGTCGGTTATTATTATTTACAATGATTAATGTTCCAAATAGTATTTTCTTTGAAGATTTACTACCTAGAAATTAAATTACAATGCGACAATTATTGATTATTAACTAAAAACAGCACATTTTGAAAGTAATGATATCAAAGTAGGTGGCATTATTATATTACATCTAGAAAATGGGTCTGAATTTTACATTGTTTACTCAATAATAATTGACGAACACGATTTTTTCATTGTACGAAAGATGTTCAATAACGGAGGTTTTGATTTACATTTACAATCATATGAAATTTTATCGCCATTATTTTCGTAAGTTTGTAAAAATAGCAAAGATTTGTATGGTTGTATTATAAGCTACATTGTATGCGCATAAAATAGTTGTAAATACATTGTAAATAGATAACATTATGTATTATATTAAACAGATTATTATATTTTATGAAAATCTCTAAAAATAAGTAATAAAGTAATTATAATGTACTTAAATGTTTATCTTGTCAAAATAGCATCCACTTTTTTTATTAAATACTTGTAAGCTTCAAATAATTTTGTAACATACACAAGATGTATAAAAAAAAAAAATCTTCAAAGAAGAAAATTTTACCGAAGATGACGGCAAAAAATACTTCTGATATCCGTTAAATTTTAAACACAAATGTTGAAGTGAAATTTACTATGAATCGCTTGATAAAATTTACTCAAAAACTGACAGTGAAGTATCATT
Organism: Chelonus insularis; assembly: GCF_013357705.1. NCBI lineage: Eukaryota > Metazoa > Arthropoda > Insecta > Hymenoptera > Braconidae > Chelonus > Chelonus insularis. The sequence continues at coordinate 283,786 of NW_023276656.1, forward strand.
ACCAAACTGCTTGCGTACACATTGTAGTTAATTTTTCACAAAAAATTTTCTCAGTGTAAATTTCCAATTATACTAAAGGAATAAAACTTAACATTTAACATAGCAGTAAACTCAACTTAGTATTTCTACAAACTCTTTAAATGAATTTTACTGTTTTGTAAGTTTTTATTGAAAATTATAAACTAACAACAAAAGTGTTCTTATATTACAAGAAAAAAGATTAAAATATAAAGAACATGATCAATTTTAGTAAAAATATGTAACAAGAAAAATTATGTTCAGATAGAACCATTATCTGATCAGTTTGATGGATTGTCCACTGAGGTTGCTTGAAAAGCAGTCTCATCACTCATGTGGTCACATCTCGAGCAAAAGGATGCGCAGTAGACGTGAAATTAAGGTCGATCTGTTACAGTATACAAATAAGATCGATGAAGGGTTGAAATGCAACTAGGCAACTGCTGATCTGCACCATTTGGGGTCAGTTTAATTGTGAAACGTCAACGATAAGCTCTAGTTCTCACTGTTTATCCCTTCACGTTAACTGTAGCTGCCTACCAGAGAAGGAGCCAATGCTCCCTTGATATACAATCATGTTTGAATTGTATCAGTTGTTCAGGACATTGAACGTGTTACCAAAAAGCAGCAATCCAATTCTTATAAATCAGTCAATCAATCATTGTTATTGATACTTTGAGTTGAGTTTTCAAGTTTTTTATTTTTTATAAGACTATTATGATTCCTAGTGATAAACTATAATAGTCTTAAACGAAATAAAGGGTAGGTTGATGGCGCTGAGAATGAAAGATAACTCGTATTATTTATTGCTACAAAAAAATGAAAAATAGAGAAACCGGTGATAAAGTATCTACTCTCAGAGTGTTATTTATTTTTAACTTAAACGAAAGTTAACTTATGGCAAATACTAAAACATTGTGCCTAATTATGACTAATATAGGTGCTTTTGTAACAAGTGTTGCTTCTGGTCGTTGGCATTGGTTGAGCGACAGGTACGAGTTGCTTGAACAAGGCAATAAAGTTGGTAAAAACAAAAGACAATCCAAAAGAGAAAAAAGATAGAATAGAGGTGATAGGTTCATTTTTATTTTTGTAAAAGGCCAGAGAAATTTACCCTGTCATTGGCTAATTTTATATTAGAACTCGACCTCATTTCCTATTTAGATACATTTACGATTTACAGTAAGACTTTGAATCTACCCTTCGTTCCTAACTTTTTAACTTTCTAATTTGACATTCGTAAGTACTAGATGTATTTTTCCAAACTTTTGTTCGATATAATACGTTCATCAGTGATTCAATCACCTATCTAATCTATTTTTGAACACATGTATAACATTTCCATAAAATCACGATGTAGAGATAAATTATTAGTGGTGTCGATTAAAATTTATGCCATCGAATAGTATGTATTCCTATATGGATATTCGAACAAATGTGACGCTCACATTCTGAGAGAGTTGAGGACAGTATGGAATCGAGAGGTTTATGGAGAGCGATGAGCCACCAGGGGATGCATAATCGAATGATGCCTTTTACACTTGCAGATGAAGCGTGTGCGGCACACTCTAGCCTGATACCTGGTGAGGTCTAAGCCAACCATTGCCGTATGAATTATTCAGCAATTCGTTTCTCTTGCTTTTTATTCTTTTACACACATTGATCATTCGTACAATGCACGTGCCCGTATATTTCATTTTAATAAACTGGATTCATATGTATTCATCAATTCAACTTATAAGTTAATTACGTATTAAGAGCTTTTCTATAGTAAGGTCCAAGTTTGACAACTTTATTTTTACAAAAAAAATCATCTATTTTGCTGTCAAATAAATAAAATTTTGAATTATTATTACTTAATTTTTATAGAACTATCTACTTCCAGTGCATCTTTCGGGGAGAAAGTAGGATTATGGATGGCTTTTTGTTTTTACTTGATCACATTTTACTCTGTTAAATTATCACCAAGTGTCACTTTTCGAAGTTTCTATTTATTACCAAAAAGTTTTTTTTCAATACATTTGTGGGTTAGCTGATGGAAGACGAACTGTGCTCATGGAATAAACGAATGGACCATATTAAGTAATGGACCGTAATTCTACCTTCCCCTATAATGAATTAAATTCAAAAACTTGGTAATAATTTTAAACAAATCACATGACAGAAATTAGTTTTTTTTACCCCATCATATTACGAATAAAAAATCTTTAGTTAATTACTTTTTCGCAAATTATACAGCCAATAATCAAAGATTATTTAAATGACGTTTATTACACACTCTTACATTCAAATATGAAATATATTAGATGTATCACAGCGACAGTTAAAGATACGTATGATATATGATTTCATATTTGTAATTGAATATATTAGTAGATAAAAATTAACTGAAAGCTACAACTTTTTACTGATTAATAATCTGATTGTTTGATCAAACAATCTTTCATAATATATGAAAGAATCGTTTTTCTAATAAATAACAATTGGCAATTGAAATAAAAAGAGACATTCCATTAAGTTATTTAGAAGTAAGCAAACAAAAAATAACAAATTGAATCAACACGAATATGCTGTCTGATTGTGTAAAGTGTTCTTCGACTATTACAAATATGTTATAAAAATATTTAATTTGTTTTGGAATGACTTACTTTGTGAGAGTTTCATTAAATGCATTTAAAAAATAATGAAGCCAATTTATAAAACTCTACCTTTTTTTATATGTGTTGACTTTTTATTCATTATTGGACAATTTCTTGAATATAAAATTAATGCTAGAAATGAAATATCATCTATTAAATCCATAAGATAGAATACTCTGATATATTTAAAGTGAAGTTTTTATTTAAGAACTAGTGTTTTTATTGTTTCGAGAAGTAACTGAGAAAGTGGTCAAAATGTTTGATGAAAAACAATTCTACATTTGGTGAAACTAAACTTGACATTATACTCACGGTGACTTTCCAATAAGTCTTGATTTTGTCCAAATATTTTGCTTCAATTGACGTAAATATTGATTGAATTAAAATAACCAACTGGTAGTTATTGAAGATGGATATAATCAAAGATCAATTGAATCAAATGCATATATGATTATATTCAACGAACAAGAATCCAGATAAAGGCATTAGCCTTCAGGCTTCATATCGGTCATTACGCTAGACAGCTTTATAGTGAGAAATACCTTGTAAACTTTTGAGAGATGTTTTAGTCAACTTTTTTTGGTCTAGTTATACTTTTGCAGACATCATCACCCATCGATGACTTACATAATATCGGCATTTTAACGCCATAATGAAAGTTTAAGTTCCACTAAATTGATGCACGATCGACACTCCGATATTTTCCCTTCCCATCACTACCCCTAACGAGCTACGTCATGAACTAAATTGCTTACTGTCAGCAAAGTTCTTCAATCTAAAAAAATCTCATCTTTTTCTATTTAGTCACGTAGATAAGATTATTATGATTTATAGGATTCAGAAAATAAAATATTGTACTTCTTCTGTACGTTGTTTTCAAATAAGTTTTATCTTCGTTCTTTTATATATAAACTGACAACAGCTATATTTATTATTTTGTTATAAGAAAAAATAAGTTGTATTTTATTGTAAATTTAGATCTTATAAATAACTTGAGTAACATTATTTATCCTCGAAAAATTTTAACCACCAGGATTTATTTATATCGCTACTTTCTAAAAAGACATCGTAAATAACTGAACGAACTCAGAAAACTGTGGCTCTAAATTATTGTAAATGTGTCCGTCAATCGTAAAAAATATCATCTTTGCACTACATATTATATGTTCTGAATTTTAAAGCCAACGTTTATGTAAATATTGTACCTATGAATTATTGCTATAACCAGAAACTGCCTTATATTACGTGTTCACGTAATACAGTAAAGATAAAATGATAAACCTTGTCTACAAATTATATGGTTCTAAGTGACAAATCAACAATCAAGACTACAAGACTTGAAGCGCATAACACTTCTATCACAACCTTTAAACTCTATTAATGCGGTAAAACTTTGACTATCAAAGTGATAGAGAGTTTATATATCATTTTGTATTTCATGATGACTAAAAATAAATTAAAAAATGTGAAATAAAAACTAATATATGGTACAGAATCTAATTACCGGAAATTTTTCAAAAATTTACAACCCAGTCTTGCCCTCGGATTTTTTTATCAATGACATTTGTCCATGCATTTAGCCAGAAAATGTATTTAATAAAACTAAAAGATTCAATGTCATAAAAATTTTCATCGAACAATTTAGATTCAAAGAATGCAAAAATATGAAAAAATTTATTTTAGTCACCGAGCAAAGTAAAAACAAATGGTTGCTATCCGTGTAAAAAAAATTTGTTCCGGAGGCATGCCGCCGAAGTTCCAAATTTTAATACCGCCACTGAGACAGAGCGGTACAAATTTAAAACTTTTTGATAAAATTTTTTTATAAAAAAAAAAATTTCCAAAAACTTCCAAAAGGTTCCGAATTAGGCACGTTCTAGAAAATAAAAAATTTTTTCATAACAAATTTTAAATTTAGGTCTAAATAATGGTACTTTATACATTTTTACGGTTACCTGCTTTTTTTAAAGCTGTAAAAATTATTCTTTGCGGTTTTTGTCAAATTGTTTGTTAATTTATGTAAACACAAAAAATATAAGGATTTGATCTGATGATGAGATAATTTTTCGTGAAGGATTATTTGTCAAAACTGTTGTTTTTTACCATTTAGAACCATATAACTATTAGAAATCTTTATTTCAGTTGTTTCTAATAATTTTTTTCATAAATCCGCCATAAAATGAAACATTTTGAAACCATAATAATAAAAATTCATCTATTTTTTGATTTTTTATGCTCAAAAAACCCAGTGGCCGCGGCATGCCTCCGGAACCAATTTTTTTTACACGGGTAGTGTTATTTGTAATGAGAATAAAATATTTCAACATTCAAATAACTGTTATTTTTTATGTAAACATTCAAATTATCTACCTAGAAAAATGTTTTCATATGAAAATGAATTTTATCTAATGCAACTTGAAAAATAGTTAAATCGATTAAAACTTAAAAGCTTACAGATGTGAAATGAACAGGTCATTCTGATGTATAAAATTTGTTCAAGTGACAAAAGTTTAACGGAAACATTGAAAAGTGAAGGAATCTAAAACAAATAGCATTAAATATATAATGTTTGACGGAATGTGAGAATGAGTGATGAGGGTGAATCTACCTACCAGCCGTTTAAGCGAGGACAGGTTGTGGAGTGAAGGATTGTAATGAGTAAAAGGCATTAGGGTAACTTGCAAGGGTGACTTGGTTGAGAAAGCTCAAGGGTACACTGAAATCCACTCATCTACTAACACGTACATGCATGATTTCAAAGCACTCTTCTACTTTTGACAAAATTCTCTCACTGGCTCAGATGAGAATTGTAATTAAATGACTATTTTTTAAAAACTCATTTCACTTCTCAGAGGACAAAAACCCACGGGAATTTTAAAGAAACATTCCATCAAGTTTTTTTTTAACAAGTTTTACTCATTTTCATAAAAAATTTTCAGTGATTGAAAGTTGGAGAAAAAATTAAAATTTCGAGTGTTGATTTCATGAGATATTTTCATCTTATAAACTAACGATACCGAAAACTGTGTCAGTTTGAAAAGCTCGATGAGACCGACTAAGCGACTATCTTCCTATAATTTTTAATCGCACCAAAAAATAAAACGAGAACGTTGACGTATCCAGGCATCGTCGGGTCGAATCGTTAAAGGGAAACTACTCTTCGAGTAACATAAAGCACTCTCGAACAAAGGGCGCACCAGTTCTCTCGAGGTTTTAGTGTGTTAAATAGAATTTCCTCCCCTCTGCTCACTTTTTCCTCTACTCATCTATTACTTGTTAGATAATGTGCAAAACCATCAGAATATTCTCCTTTTTGTTATTAAAAAAATTTCTTTTAAACTTTTGATCCTCTACTTTATTTTCACACTACTGCCAATAATAATTATGTGTAAATATCCAACTACAGTGTGTAATAAATAGAAAAATAAAACATTTACTCCCCAAACATATATGTTTTCAGAGTATAAATTATCATTTAATAACATCTCATAAAATTATTTGAATAGATAGTTATTATCGTTAGTAAAATAATCTTAATATCTGTATGTGAATCAATTTTATAATCTGTCGAAAAAAACTACTTTGATCTAAGTAATTACTCATTTTTACTCAACATTTATTGTCAATTATAAAAATAAATTAGTTATCAAAGTTACCATTTATTTAATCTGTAATGTAATTTCAAATACCTATTAAGATAAATGAATTTAACAGTTATTGGAACAAATACGTATAACAAAGAAAAATTCTCATAATAGAAGATATGAAAGATAGCCAGATAATGGTACAGCTGTTGTTGTAATCGGAAATCATAATAAACTTCGTCACTATCCAGAAGTTTCAAGGAAGCAAAGTTTTATTTCGTTCTCTTGATCTTCTCACCGTGGCTAATGAAGGAGTAATAATAGAACAAAAATGTAATTTCTTTCCTGTCTAGTTAATGTAAACTTTAATTTCACTGGATTCATTATAGTTTTTAATCTAGAAGATATTCAAGAAGGAATTTTTATTAAATTGGATTATATACAAAAGGAATATATAGATGATCAGTTAATTTTCCTTGAAGAAAATTAGCATATTTATTCATTCATAGGGAACACCAGTTAAAGTAGAATTAATTATAAAATTAATTATTTGGAACGAAATATTGCAAATTATGTTAAATAAAATAACAGAATAACTACACAATGATTTTCACCGATATTTTTTCTCAATCGTCTCGAATAAATTACTTGAAAATCTTTATTCATGAAGCAGTAGTAATAAAGAGAACATGAACATTGAATTTACTCATGAACAAACCTTTATCCGAGATAACATTCACCCGAGTAATTTCACTGAACATGTTTCTACGCAGAATAAACTAATGATAATACATGCCCTCAATCTCGTAGCATTGTAACACTGTACCAACAAGGTACTGTCGCGTCCTCGGTGTCTGTCCAATAATTACGTAAATACCAGAACACACTCTGATCCTCTTCACTTGGGAATAATACGAGTAGATATTGCAGCTGAGAAGTTGGAAATTACAGGACTAAGATGTCATGTGATTGGAATTAGCATTCCAAAGTCAAACGCGTAATTTCACTGTTATCTCTCTGTAATTCGTGTAAGGTAGAAGCATCAGTGGACAACACAAACCATGATTACGATCAAAAAGAGATTGACCAATTATGTTACATCAAGTAGTATAGACACTTTCAATTAAGATTTGTTATCTTCTCTGTACGTAGAGAAATGATTTTAATTGAAATTAAAATCTCAAGATTTTTTTCGTATTTCACAACACACTACTCTTTTATATGTAATAAAGTAGTAAAAACTATTACTAATAAATAATTATTTACTAATCATCAGTCTCAAATAAATATAATTATATTGACTAAAATGTTAAGAAATACCTTATTGAGACAATTTCGAAAGAAATTATACAATTCAGCATGTGCAAAATTAATTTTTCATACAAAGAATTTAGCTGTTCTGTTGTGAGAAAAAACTTAATTAACATCTAGAATCTTAGGGTTTTCGAAATTAATTTCTCTAGATTAATTTTTTCTAATAATAATCAAATTTTTTAGTAAATATATATTTATTTATTACATATAATTTTTAATAAAGTTAGTAGAAAAAAATAACAAAGTTGCAATACCAATACCATGGTTGATTTTATTCATAAATATACCTCTTTTAGCACACAGTTGATTTATTATTATGCGCACATGAGTTTGACATCAGTTTAATTAAAATATGACAACTTTTTTCAGTTTTTTAATTAACTATCAGCTACACTAATACTACACAACTCCGATAATACATTTACACTTTGTACTAATATTTTTGATAAATTAATTTTAATTAAAATACGTATTTACGTTAGCAAACGTTTGTTCTAACAACAGGATTTCTCATAAGTCCATTTATTGCCTATGTATATAAAAACCAATTGAATCACTAAAAAATCACAAACATAAAAGCCAAAAATTTTTGTTGACACATGACAAAAAATGAAGCTTAACAATATGGATAACAAACAGTTATATTTCAGAAGAATTAACTAGAATTTCCATGTTAGCAAAAAAAAGTAGAAAACTATCAAAAATAGCTTTTTTCACAATGTTATCATGATTTTCAGAGTAATTATGGCTATAGCTTTATTATTACAGTATGTTGTAAATAATTAAAATTTCAATGATTAATTCATTATCAATAATAATATATTAATTATATTAATATATCGGTAACAATCTAAATATTTATTTAGTTTGATGAGTATAATAGTAAATTGATAGCTAAATCGTGACATACATTATTTGCAGAGGCAGTCATTTACATGATAGAAGTGAATTTCTTTCATTTCGAGTGATTTCAATCAACCTGAGTACTATATATTTTTTTAGAGTATTCAACGATTGCAAACATCAAACATTGATATAGAGAAATTTAATTTAGTCGTATCTTCTAAAAAAAGCTTATATTTATAAGCTTTCATTTTTTGTTTATGAACAAAATTAAGTTAGATGAAAAAGTATAATTAACGAACATTTAAAAATCTATTGTATTTTGTTAATACTATTTCTTTATATGCAATCTCTGAATTATTTCAATCTTACGTTTCAAAATGAAATTCATTTCAGTTATGAATATTTGAACAATATATTATAAAAGTATCAAACTTGATGCAGTTATATTTTATATCTTTTTTGCTTTCTTTGAATTTCATTTCTTAATATAATATTTTAAAGATAGTATAAATTCTTTGTCAGGACTAGTTACAATGAGTAATTAAATTATTTGTTAAAGCTTATTGTGAACAGTGAATAAGACACAAACTCACTCTATCATCTCTTACCAAGATGTACGTCTTTACCGTAAAGTAAACTCGGATAGCAACAAGAGACTATAGAGATTTAAATGTATTTAGACTTGTAGATAGACTCGGTTAAGTACTTTGAGTATTTCAAGTCATAATAGCGTTTAATTAACAGAAATTGGGGGTCTTCGTGATTTTTATTCCTCAATGGTAAAAGAGAAGCGCTCTTACAAGTGCTTCTGATTTTTTTCTCACAGATTTGGCCAATAGAAAAAGGCATCAATGTAGAGCAATGGAGACATGCTAAGTGTTTTTATTCTATTTTTTTACTTTGCTGTTAGTAGAAAGATTGAAAAAGAAACAAAAAACGATTTTTCTATAACAAGTTTACGCGAGAGATAACAAGGGATCTTGGTGTTAGCGCTATTATTGTGTAAATCAAGAGAAATGTAAATCTTTGCCATTTGCATGGTAGATCATAAGTGAGAATATTCATCTTTATAGGCCAGAGTGAGAATAATAGCTGTAAGAGAACGGAAAAAAATGATTGTATTAAAGCAAAAAATATAACACTTATTCTGTGGAATAAATGTCAACATTTTTTAAAACTGACATTAAAAAATTTCGGTATTGAATTAAAGTTAAAAAATGACCACGAGTCAAAAAGTTTCAGTCGTTAATTTAATCGGTTGTGATCCACTAAATTCTCGAAAATCTCTCTTTAAATGAAACGAGAATGTATATATAGATTTTAGTTTACACTAACCTCAGCTAGATAATAGATTAATTAGCTATCACCCTAATGGCCTTGAATTTTGGAATGTTCGGAATGTAGGTGTTTATTGAGAGAAATTGGAGAACTAATAGTATGAAATGTACTAGAAATTAGAATTCCACATTACAGTAGGGTAATAAATTATTATGCAGCTGCTACTGTTGATAATTCATTCATATTTTCAATTCATTTGTTCAATCCAAAACAAACCTGGATTAAGAGCACTTTCGAGAAACATTCAAAGTCACGTTTTTAGTTTTATTCACTCCTATACTCTTTAGAATTACAAGATGAGTACGTGATATTTCATAAATTTTCTTCCATCCAGAATTAATCTTGTGAAGATGATATAATTTTCATATTCCTCGGGAACTCATAACAATGTGGTAATTTGATAATTTATGAGATATATAAATATTATAATATATATATTCATATATATACATATATAAGAAAGTATACATCAAATGTTGTATGCAATTTTACACAGTGAACCGATAACATAAAAAATTACTGAGCTTGCACAATATTCTATTACCCAGTACGGCCATTTTTTCTGTATTATTGACATATATTTCTTATGTTAGTGTCCAACATAATTTCAGTAATTACAATTATAATTGTATAATAGATTTTATGGCAATCTTTTTTAGTTTTACTGTATACGCAAAGTTTTTGAATGTTTTTAAAAACCTTTACAAGTGATTTTTATAATTATCTAATTTAAGTGATTCATACCCTAGTAAAAAAATAAATACTGATTAGTATAAGAATGTTATAAGATTCATATATGAATCCTCTCTGAAATTGGCCAGATATGAGTCCTATAAGAATCATATATGAAAATTATAACATTCATAAATTAAAAATTTTTTTATTTTAATTTCAATAGATACATATAGAATTGAACGCAAACTGTAAAAATTACTAACTAATATAATGTTCTTTAACCACTGTATTATTATTCAAAATACAAGAAACCAATGAATGACTTAATTAACAATAATTGTCAAACAAATAAGAATGTAAATATTTAAAATATTAATTTTCATTTTTTGTCCCACAATTTATTTCTTAAACTTCCATCGATGACAGAATCATCCATTTTTTTCCAACGTTGGAGAACCCGATGCTCTTCCACGAAATTCATCAAAATTTTCCGAGCATGTTGGTCAAGCGGTCCTCTAACACTATTATTTCCACTTACATCTAAATTTTGTGGCTGTCCACCGCATAGTGTACAAGTTCTGAGGGCAGCTTCTGTATAAATGAGATCCAATAAACCTCGTGCTAAGGCTTTTTGATCTCTGGCTCTTCTTCTGAGCATTTCAAAAGTAGCAGTCTCTACATAAATTCCAGACCCCTTTATAAGCTCCGTTGTTATTCCAGGTATTGCTTTTGGATATTTTAATGTCCGTTTCGTATCTTTTATTTTTTGGTCATCACCATAATTTGGAGGTTGATTTTTTTCTTCTTTAAAATTTGCTGTTGTCATTTCTCTAGTATATTTTATTTGTCTTTCATCTTCTGATGATGATGATGGAATTAAAATATGTTGAATTTTTCTTTTTTTTTTTATTTGTATAATCGTCATTCTTTTTATTTTCTGGTAAATTATATCCATTATTTTCATTTAAAATATAATTTTTTAATTCTTCAAATTGTTGGCTGACAGATGCAAGTGCAAGTGAGACGTTCAATACTAATTTTTTTCGTTTTTCAGTGTCTGATTTAGTTGTAAATTTTTTTACAGGTCCTGATTGAGTTGGTTAAGTGTCAATAATAAAATGAGGATTTGGTTCGGGCAAGGGAACTTTTTTTAGAGGATTTGCGACTCTTTAAGACACGTTCATACTGACGATTGACTTTATCCAAATATTCTGGAATTATTTTTTCCTTATATTTTATATATACAATTATATGATTTTTTATTCATTTTGTATATACAATTATATTTTTTGTTATTTATTTTATGTATGCAATTAGTTGATTATTCAATTATTAGACTCTTTTTGATTAAGTCGTTCTATCAAGCATTTTTTCACATCCTGTTTTTATGCATCATTAATAGTTATTTTATGATTGATTTATTTACCTGAAAGATATAAAATTTTTCCAGAAATAGTTGTCATTTCATTATCACTTGGCCAGTGAAAATCAATCTCATGGTCTTCATCTAATTTTGTATAAATTTTACAGATGGATGTTATTTCAATAGTATAAATACATATATCTTTTTCTTCCACGAGAAAATGCATTTTATAAGTTTAATTTAGAGGCTTTCAGCACTTCTAAAAGTGACAAGAATAATGTTCGTTACAGTTACTATGGACGCAATGTGAAGATAGTCAATGTTAAAAAACATTTGTGTTCATTTTTTTTCTTTAATATCAAAGTTACTTTCAAAAGTAATTCCTCTGAAATAAGTATATGGTAATACAAAAAATAATAAAAATGAAAAGACTATATCGACAGTATTTCAAAAACGTTGATGTAAGTTTACTTTTCATATGAAAAAGATATAAAAATTAATTATGTTATAACTTAGTCAGGTGTTTCTCGATCAACAAGAAGGCGATGGGAGCAGGAAAACGAACGAATAATTGTTGAAAATGAAACCCAATTAATTGAAGAAAATGATGATGATTTACTATCAAATTTGAGTGAAGAATCTTTAATTTTTGATCACAATTCATCAACGAATAATGAGGGATCAGAAAATGAATTTTTGGAGAATTTGTGAAGAAAAGAACGATGAAGAAAAAATTTCATGGTTTGATTGTCCACTTTATCCGCAATGTCAAATGAAAAATGCAGAATTTGTTTACCGATTGCAAAAATTGCTTTAACAAATTCGATGGCGAATCAAAGTATTGAACAAATTCTACACTTATTCAATGATGCACTACTTCAACCCAACAAATCCCCAATACGATGTATTTTTTAAGAAAAATTCTAGGTGAAAATATTCCACATTTCAATAACCCTGTTCACAAAAACAGATTTTGTGAAGACTGTGGATCCTATTGTGGTACAATTTCTGATGTTAACGTAATTTCATGTCCTAAATGTAATAGATCTAATATTAATGGATTTTTCGTTGAAAATAATATTCGTTCAATTTTAATTCATTATTTAGAGGAACAAAACCTTTATAGTTTGATAGAACAACAGAATCGAATAATAGATGAAGAAAAAGATAATATTTTAACAGATATATATTCTGGCGAAAGTTATAAAAAACTGAAACAAGAAATACCACTATCAGATTATAACATAATTTTTATTTGGAACATTGATGGTGCTCCTGTTAAAAAGAGTAGTACAACACAATTATGGCCAATCCAACTTTAAATACTTAATATCCCTCTAGCACAAAAACGACCGTTTCAGCTTGTTGCTGGTTTATATTGTGGAAGTAAAAAACCGCAGTCTTCTGAATTTCTAAAATCATTTGCTTACACTTTGCAATCATATAGTTGTCCTTACTGTGAAAATCCTGGAGTGATGCAAGTATTTTATCGTATTTATAAATAGCTATAAGAAAAGGCATCAAGCATTATAAAGGAATCAAAGGTGTATCGATTGCTGCACTTATTCCATATTTTAATCTATCAACAGGATTTGTTCCAGAATATATGCATGGTGTAACAGGAGTTTTTAAATCTCTCGTAAAATGCTAGTTCCGAAAAGAAGATACTGAAAATTATATTGACAAATCAACTTGTAAAGAAATTAACAAAGAACTTCGTAATCTTCATGTACCTGATATTATCAATCGTGATATTCGGACCCTTAAATATAAAACATTCTTCAAAGCCTCTGAAATTTTAAATATAAATTTATATTGTTTTCCAGTTATTCTAAAAGGAAAATTACCTCAACGATATTTTGAACATTATTTACTTTTAGTGAGAGCTATTTAAAAATGTTTAGTAAAGATCTTATGCACTTATATGGCCTAAACAAATGTACTTATAATATACATCAACTTACACATGTAGCACAATTTGTTCGACTGTGGAGGACGCTTTGGGCTTGGTCAGCATATGAAAAATATTAATTTAACACAATCAATGTTATTTGCTCTCTATACTGAAACTTCAATACCTTTAGATGAATTAGAAAATCAGATATTGGGTTTTTATGTTTGAGTAAAGATTAAATCTAAAGTATATACTTTAGAAAAATATTATCGTGAGAAAAAAAAATGTAATTCTTGTATTGCTTGGAATAATCAAGAATTATTTGGTATTATTCAATTCTTTGTTCTAATTAATAACGATACATATGCTACTATTTGTAAATTAGTACCAGTTGCTAATTATTCATATCATCCTTTATGTTATCAATAAAGTTATATAGACTTGTCAGAATATTTAATTTGTGTTCGTGAAATTCAGCGTTACCATGCTGTGCAGGTGCAAAATATTAATGGAAAAATCTTCGGCACAAAAAATTATGCCTGTTTAGTTGAAAATATTAGAAATCAATGTTAGAAAAAGTTGTACATAAAAAAACTTTGATGTGATATAAAACATAAGTTTCAACAGCTTCCAATATGTTTAAATAATATTCAGTAAAATTTACTATTAACTGTGTAATCATCCGATGAAATTCAGCTTGAAAAATTGTTCATGCAAAAATTTTATAATTTTCATCTATGATTCTTATACGATTCATATACGGCCAATTTTATGTAGGATTCATATATGAATCTCATAACATTTTTATAAGAATCAGTATTTATTTTTTTACTAGGGATACATTATAGATGCATCATATTTTATGCAATCAACCATTTATAATCCTTACATAAAAATTATAAGAATCATTTCCATTGAATAAATTCAACAGATCTAAAACACTTTTTCAATGTATTTACATTGAAACATATTTGAGAAATCCGTAATCTCATTCAGTCATACAACTTGGTTTTAATTATCCAATAATCATAGAGAATTCAAATTCAGAAATTTTTCACACAAATAACTATTAGTTTAATGTATAATTCTCATGAGAAATAAAATTTATTTGTTTTCTAAAGTTGAAAGAGGTGTATGTGGTTTATAAAACATTAATAAAAAACAATAGAATCAATTAATTTATTAATTAACATGCAAAATCATATGTACGAAAAGTATATTTAAAGTATAAGTTACTCATTTTCAAAAATGTATGCCGGTAAAAAATATCTATGTTAGGAATACGAAAAAAAGCCGAATAATATATTCATATGTAAATATGTATAGTGCCATCTTAATATTCCAGTTCAAAAATATTTCAAAGTAAATTATGTAAGTATCTCAATATAAAAATTTAACATGTAAACAATGAGGAGTGACTTACTGGATGATATTTTTAGATTTTCCATTATTCTTTTAATCTACAAATTAACTCCAAAAGCAATTATTTATTATTTAAAAAGAAAAATTCGAGTGTAATTTGATTATATAGACTGAATTAGTTAAAAGGTTTTTTTTTTTAATTTATTTTAAAAATAAAAAAACTTTTCAAAATCATACATAACTAATTTATGAAAAATTTTTTTTAAAAATTAAAAAAAAAAAACTCTATTTTATGAATCTGTATTGTTGCAAAAAAAAAAAAAAGATTAATATGAATATTCCATTTAATACTTATAATCAGCAAAATATTTGAAATATCTAATAATACTTCTTTAAAAAGTAGATGACAATTTATAGCTCATAAAACTGTACATTTTTATACAGAATGTTACTCGTGTATATTCACTTTTACTACATTCATAGAGAGCAAGTATGCATATTTTCGGTGTTTATTTTTATTTAATTAGCAAACGAAATTAAATCATCAACTTGTTTTGATTTTTCATTGCATGTTTACTGAAAAATAATTCTATAACATTGAGCAAATCCAGAAAACTTCAAGTGTTTAAGGTTATATCACTTAAAGTGTTTAAAAATTAAACACCTACTAGTAAGTGTTTACAATGTTGAACAGCATAAAATAAACTATTGCGTTTTAATAAACGGCAGGAAGTGTATGAAGATCAACTACGAAATTACCATAGTTCGTTTATGATGTTTAACATTGCAAACTCTTTAAGTGTTTAGTTTCTACTGGCAGGAAGTTATCATCCAGCAATCGTTCTATACTTAGCCATGACTGAATGATACCTTCATTTACTGGCAAGACTGGCATACCCTACTAGGGTAGCTCAATGTACATTTTCTCTGTATTCGCAGTGTCTATTGTTACGCCGCGACTACCTCACATCATTTCGTATTGGAATTATGCTGACGGTGATGTCCTTACGCCTGTGTCTCGAGACTCAGAGCAGCTATTTCAATTCTTTTTCTCAAGCGCAGTAACACCTTCACGATGCACTACTTTTATATTTGATAATTCATTCATATTTTTTTAGTCAGTAGAAAGGAAGCCTTGATCGAAGTAGAAACAAAAACTATTAGAATCAGTAGAAGGATGAGAAATAGAATATAATCAATAAGATAATAGTATTCAATTATAAATAGAAATAATTGTTCACCTATAATATTAGTGTAAACCAGTTAAGTGTAACTAAGTTTAAGTGAATTAATAAATTTGTGACCTCTTAAAATAAAATCTGTGTTTACAAATTAATTAAAATCCTGAAAACTATCCACGGCATAACAAAATTGGTGGCAGCGGTAGCATCTCAAATCAGTTGAAATCGGAATACGTGAAATTATTAAAGGATAAAATGACAATAATAACACTCCTGTAAGTAAAATTATTGTGCATACTTGAATACATATGACAGAAAACGCATTCTCGGAATACAGAGAAAACCAAAATAACGATCATTTTGATACGGACGACTCCAACGAGTCTACAGAAGATTTAAACGAATTTCGAGAAATTCAAATAACTGAAAACGCGATGGAAACTCGGATGACGGAACTTATAAATGCAGTACAATCTTTGCAAAGTCAATTAATCACACTAAACACGAAAGTCGAAAGTATAAACACGCCGTCTAATAATTATACATCAGACCACGTCACAGATGATCGTGCATCTACAACGCACGATAGCGTCGCGACGTCAACTGATATAAAAAATTTAAAACAACAACTCGAATTAATTACAGAATTTGAAGGTAACAACATAGCAGTTGAAACTTTTATTTTTGAAATAAAATCAATTGTCGATGATCTACCGGAAGATCAAAAAAATACATTTATTTGATTGGTAATTGCAAAAAAGATTGTTAAGAATGCACGGAAAGCGATCGACGGACACGATATTAGATCTTCAGACGATTTATATCAAGTTTTACGCAATAACTTCGGTGAATGTAAATCATACGATATCGCTATTCTCGAGAGAAGCCAATGTCAACAAGGATTAGACAAAATATCACTTTATAACAAACGATTTACTGAATGTCATCTTAATATTAAAAGGGCAATAAATAATAATGTCGAGTACGAAAAAAAAGATCGCGCTGTTATTTTAGCAAATGACGAAAAACAGGGGCTGATACAATACATTCGTGGTCTGAAACCAAGTATTAGATTATTCGTTAAAGCTGGGAAACCTACAACGATTCGAGAAGCGCAGAATCTAGCATTGGAAACGGAAAAGGAAGAAGAAATATCGCGCATAGTGTATAAAACTTCGAATCACGAAAGCAAAAGAAATATTAACAGAAACTCGAATAATCCAAATAAAAATATAAAAACTTCTGACACAGAAACGCAAAAGAATATGACGCAAATAAAAAAAAGATTTCCTTGTCATGGATGTGGCCGTTTGGAACACTTTGTCCGCGATTGCCCACAGAAATCTTCGAACCCAAATTTTCCGTCACGCCGACAACCAACCGTGCCCAACCCCATCAAATATACCGAATGTCAAGAAACTCAAGGACTCCAGGAGCAACCTTCATGCTCAGAGTCGAGAATAAGTTCGGACAGCGATATCATTCATTCCTGGCAGACACTGGAGCAGCCGTCAACATCATCAAATCAAAATGTACTGTAGGACTACCAGTTAGGAAGACGTGGGCACAGCTTACAGGCATCAATTCTACGCCTGTAAATTGTACACAGGAATGCACAATTACAATAGATAACGTCGATCATATTTTTCTCGTAGTTCCGAACGATTTTCCCTTGGATGAAGATGGGATTGCTGGTCGTCCATTCCTCGAAAAAGAAGATGCTATAATTCTTGCAAAAAGAAGGGCAATTATTTTCAATAGGAAAATACCCGAACTGAAAATGTTAAAAATAGAAACCGAGAAATCAAGTAATTATTCAATTGAAAGAAGCGAACTTTTGAGGGAAAAAACACGTCTTAACCACATTTTAGATGAGAAGGCTAAGGAAGCTATATGAGACATAATAGACCCATATCAGGATGTATACGACCTACCAGGGGACTTCTTACCAGGCACTGATTTAGGGGACCACCCTCTCGAAACGATAGACGAAATTCCGGTCTTTGTAAAACAATATCGATATCCACCTGGACAACTGGAAGAAATTCTGAGACAAGTAAAAGAAATGAAAGAAAAAGGTTTAATTGAGGACTCAGACTCTCCATACAATTCACCACTGTGGATTGTTCCAAAAAAAAGTGATGCATCAGGAAAACAGAAGTGGCGGGTTGTAGTAGACTATCGAAAATTAAACGACAAAACTCGTGCAGATGCTTATCCTATACCAAATATAGAAGAAATTCTGGATCAACTGGGCAATGCTCGCTACTTTTCAGCCTTCGATTTAGCCAGCGGGTTTCACCAAATCCCGATGAAGAAGGAACATCGACATAAGACGGCCTTTAGCACTCCTCAAGGCCACTATCACTTTGTCAGAATGCCTTTTGGGTTGAAAAATAGTCCCTCAACCTTTCAGAGAATCATGGACAAGGCCCTGAGAGGATTAATCGGGAAAATATGCTTTGTTTATCTGGACGATGTCATCATATATGGATCAACATTAGAGGAACACAATAATAAATTGCGTATTTTTCTACAGAGAATGGGGGAGGTTAACCTCAAACTACAACCTGATAAGTGTGAATATTTGAAACCTGAATTACAGTTCCTGGGTCATGTCATTACGAAAGATGGTGTGAAGCCCAACCCTGAAAAATGTAAAAGTGTCCGAGAATTCCCTCGTCCAAAAAATACAAAAAATATCAAACAATTTTTGGGACTCTCGGGCTATTACAGGAAGTTTATTACAGACTACAGTAGAAAAGCAAAACCATTAACACAACTATTGAAGAAAGATGTACCCTGGGTATGGGGAGCTGACCAAGGAAAGGCATCCACGATTTTCAAGGAAGAATTAAGCAGTAGTCCAATCCTGGCATACCCAGATTTTTCAAAAGAGTTTACCCTAACGACTGATGCTTCTGGTGTTGCAATAGGTGGAATACTGTCACAAGAAAAAGGTGGAAAAGAACATCCAATATCCTATACCAGTCGAGTATTGAATGCAGCTGAACAACGCTATTCAACGATTGAAAAAGAACTACTAGCAGTAGTATGGTGTGTGAAACATTTTCGTCCATATTTGTATGGTCGCAAGTTCAAGATAATAACCGATCACAGGCCACTAGTTTGGTTAATGAATCTAAAAGATCCCCATTCACGCTTAGCTCGATGGAGGATCATGCTAGAAGATTATGACTACGAAATTGTCTACAAGAAAGGCATTCTAAACACGAATGCAGATGCACTATCGAGGAACCCAGTACTAGCATACCGAAAGAGAAAGAATACGAATTTAGCCAACAAGAAAAGAAAAGAAATAGAAAGAGAAGAATCAGAGAATCAAGTTAAGAAACGAAAGAAGCTGAGTGAACCTCAAGCAGTAAATAAAGAAAGGAAAGTAGAAGATAAAGAAGAGGAAAAGAATACAGAAAATGTTCTACAACCGGAATTAGCCTCGCGAGCGAAGCTAGGAAAACATATTATCTTGACGAATGATCCAATACCTGAGGGTAGTGTTGATGTATCATTCATTCGAGGAGAAAATTCCCAACCCATAGAAGTCTACTCTGAGGAGGACAGCCAAGAATATCACATTATTATTAGAATTAATGCAGAAGGAAATCTTGAAGAATTAAAAGAAAAAATTCAAGAAATAAAATAAATAACAATGAACGAGGAACTTGAAGAACTCCACGTTGATCACGATGGATGCGTTCAGTTAAGTGGTTTTCCAAGCAAAATATTGGAGAAAATCTGGATAAAAGAATTTCGAAAAAGTAAAACTACAATTCATCTCCATGATAAACATAGAATGATCCCAACAGAAGAAGAGATACCGAAAATACTGGAAGAAAACCATGATAGCCTCACGGGAGGACATGGAGGAATCAAGAAAACCTATTAGAGAATCGCAGAGAATTATTTTTGGGAATCGTTGAGGAAGAATGTCGAAAATTATGTGAAAAATTGTATAACCTGTCAACGAAACAAAATCAATCGAAACCCAACCAAAATGCCAATAGTGATTACTGATACACCAAATAAATTCAATACCAAAATCGCAATGGATATTTGCGGACCTTTACCTTTGACAACGAAAGAAAATAGATACGTACTAACTATACAAGATCAATTAACAAAATATTTCGTCACAATACCTTTAAAAAATTTTACAGCCGCTACAGTTATCAATGAATTCTTGAAACATTGGGTCAGTTATTTTGGAGTACCACAAAATATCTTAACGGATAAAGGAACAAACTTTACCAGTGAACTTATGAAGAATTTCGAAAAACTCTTGGGGATAAAACAGATAACTACAACTAGTTTTCACCCTCAAAGTAACGGAAGTCTTGAACGGAGTCATCAAGTATTAAAAGATTTTCTACGACATTTTTGTGATGAAAATGCCAAAAATTGGGATGAAGTCATCCATTTTGCAACATTGTATTATAACACATCGAAACATGAAGGAACTAAGTTTACACCCTGTGAATTAGTATTTGGCCAAAACGCAACGGATGTATCATCAGTTAAGAAGCGTCATAATATACCATACACCGAGTATCTCAATGAATTAAAATACAAGTTATCAAAGAACCTTGATGAGTGTAAGAAAATGATATCCGAAAGTAAACAACGAGCCAAAGATAGGTACGATAGAATGAGTAATCCTCAAGAATTTAAACCTGGCGATTTGATCTGGTTACGGAAAGAGAGTGTAGCTAATAATAAATCGCATGCACTCAACCTACCATGGGAAGGACCATATCAAATATCCGATAAGACGTCCGATGTTAACTATGAAATAATAAAAAATAATAAGAAAATTATTGTTCATGCAAACAGATTAAAATATGCTAATATAAATTTGTTTCAGAATTTTCCTGATTAAATTTTCTGATGGTAGCAAAGAAATTTACAGGGAAACAGATTTTCCCGTATTGCCAAACATGTACATGGAGTACTTGGGAGATGTAAGATTCTTTCACGAGACTTACAACGTAGTATCATATATCAACCTGGATGAATTGACGTTCCAAGAATCAGAGATCAGAAAAGGACTCAACATGATCAACACATTTTGTAACAATAACTGTACCGAGGCGAATTTGATTAAAAGAATACGTAATCAATTTGAAACGCTTAGACAAGATAAGTATAAATTATTTTCTGCCATAGGAGTTCCAAACTTAATTAGAGAAAAAAGGGGTATATTTAATTTTGTCGGACAAATTTCTAAAATTTTATTCGGGACTATGAGTTCAGATGATGCAACTTATTACAATACTGAGATAGATGCTGTTCATAGAGATAATAAAAGGATAAGTGAATTATTCCGAAATCAAACATACATATTACAATTAACGATCCATAAAACTGAAAGTCTTTTCAGAGAATACAGCGAAAAATTTGATAAAATAAACCTAAATTTTCAAAATATTGACAAAACCTTTCAAAAAATTTTAGAAACAGAAAATGTTATCCAAAAGGATACTATTATAACTGACCTTTGTCTAGAAGTTGAGTTAGCCTTAATAGAATTCAATAGAAATGTTAACATGATAGTTCAATCCATTAGTTTTGCAAAAATTGGTCAAATAAATTCTCAATTATTAACACCAGATTTACTTATGAGTTCAATAAAATTAATAAGAGATGAGAGAGGAGCTAATGAAATGCCAATCGCTATACATGAAGGTAACTTTTTTGAATACTTAGAGATAAGTGACGTAGCAATAAGTGTAATAGGATATAGATTTGTTTATGTAATCAAAATACCAATCTTAGAAATAGGAAATTTTAAGGCATACAGAGCCATTCCTGCTCCTAAATTAATAAGAAATCATTTATTGGCGTATATATCAAATCCTAACGACTACATAATTACTAATAACGAAAGATTATTATACACACCTAGCGATAAATACTTCTTAGAAACTTGTAAGGTACACAAATCACTCTATTTCTGTAAAACAATACATCCAAAATATTTTATTCAGAATCAAGACACCTGTATGAGCAAAATTGTTAATGAACCGATTAATATAAGCGAAAATGATTGCGAAATCAAAGTAATTAATGTAAAAAACTCTATTTGGATACAATTCAAGAGTAACGACAGATGGTTATATTCAGCGCCGAAACCTGAGACTATCAAAATTATTTGCGATAACACAATAATAGATAAAATTGTCAATGGGACAAAAATATTGTGGATTGCACCTGGATGTAGTGTTGTCTCTAATAATGTTATATTAAACTCCTATAAAAGTGTAAATTTCGATAATAATCAAACCTTTATACCATTAGTTCACTATAGCTTTAGCGACATTTTCAATTGATCAACAATTCAACTATGAACCTAAGTCTACTTAAAATCCATTCAATAGAAACACCAGATGTAAAAATTGAAGATTTAACCAAATATGGAACTAAATTGAACGAAATTAAAAGAGAAGCAATTGAAATAGGAAATCATGAACGAACAAAAACTACTTACGAAAAAATAATTTTTTGGTTTACCTATACTATGTATTCCTTAGGCATGCTAGTTCTACTATATGTAGCTTATAAATTAAGAATTTTTCGATTCATTAAGTGCATAGTAAATAAGTTCTTTTCATCGTACAATCGTTTAATCGATTATTGTGCTTCACATTCTACATCTCAAATTAATAATGACGAAAATTCTTCCCATGAAATTTCAATGAAAACCATATGCTATGCAAATTCCATTTCCTCGGACCTAAATAGTGTTTCAGAAAATAATAAGCCAAATCACCATTCTAATCAAAGAAGTAAATTAAATAAATCAAAATTACGGTTATCAGAATCCGAAGACTTATCCTAATATTGTTAGAAAAATCTCCCTTTTCGGAGATTTTTCAATCTAAGGGTGGGGGTGTTACGCCGCGACTACCTCACATCATTTCGTATTGGAATTATGCTGACGGTGATGTCCTTACGCCTGTGTCTCGAGACTCAGAGCAGCTATTTCAATTCTTTTTCTCAAGCGCAGTAACACCTTCACGATGCACTACTTTTATATTTGATAATTCATTCATATTTTTTTAGTCAGTAGAAAGGAAGCCTTGATCGAAGTAGAAACAAAAACTATTAGAATCAGTAGAAGGATGAGAAATAGAATATAATCAATAAGATAATAGTATTCAATTATAAATAGAAATAATTGTTCACCTATAATATTAGTGTAAACCAGTTAAGTGTAACTAAGTTTAAGTGAATTAATAAATTTGTGACCTCTTAAAATAAAATCTGTGTTTACAAATTAATTAAAATCCTGAAAACTATCCACGGCATAACACTATGGACGCTTTTCACAATTATTCCCTCTTTAAGAACTCGGAGACAAAATCTCAACTAAAAGAAGCAAAACGAAATAAAAAAACACCCATCAAAATAACCTCCGAACGGGAAGTTAACTAAATATATTATTGATAAGTAATAAAGATTTAAGAAACGTTCATAAAAATAATAAAAGAATATTTATCCTATACACTCTAACTTCGTAAAAGATCGGAATTTCAAGAGATAGTAGAAGAGATGTCCTTGACCTAAAAATGCAAAATTACATTTCGATGATTCTCTTCTATTTCTCTTAAAAGTCTCCATCTCTTACAGAAGTAGAGTGATTATGTATTGAAATATTTTTATCTATCTAATATACTTTTTAGAAATTTTTCAGAAATAAAAACAATGAGAAGTACACGATTCGATGTTTAGAAGTAAAAATGTGTGTATCCAGAAGTGAAATTTACTTACAGTAAGTCAAAATTTACTTTTGTGTACACACATTTTTATTTCTAAACGTCGAATCGTGTACTTCTCATTGTTTTTACTTCTGAGCAGTGAAACAATTCTCTCCGTGTACTATATCTCTTCTTCTATATACATTGAATATCAATATACTATGAGTGTGTTTAAGAAAAGGTACAGTACATTAGTATATGAAGTATACAATATGGAGTAACTCGCTATATAATTGCTTATCAAATGATATTATTCAATTTCAACCTACAAATTAACTTTATAAAACTAATTGTTTATTGTTAAAAATTTCTACTAAACATAACAGCAAAGATTTCATAATAAAGAAGGACGTCTGAAGTGCATAATAGCTTCAGTTGTAAATCAACATACAGAAATCATTCGTGTGTTGTTATCAACAAATTTTGTCGCTTGTCTATCCAGACATAGATGAGATACATAATAATTTTACAAAATTTTTATATTTTCACAAAAGTTAATATAAGTAATCAACCACTCAAGAAAGATACTTTCTGCAACTTACGATAAATAGCAGAATTAATAGAAATGTTAAGGTTGACAACAGAAAACTTGAGGAAATAAATTTAAACAAAATACTTTTGGTGGCGGTATATTTTGTAATTGTCAAGACTTAAATGTAAATTTACTAAACATCTATCAACTGGCAAAGTGAAAAGCTGGAAATAGAAGCGATAGTAGAAATCGTATTTCTATATACCTACAAGTAATTATATGGTGCAGTAAGCTCTTATACTTGGTAAACCTCGACAAATTTCTTGGAATAACAAGGACAGAGAAACTGTCGAGAGAGTACTCGAGTTTTATTTCACTTATATGCTAGACAAACTCATAAATTTTTTATCTTATATGTGTATACGAAGCAATTGTTACACATATAGCTTTTTCGCGATAACATTGCAAAAATTTAGAAAAGATATAAAGAGGTATAATGAGTGTAGTTAAAAAAATGGCAGAATGATGTAAGAATAAATTGAAACGTGCATGTATGCATAAAAGAGAAAATAAAAGGTTTACGAACAAAAGACCGATGATATAAGAGAACTGTATTCTGTCTCGTAATAAACAAAAGAAACGATGAAAAAATTGAAAATTATGCAATCTCACAGTATTTAATATATTTTTCTAAACCTTATATGGTGAAAATTTCCGTTTGTTTTGTCATTTGACATAATAAGTAGATTTACAACAATTCTATATCACTAATTTATTCATTTATAAAACATCCAATGAAATTTATTATATTTATGACACAAAAGATGCTCAACTTAATTAACTTTTTATTCGAAAATCATTGTAATCAGTCTGATTTTTCCAATGAAAAATTTCGAAATATCTTTACATCTTAAGGTCTTAAGGGGTTTTAAGCTAAAAAAAATTGATATATAAAAGTGTATAGACCTTTGAGCACTAGTTCCAGACAAATGAATAGATAAAATGAGAAAATACCTACCCGAAAGAGATTCGTATAATATTGATCTATAGAATGAAACAAGATGAGGACGATTGGTTGAAGAATAAGGGAAAAATCTGAAATTAAAAATCTCAAACAACTTGACATTGTAGTCGGCCATATGTAAAACGAGTAAGAAAGCTAGAGATATGAAAAACAATCTGTCAAATCGCTTAGGATTTTTAATTTCGAATGTTACCTTATTCTTCAACCAATCGTCCTCATCTTGTTCCATAGATCGATGTTATACGAATCTTTTTCCGGTAGGTATTTTCTCATTTTATCTATTCATTTGTCTGGAACTAGTGCACAGGTCTATACACTTTTATATTTCTATGTTTTTCGCTTGAGGCGCATTAAGAACAACTAAATTATATTGTTTATGGACCAATTTTATTCAACTGGTAATTACATAAGTTGCGAATTGATAGGTTTTTTATAACGAAAAAGTAGGAAATTTAAATACTTTTAAACGGAAACATATGTATTCATAATAGGGGAATACCGGGCAAGACGGCTTTTTCGATTTTGGTAACTTAGTGAGGCAAAACGGATCCTCCAAAGCTGTTAATACGAAAATAAACATTGAGTTGAAAATATGCTTATGACTCAAATTACATTATTATATGTATAAGTCATTTTAAAAATTCAAAAAGCCGTCTTGCCTCGTATTTCCTTACCCAAGTCAAAAAATAAGACCTGACTTAGACTATTTTTCTCTGATGTAGGAGTATGTCGACAGAATAAAACCTTATTTGGAAAATTTGAACTTGGTTTGCACATAGCTCTTCGAAATGAAATTGATATTATTTTAATTCTTAAGTCAAAGCCAGGTCTTAACTATAAGTGTATACATCTGAATGATAAATGAAATGTATCCCGAATATATCGAATATATATTTAAATAAAAAAAACATATCAGGGATGTTATCCATTTAGCTGATTTTTTTATATCTAGAATATATTTTGATAATAAAAAAGTATGTTTGGGATATTAACGGAATATATCTTGTTTATGTCCATGAAAAATTTTTCAATTGAAAAAGAATACTTTAATTATTCAAAAAAAGGAAAATTTTATTTTGTAATTAAACTTATCAATAAAAAACTAGACAATGATACTAACAGCAATAAAAAAAGCCAAGTGATGAACAATTTAAAATGCATTTTACCAATGCAATAATAGGCTATAAAAACTTCTGCACATTTTTTTGCTGTTAGTATCATTTTTTAGTTTTTTAATTGATATGTTTGGGTAAACCAAGTTACTCCCAGCCTCTTTATTTGATGAAATACATTTAAAAATCCTTGCTTGAGACAACGACCATTTTAATTACTGTTGAAAACAACCAAAATATGATTTTTTTGATCTGAAAGAGTCACAAATATTAAATTTAAAAATAAGAATAAAAAAGATAAATGTAACAACAACAAACGAGCTATCTCGAGAGAAACGACCTCTGTGCTATAAACTTTGTGATCCCGATGAAATTATTAGTCAAAAGTTTGTGAGTGAGAAAGCGGATCTATAAGAGGGCAGGGAACCTCCGAGTAGCCGTGTGGAGTAATTAAATTTTGTTGGTAGAAGTGAAAGGGGTTGGAAACCCAAGTAATCAGAAGAGACGTGGGACAACGCCAGGATACGAAGGAGATGACTAAAGACGTAGAGAGAACATAAACGTTACGCAAGGTCGACTTGGTGTTATTACTGACTCAAATAATCCAGGAGTTAACACCGGAGGTTGGGTTAGTTCAGCTTAGTTAAAGCAAGGGTGCGGCACGTTGTGCCCCATATATATATATATATATATACATATGTATCACTAGGAAGCGGACGTTACGTCCAGTAGAACGTAGATCGAGAAAGAGAGTAAGGGCGGTCTGTGAGACAGGAAAGCAAAAGGGATGTGGATAAACGTAGGTTCCTGCCCTCCGTGACAGTTTTATGAGGTTAGTACAACGTGTGACTTGTATGTGGGTCAAGACAATAAAAGAAACTGTTACATTAGTTTATTCCGACAAAATTACCAAGTTAACTCGGAAGGTTATTTTTTTTTGTCTTTATCCACTTGACTGAATTTACTGATGAAAAATAGAAGCAAGAAATTGATAGCTGATGAGTATAATGACGACAATGATGATAATAAAGCAGCTTCAATAATAGACTAAGGATTTGAAAAAGCACGGCAAGTTTATATGAGATCACATAAAGTCCACGGGTGGCCATCTGATTGTCTCATAAAGTGTTCTCATATAGACTGTTTAAACTTCAGTAGTTTTACCCTAACTTAATACCACAAGCATAAAATTTACATTTTGATTTAATGCTTTATAAACTCGTTAATTAATATCATAAAAAACCTATAAAACTTACTTGCTATGTCCTATCAAAGATCAATCAGATACGTTAATTCCATAGATGTAGGTTCGCATAAATTTTACAACAGGACTGAACTATACTGATAGCTCTCATGACTTTGTTATAAGGATATATATATATACACAAAGTATATAGAATGTGAAGAAATCTCAACTGAGATGATGTCAGCCAATATCATCACACTTTATACTTCCTCTTTGTCTCCTTCTGTGGCCTTCTGCAGCCTGTTATGCTCCAATCGTCTTTTATAGTCATTCACATAGGTATATGCAAGTATTGTGCCAAGTTCGGAGTCCATTTTATCGAAACTCTTGATGCAGTTTCGAAGACAAATTTCGAAAGTATGGCGCCGACTTATCCGCAGATTTAGTATGAACCACTCGATCGATTGATCGACAATATAACGTCTTTTCAAGCTTTGGCCATATCGTCGAGAGAACTTGAACGGTTTGTATCCATGCTAAAGTTGTCCTTCTATAGCATAATACTTATAGTTAATATCAAATTTTAAGGTCTTAGTTTAAGGAAACTCCACTTTAAC
Organism: Chelonus insularis; assembly: GCF_013357705.1. NCBI lineage: Eukaryota > Metazoa > Arthropoda > Insecta > Hymenoptera > Braconidae > Chelonus > Chelonus insularis. The sequence goes on from NW_023276656.1 coordinate 312,186, forward strand.
ACAATTCTCGGATTTTGTTGATTTCTTCCAACGTTTAATTGAAATGACTTCTGATTAATTCTAATTTTATCCTCAACAGCTCTTTCGAGCTCAAATAAATCAAATGGAATAATAGAAAAAATTATTGAAGCATAGTACAAACTTCAGTAGACAATATTAAGTAAGTTTCAGTGCTATTGGCTGAAAGTTTTCTTCATGATAACTTGATTATAAATTTCTGAGGACTCGTAATCAGACTAACCATTTTATGGCTAATACTGCTGTAGGTTGTAAATCATAATAAGTCAGTTTCCCTATTTATAAACAACTTGAAAAGTAAGTATTAAGACAGGTTTTAGGACTATTGTCAGAAATGACAAATTGGTAGTGCATAGCAAATTAAATATGAGCAATAAAGATCAGCACATGGATTAGGAAGAAGTAGATTGATTGAGTGTACAGCACAAGCACTAAAACGATATGACCAAGTGAAGTTTATTTATCCTGCGGCATACGGTATGGATTACAGTGAACACTAGGGAACTGTATCGGTTTCACTTCGGTTCGTTTTTATACACATAAAAAGAAGTACCGATCCTCAGGCGATGGAAGATAGATATCCCTATCATTACAATATGGACAGAGGTTGCCAGTGGATACGACCTGCATTGGTCAGTCGAATAAAGTCCAGATGTATCGAGCTGTCTGAGGGAAATAAAAATAATGCGTTTGATTTTTTTAGATTTCATGGAGAAAATTTCTAAATCGTTTTATTTTTCAATTTCAAAGAGCGATGAAATAACTACAAAGGAATTTTTTTAATATTTTAAATATGAATATGAGAAAATAAGCTATATGTTTTTTCTAGGGAATAAAAACCATTTAAGAAAAATCAATCAAACTTATTTTTCATTCTAAGTTCAATCTATTCCAGTTTCTTTCATGTGGGCAGTCTAATAATAGTAGAAATGGTAAAAACTAAATATTTAGAACGTTGATGTAAAAGCACTTATGACTATTGCTATTCAACTTAATAAATCTTTAACCATTTTTGTCATAAGCTGGCTAGAACATGATACAATTTACATGAAATTATCTTAAGTAATTTGTATGTTGAATTTAATCAACACAGGGCATAGCTGTGTATGCACTCTTTCAGAAATTACCACAACTAAAACATTCTCAAAATATTTAGGACAAATATGCTCTACCGCAGCAATAGTATTTAACCAAGGTAGACAACTTGCTGGCGCCAGTCGCACTTTGTAAATAATGTTTTATAGTATTTATAGGAAACAACTGAAATTTATCTCCCGAACAATACTTGTACTATTCTATCACAAATCAAGAAGCATAATGGAAAAACGGGAAAACTGTTATTGCCTTCTGACGGTAAAATTTTAATTTTTTTTATTTGTGGTACAAATCATGTAGTAAAGTAAACAACAAAGAACGGCTGATTGAAACAGTCAATAATTAACTTATTTTTCTTGAAAATACTGGCAACTTATTTTTGTTGTAAAAAAAGCGAAAAACAATACAATAGACTACCCTGTGGATCCAAGTGCATCTTTGTTACACATCTAAAGGTGTTAAATATGACGTTATCCATCTGATTGGCATTGTAGTCACTTTTAGTGTGTTTCTAATGTGTAAAAAGTGACTACTATGTCATTTGAATGGGTAATACTACACGCAGAGAAATGTATAGTAAAAATTACGCACAGTAATTTTTACCCTCACCCTGCAGTGTCACCAAATTACTATAAAATTCAGGGTAATTTTTACTATACATTTCTCTGCGTGTATATTTAACACGTTTAGATGTGTAGCAATAATTCACTCGGATTTGCAGTGTTACTATTAATGTTTGCATTTGGAAATATTCGTGCTGTTCATTAAATAGATTATTAATGCAAAAAATTGAGTTAAATCTATCGTATATATAGACTGTAAGTAACATCAATTTGAGATCTTATTTTCAAAAAATAATAGTAAGGGCTGCAGCAACTTTCATGATTGTTAAATACTTAAATATTTTAGATAAATAACTAGAATTTTTATATATTCCTACAATCTTTCTCTAACTTTTTCTTTTTTTTTGAACAAGGCTTTTTGAACATTCTTGAAAAATAAATTAGTGAATATGCACTATTTTACAATAATTTTCACTTATTAACTTTTAGAAAGGCACTAAATTCTTAAGCTTTATTAGTTTTATTAACTACCACTTTCAAGTGTTGAACTTGTACTGGCTACACTTAGCTAACTGTTAGACACTTCTTCTTTAATAAACTATAGTTATGATTATATAACTATAGTTAAATATAATATATTTATCATTTTAGATATCAAATTATGACTCTCAGACAATCAGAGAGGATTGAAATTAATTTCATACAAAATGAAGTATTATAGAATTACTTGAGATGATCTCAATTATACTAGAATATTTTGTTTGACAAAGCAACGACATGATGTTAATTTCTGAGCAGTATTTCACCATGAAATCGTCTCAGTAAGAGACTTTTTGTTAGATTACATTTCAAAGGAAGATACTAATGTCAAAGAAAGTAATTTCTGCTGGAACTTCGTTATAACTAATCGCAAACTTGCAAAGGTCCAAACTTTATCGTATAATTTTACCTAAACTACTTTCACCTATTACGAACGTGACCTGCAAGTCTGATTTTTGACTTTTTTGTTTTACGCACAAAAATTTTTTTATCGTTATTATACATAGAGAAACATAAAATTAAAACAATTTTTTAATTGCTGAAACTACAAGTCTCACAGACGATCCCTAAATATAAAGTTGGAATACCTCAGTTAAATTCTTGGACAATGCGAGGACTAGTTTTGTTGGTTATAGATCTCAGTGGTTAAAGCAGCCTATGAATAAGGCACGTAATTTTACGTATTCTACTTCTGTGCATGCACGAAATTAGAGAGAATACCTAATGCCTAACTTAACCCCACATAGATTAATTACATTACATCAAGTGTTATTACGAGAAAGCTAAATTTACAAAGGCGGCAGAAACTTCAGATCCCTTGAGAATTACTGCAAGACAATTTAAAAGAGTGAAAAATAAGGAAGAAATATCATGTGGTACCGCCAAGGGAGTCCCTGACAAAACAATATATCTTGCATGAAAATAATTCAAAGTTAACCTGTCAACGCTTTAAAGTTCTGTTCTTCTGCATATAAAAGCATGTAACAACATTTTACTCACATAGAAACTAACAAACGAGTGTGAACGACGCAGTAACTTTCCGGCTTATATGGCAACCGGTATCGAGGTCGATCTGGTTGGCCTGCTGCCAAACATGAAATATATTAACACACAAATAACTTGAGAGATCCAACATACTACTGTTGAATAACGCACTTTATAGGCTACCACATTCGTACAATAGACCATTTTATTCACCTACATTATCCAATATTTTCCTATCAAAAAGTCTGTATTTTATCCTTTATTAATCGGCTTTCCTACGACACTTAAATTTATTCCGATAAACAAATTAAAAATCCGATCGAAATTCATTGCTCTAAAATATTCATACTGGGCGAAGGTAATATAAGTAAAGATACCAGGATTGTAGACAATTAAAATATGTTCTTATTCATGTTCCTTGATGTGTAAATTTCCTTTGATTATTTTCCCTTAGAATCAGGCTTTGTGGTATATATCTTATCGCTACGACCCAGTCGTTAACAAAACGAAGAGAGAACGTGCGATTTATAGGGGCGTCAAACGTTATTCTCATTTCCTTCTAACACCTTTGGGTCTCACTTGAACTTTTGAAAACAGTTAAACTTAGTCCGTGGCATATTTTGATATAATTTCACTTGAAATTCCGATAAAATATTAATTAGTTCAACTGCATCGATTGACAGGAACTTCACTTAAAAGAAAAGCAGGTTGCAAGCTTTTTGATCCATGAAGTTTATTTTTAGAATCTTTTGCTTTCGATAGTTCAAGTATTTTATTCAAAAACTGATCAAAAAATGATGCATCAATGTACTAGAACTTTTTTCAACGACATTTTAAGAATATTCTAGGAATAGTGAAATAAGTATTGATCTGAAACTTCTACTTTAATTTGTCTGAGGGTAAGTTGGAGCTGATTGAGTTGAGAGCTAAATTGGCTGAATCGCTTCTGAGTAAATTAGAAAAAAAACGCATTCTCTTTAATCAAGAAATATTATATTTTTAATATTCGGAAGCGGTTGAATTAATGTAGTTTTAAATCCTATTAATTTGAGATTTTTTCCACGTACACTGTGTTCAATATATAAAGTGAATTTATATTTATTTTTGTAGTAAGTGACTCCATTTATTTTCTCTTGTGAGCAGCAAACCAATAGAATATGCTAGACTCTCTTCAAGACCACATCAGACTTGACAGAATGTACCGTATTACAGTATTCATTTTGAGCTACTAGTACCGAGCAGACATTATCTAGAGAAAGGATATTGTTTACTATATCCGAAAAAAAGGAATTGTAATTCCAACTCCAATGCATGGTATTGGATTGATTTTAAATAAAAATATCAAACTATGAGTGACAGACAGATTTAACTTATAATTGACAAAAAAATAGTCCAATCAGGATCTTCGTTGAAAGGCTTTACATTTTTGATGAAAACATTTTAAAATTTGTAAAGTCCCTGTTTTGGCCTTAAGTTCAGTTCTGATAATTGACAGCTTGATTTCATTTGAATATACACAGAAAATCTCAGGATTTCACAAACGTGTTAAAATAACAAGCGTAAAGTGTATTCAATGTAAAACGCCCATTAACAAACTATGCATGATTTGTAGACACTTTTTACACGTTTCGTAGTGTGTGAAAAATCTACAGTTAATATTTCAACAATATAACATCATAAAAAATAAGATAATCAAACAAAACTTAGTTTTTATATTTAACTTGCCTTAATTAGGCTTTCCTCACTTGGTCCCAATAGGGACAAGCGTTACATTTCCAATGTGGGCCTAACGTGGTATTCCATTTGGCGCCTAACTTGAATTTAAGAAATTCGAATTGGGTGCGAACTCTTTCCCAAAAATAATTTCTACTCGGGAATAAAAGTAGTTACAAAAATACTACTTTAAATTTATCATCTTTTCTATGAAAAATTTATTTTTCATTTTCTTGCATACATAGTAGATCCCTAATATCTTCAGAAATGATTCTCGAAAACATACGAATATGGAAGAGAAAAATCGATTAACACTATACAAAATTTTACGCCGTTTAGTAAATTTGACTAAATTTTATTCATCACTTTCACCTTACTAATCTTCTTACAACTAATTTAAGTATAATTGTAGCTGACTTTTAACATAATTATTTCACAAAAATTAAATCATCTATAATAATAAAAAACAGACAAACAAGAACATAAGAAAATAGAAAGGAGTCAGTTTGTGTTATCTGCAAACGAATCCCGAATAGAAATAAGGCTGACCTGAGGTTAATCTGAGTAAAAATAATTACATACATAAATATGCAATTATATTTATATATTATTATGAAGATAGATTTTTATCTCATAACCTACTGAAAAATGATTATATTACAATGACTGTCAAAGCTAAAATTAAAAAAAAATCCTGAATAGTGTTATCATATATATTTGTAAATAATCATCAAATTTATGTTTAATTATTTTAATTTAAAAAATTGCTTCGCGTCATCATGCAATATCTACACTTACATATAATTCTGTAGAAATCTCTATAATTATAAATAGTTTAATGACATTTTAAAATTGATAAACCATATATACAATCATGTTAAGTCATACCAAGCCATTTTTAGACTCTATACCCAATGTTATACATCTATTTTTACTCAGGTAGAGGTGAAGATGGCGCTAAATAAGTTGGGTTAGGTTTAGTTATCTGGGTATCATACGAGGCATTCAGTTTTATTTATCAATATTTGCATAATAGGTTATATTGTAGTTGATTGTTACCTTAACCATGAAGATTACGATTAAATGAATTTTATCAATAAACTTAGAATTAGATTTTAGAATTAATCAGAATTATGGAATCAGCAGGATAGTAAACTATCATGCAATCGATTTAGCCTATCTCTCGTCCAGCTCGACGAAATTATCAACCTAATCGGATCTACGCAGCCTGAACGTAACCCCTATAATGCTCGTGACGCGATTTACGAAATTAATCGTTTGTAGAGACTGTGGCAGCGGCTCGTCCATCACGATGATTGCGCTAGGTAAGAGACAGTAGTTTTGCAACCTCCATCACGCTATCACTCTTTGTAAATTAATTGCTAGTCTAATCGTAAAGTCGTTAATTACAATTTTTTTTTGTAACTTACAAGTTATACTCACGTAAGGATCGGCTTTACAGTTAAATCAGCGATAAATTTGAATCGCTGTCATTTTTTTATCTACAACGTTATGCAAGGAGAATAATAAAATTTCGTAACTCAAAGATATTGAGCACGATTGGATTTTATCCAGCGGGATGTCCCCGGAAATCGGAGCATTCCTGTCGGATTGGAGTACCGGAAGGTAGCAGACCAGACGGATATCCACGAGGAATTAAAGCGAATGCTGGGTTGTATCACTGAAGTTATACAGTAGATTCTCGTAATCTGATGAATCCTATGGTAGTTATGGGTGCATTGCTTTCAAGTAATGACAATAGCATTTGCGGTGATTCTTCATTGCTGAATCTGCTAACGACCGTGGAAATTTATGAGACGAATGTCTGACCTATTTACACTATTGGCTTAGCCCTATATTATGTAGACTATGACAATCGATCTATTCCCGATGACACTCTTTAGCTCCTGACCCAAAGTTTTGCATTCAATATTTATTCAACTAACTTCTATTTAAATTCTACATCTTTAAATTTTTTTTTTTTTTCTATTTGTCAACTTGAGCTTAAATACAATTTCACGAAACTTCAACTTTTAAATATTCCATAAATTATCCATCTTTTAAAAAAGAAAATTGTTTTGCCATTATCATGAATTATACTTGAAAAATTTTTCTCTTCTGCTTTCATTATTTTTTTTATTACCCAGCAAGAAGACATATTCTCAATGTGAGGTTTTTTTTGCTGTCACTTATATTTTCACGCTATGTTTTTGTCCATTAAGCTCTACTGCATTGAAAGTAAATTGCCTCACATGACTAGTGCTCTTCTATGTTTTTTTCGCTTGATGATAAGTGTTAACATTGAAAAATAAAGTACTATGCTTATACATTAAACAGCAGACGTGATAAAAAATTTTTTTCTCAGAACCAAGTAAGTTAAACAGTTGTTCTATGTATCTGACATTAATACGCGCTCATATCGCATATGTTTCTAAAGAATATAAAGCACTACGTAGAGCATTTTATATCTTCAAAGCACCAGAAATCTTTTAAAAAGTATTATGATAAAATGAGGACGATACGATAGCTGAAAAGGTTAAAGAAAAAAACAAAAAATGGGGAAAAACAAACTCAACCTTCCGAAATGAATAAGTAGCTTTACAGCTTATACTGTATGGATTTTAGGAGGTTATTATTGGGAGCCAACATCAAGTAGATTTTAGAAAGTAATTTATGGAAAGCTTTGCAGGATGATGATTTCAAAATGAAAGAAAAAAACTTTTTTATACTACGAACTACAATAACGACCATCTGCTAGACTTATGTAACATTTCAATGATACATTCTAGTTATATTATGTGGCATAACCATTTCTCTTTACTGTCTTCTATTACCATAAATAAATAAACATAAAAAACACAAATTTAAATACAGACCTCAAAAATAATTTAATTTCTATATTTTGTTTGGAAACCTCTTATAAAGCTGTGTTTTGTACATCCGAGTGAATTATATTACACAAAAAGTAAAACAGAAAAAGCTGTAAAAAGAATATAAAAAGCTTCATTTTTTTGTGGACGAATGATTGTACTTTTTTTCAACAACACGCGTTCCTCTATTTTCGATTTCTTTTTTGCTTTTTGCCATATATCACGAGTATTTTCAATATTACTCGTGAGATTTATTGAAGCACGAAAAAATGGAGCCTTCGACTGACTGTCTAATTACAACACATTTCTATTGTAACGACTATTGAAATTCGTTACAAAATACCATTTTTAGTCTCATCTGCTATGTTTTAATATTAAAACTTCTCCAACAAAGACAAACAGATAAATGGTCTACTAGTATATGAGTTTTATGCAATTACACTCTAGTTCTGGTGTTACAGTAAATTCAAAGTGAAATTCTTGTACGCGAAATGGTTACTAGTAGAGGTAGAATTTATGATCAGACCATTGGACATCGCTCCTCTCTCACATTCTCTGTTTTCTACAATGCATACCCAGCTCGGATACCATAATTAGTTTGTAAATTGATCAATAAATTTAATGGTTTCTATTACCATTATTATTTCTGTTACCTTGAGACAGATTTTATCGTTGCACAATAACATTAAGGCGCCTCGAGCGGAAAAATATAGACATATAAAAGTATATGAACTTTTGCGCACTAATTTTAGGCAAATAAATAGATAAAATAAGCAAATATATATAGGAAAAGATTCGCGCAACAACAATCTATGGAATGAAACGAGATGAGGACGATTGGTTGAAGAATAAGCAAAATATCCAAAATTAAAAGTCTAAAGCGATTTGACAGATTTTGGTCGGCCATATGTAAACGAGTGAGAGTTAGAAATATGAAAAACAATCTGTCAAATCACTTTAGACTTTTAATTTTGGATATTTTGCTTATTCTTCAACCAATCGTCCTCATCTCGTTTCATTCCATAGATTGTTGTTACGCGAATCTTTTCCTATATATTTTCTTATTTTATCTATTGATTTGCCTAAAATTAGTGCGCAAAAGTTCATATACGTTTATATATCTATATTTTTCCGCTAGAGGCGCCTTAATACAAACCTAAAATCATTAGCTACTATGGGTTCGGTTAAAGTATAAAATTAAAACATTAATAACACTTATGAATGCTAACTTTTGAATAATTTTGATTAAAGTTAATTAGTTTATTGTAAATATTAATCTGCATCACTTTAATTTCTTTGTTCTAGGTTGATAGTTCATTATTCATAAGTAGCAACAATTAATAATAAATCAGACACATCTGAATTGCTATTTTATCATCTAAAAAAATCGCACAAGATGTATGAAGATTAGGAAGATAACGAAAGTTATGTAGTTAATTAAACTAAACCGCACGTGACAGGGAAACGTTAATCAAGTGTGGTGTGGGCGTTTTGCTAGGATGTAAGAGGTAAAGGACAATGAGCTGTAGAGACTTAGACTGCAAGTGGATGATACTTGTTCTTATCTCGGAGAGAATATGTACTCTTTTTTACATTGTCAAAGGATCATTCATAATGAGTATTCTCGCTTTAAGTGAATAAATTATCCAATAGACTTGATAAAAACATCACAACTGTTTAGTTGACAACCCATTGTGTCGACAAAGAATTCATTATCTCGTAATTACTGAAAACAATAGTGAGAAATAAAATTAACCACAATGTAATGAAATAATTAAAATTGATCAAATGTAAAATGAGTAAATTCACTATTAAAACTTGAGCAATTCAACTCCAGTGCAATCAGCAGCCCTTGCAATTAGGGCTACGAACAAGTGGAGAATGTTTAGTATATTATTACGAATCAATGATTCCAAGAGAAATAGGATAAAAGAGAAACAGAGAGTAGTGGTATTTGGCAATTAACGAAAGGTAATAATTAACGACGAATAACCAATAATAGCATTGGCAGACATTTAAATCAACAGTTTTGATTTAGAAACCTAAATGAAGCGGTTAAATTCCCATTCATCCTCATGTACAACTATCACGTACTTTGAATACCAACAAAATCCAAACCCTAAAAATGCACAAAAGTTATTGCACATGTAGTCGAAAGCTGTTTTGAATTCATATTTTTTACATTTTTCTCGAAAATGAAATAATAAAGTTATAAATGCATGCGACTAAAATATTTTCCAATGGTTTCACAAGTGACAAGTCGAATTCTTCTTCAATACCACTTTTCAATAAAGTCTAAGATAAGTTAGAGTCCATTAGATTCAAAGCCAAATTGGTTAAACCACTTCTGAATTATTAGAGAAAGTGTGCCTTCAAAAACGGAATTATTTAAGTTTTTATTTAGTTACTCAGTGATTTTATAACAGACTGAAGTCATAGTATTTTTTTACTGAATAATCAAAAATTAATCAAAAAAACCATTTTAGATAAACTTTTCGAATTAAATTATTTGTCAAAGGTCACTAGTAAAATTTTAATTTAAGGAAATATTTTTTCAAACGCTCAATAATGTGTCATGAAGGAAAATCCAATTGAATGTATTTTATGTCGATAGTAACGAGTTTTTTATATTTTATTTATCGACCTATTTAAAATGACCAAGTATCCTTTAAATTTTATTGGTCTCCAATCGTACAGTAGAGTTTCAATGTTCTTTTCGAAGTCGTTCAGTGGTTAGTAATAAAAAAAATTCAAGGAAAATCAAAACTTTTTATTTGTTTTGATAATTTACTTTCACGTCATACACAATTGATTTTTTATCAACAATTTATGGCAATTAACTTTTTTAATAAAATAATATCTAAAGTATAATAATAATGATATTGAGAGCACTGTTAATCTTTTAAAATGAATTTATGAAACCACTAAAAATTAATAATTATTTATGAACTTATATTTAAAATCATCTAAATAACTGAACTTTTGTTCAGAATGAAAAAAGTCCAACAAAAAGCTTGGCGAATGGAAGTAATTTTTTATTTCTTTTTCAGTAAAACTTTAGTAACCTATTTAGTTTTTAGTTTTAAAACTCGAAAATCTTTGTTTGAATATACATGATTAATAATAATATTTTACTATTTTCATTTTATATTATTATTTGCTGTATTTTCCATGTTCTCGGTTGTCTTGCGTGACACATTTTCAGTCCACTGGTTAAATTTAACCTCGCAAATAAACGTGTATATTTCAAGCTGCAAACCTGCTAATTTTTAATGATATTTTAATGGTTGCAGCGAAAAACATGCCGCTATTTTATCTTTAGTGAATTCACTCTCTTTTTATATTAATGTATTTTTTTCGTATTAATCAAGTGCTGTTTGTAGAAATTCATCAAATTATCCTCCTTGTGTTCTATATGTTTTTATGGAAAAAGTGGATTTGTCTGAAAAATAACCACTAATTCTGATAAACCGTCGACATCAGTGAAAGTTTGCGTAAAGAATATTGGGGGACATACGATGAAGTAATAAAGGAAAAAGAAACGAAAACAAAGTCATCGGTACACTGAACAAAACTTTTACCATAACCATTGCTCACTCTGTCGACATGTCCTGAAAACGTGCGTTGTTTATGTTTCCCGTGGTACTCTCTTCTATACTTCTTACCAACAGTTTGACCCTTCTTCACTTTTCTCACCATCTTCAGGGACTCCCGACGTGCTAGATAGATTTCCAGTGGTATGCCTCAGACAACCAAAAGCAGTGAGATATTGAAACTTTACGACAAGATAAAGTTTCAAAAAATAGTTGACGTTTGAACCTATTTTTCATTATTATCCAAATGCACTTGAAAGAAAAAACGAAATCAAGATTTATATAAATATTCCCCATAAATTTTAATTGGAAAATATCTATTTTGCTGATTTTAGTGCTGGTGTATATCTATAAATATACAATCACCCAATCCTCTCTGTATACAAAGATAGGTATTACTGATAATTCAATAAAAAAATATAAATAAATTATAAAACAAACGCAACTGTGTATTTTGATTTATTCCACTGACTAAAAACGATTCATGCAAATATGTAGAGTTAATTTTGAACGAAATTTCGAGGTTTCTCTTCCGGCACGTGTTCCATTGGTTGCATTCATATATTTCTCGCACAGTGAGAATCATACACAACAATAATATCAGGAAATGATATTAGCTTGGAGAGTACTACAGATATATGCCGACCAAATCTGTCAGAGAGAAAGAGCTTTCACATGAGAGAATGCAATTAATTCAAACCTCAATGCTAATAAGTATACGGAAATTATATTTTTATTTACTGAAATAAGATATTCGAATTTATCTGTTCTTATCATTCTGAATTCAATTAATCACTTTAAATAAAATTCAACTGTTTCATTATTGAGTTTATTTCATGAATAAACAAGTAAAGTAATTATACAGAAACTTGAAAGAAATCAGTAATTGGAAATGACATAGATTTTCAACTCAATATTTTAATAAAATATGATAAAATTTTTTTAATAAATTTTTTTTTAGTTCTGAATTATTCACAATATTTACATCTGCATTTACTATCTGAAATCTGATTTTTAAGTAAATTCACAAACTTACTTCTTAAGAATAACGTTCTTTTTATCTTATTCATTTCCTTTCATTCTCTCTATCTTTTACTTAAATAATTTCATCTAATCATGAATAATTATGAATAAACAGTAATTATGAAAGTTACATTGTATTATCTATTAGTTACTTTTATCATAAAAATTTTGCTCGATAATCTTTTCAGTCTACTCGGTAACATATTTAATAAAAGTTTTATCTATACAGAAATGAATATAAATATGACTAAATTACATTCAAAGGATATTCTCAAAATAATTGTGATAGATGATATGATTATCAAATCTAATGTAATTTAGTCAAATCTGATTTAGTTAGATATAGCCAGATCTATCTGGACATGAATCAATATCAAATTAGATTCAGATAGATCCACCTCCCTTGATGAGGTTACATAAAACGTAATATCTTGTCAAATTAATATAAGGTTGACTAGATCTACAACACTTGTCAATAATATACGTTTATATTTAATTAGCTCCGTTTCAGTATTAACAGATCAACTCAGATAAATGTTAATAATTTTAAAAAGATAACAAATGCATGTTTAAAAGTTTAAAAGTTAAAATATTTCTATTCAAAAGTAAATTTGGAATTTTAAATAATTATTTACAACTTAACTTCTACAATTCAAAATTTACTGTTGAACAGAAATATTTATACTTCAATTGTTCAAATGTACTTGTCATTTTTTACTTACGATTGTTAGTGCCAAAATTCTTTCAGTATACGTTAATCAATTATTCCATTTTAATTGTTATTGATAACGTCATCCTGTTTACTTCCTAAAATTACTGCTGGTCATAAAAGCTGGAAAGCCGTTACAATCTTGTAGAAAGTGATTTCATATTTAACCAGACTTCTCTCTATTGAACAATATTTAGCTAAAACCGTATAACGATTCAGATTTAATTATCTCTACGTAGATTTAATCAGGCGGGAACAAAACGAAATTTTGATCTGATCTGAATTTTTAATATAATCAGACAAGCTCAGATTGACATGTTTCTTTGATATACCCAATATCAAATATTATTCATTACTTTTATTTCACTATTAAAAGTATAATTGAAGAATATTATAGATAATTGAAAATTCAAATAATTCCTACATACATAAAATTTATTTAATGTGTATTATATTATAACGTTACGAAGCACCCCATATATTAACGTAAACATTTTCACACCATATGCATGTAAAAATGCTTACGACACTTCTATAGTTTGTTTAGTGTTCATACACAATATGTGTGAATTGCACTCACGTGTAAGAGATTTCGAATTAATAATAAACGACGTTGAATTAAGCTTAAAAAAAATAAAATTAAGTATAAAATGGTTGGTTAACTATGCATTAAGATAAGTTTTTTTGTGAAGTCTTATAAGTAACGAATCACCCCAGATACGAATCCACAAGAATCATTAAATACCAACCACTAAGCGTAAATTAAAACAAAAAAAATTCCTTTTAATTTCCCAACTAAAAAGTTTTGGTAAAAAATTTTGTTAGTACCAGCATTATTCAATACTTGTATTGATTTTTTACAGAACAGAATTAATTCGATAAGTTGTGATTGAATAAAAATTTGTTCTTTTTTCGTTATCGCTATTTTCATATATGAATCATTAAAATATTCTGAAATTGCAAGTTCAAAGTTTTTACATATCCACTTGAATAAAATATTAGTATTATGTTATTAGTTCTAGTATAAACTACAATATTTTGGATTTGAACAGAAATCCAATGAATTCTAGAGTAAATTTAATCAGTAGAAGGTTGCTCGACAACTTTAGATGGTCAAACAACAAGAGGGACGTGATACATCCTCATTGAAGGATCCAAATAGCACTCGAATTTCATGCATCCTGCAATGAACTCTATATTACACATTAAAGTGAGAATGAGATTTGAAAAGAGACAGCTAAATACTCCAACCTCTACCAACGACATGAACAAAGCGACTTCCTATGATAAATCGTCTCGACAATGGCAGTATACCAGCGTCATATCATGATCATAAATATACTTGTACCCTGTTGCAACATACACGTACGTTCTTTCTAAAATATTTTAGTTGTAGGGGTGAATAGTAGAGGCGAGTGAACGCATGACTGCGACTCGCACAATTCAAAATGTAGAAGAGAAACGTTCTCACCGTATTAGTTTTCGTGATGTTATCAATGTGACGTAAAGTAATAAACTTGACAACACTGTTGCGACAATCGAATCTACTTTACATAATATACTGAGTATGCATGCACCGATACGGTGTGAATGCAACCAAAGTACAAATTATATGACTTCTTTGAAAAAAAAGAGAGCAAGAGCAGATTTTGTGAAGCCAAAAAGACTATGTTTGGAGAAAAAGCACTCATGCAAACTTGAATTAAGCAATTGCTTAATAGAATTTATAGATTTTTATTGTGTTTGTGTATGTAAAATTTCGCTTTTAATTTATTTTACTGTTGTAATTTAATGATATTTTAAATGAAGTAGTATACAGAGTCTAGTGTAGAGAAAATGCTTAACAACCATTTGAAATCGCTTTTACTTCTACTGGAATTTCCGTCGACGATTGAAAATGAAAACGCGGCAATTCGTGTAAACTACAAGAACTCAAATTTCGAGGACCCTTCAGCGTTTGCTGTATGTATCAAGTTCCGCCACTGAACTATTTCAAATCTATGAAGAACATTTTTTTTAGCTCTTGAAAATTTGTTATTTATTCACAAATGCAGTGTAAATTGAAATTAATATCATCCCAACGAGAATTTATTTTAGGTATACCTAAATCCTTATTAGACCCTCAATAAAAATTGTAGGGCTCAACGTAAATCAGGCATTTCTAACCTATGCCTAATAAATCTGTTTTTATGGTGTACAGAAATGACATAAGATTTTCTGTATTTCATACTACTTAATAGCTTCATGAGTTTAATTAATTTTATGTGTAAATTAGGCATTGATCGGGAAGCGTTTATTGGGCTAATGTGAGTTTTACTAAAAATTGACCCCATTAAAAACGGTTAGAGGTTGTTTGGTACATTGTATTCTTACAAGTTAAATAAGTAGTCTAACAACTCCAAATATGATTAGGATTGATGACTGCCATTTATCACTTGCACAATATCAATGTAAAATTTTCATTTAATAATAAATATAATTATTTATGTTAAATATATAGTTAGTAATGATATATTTCTTGAATATTTTTTTCATGTTCATAATATAAAATAATTATTTAAATCTTTTTTTTTTCACTTTCTTAACTCGTCTTAATTAGGTTCAACCTCAACTGAGACAAATATTGGATATGTTTAGCTGTTCACCCATAAAACCGAATTGGGTGTGAACTTATGTCTGAAAATAAAATTTTACTGTATAATTACTATATACTATTTTAGTATTTAGGTACTATTTACACTGGGTACTAGAAGAGAAAAAGAATTTTTCTATTTCAAAAATCGCTGTCTTTGTAATATTTTTATTATAAAAATAAACAGAAGAAGTATATCACATGTAGAACAAATTTAAATTCGCTTGAGATTTTTAGTTTTCTTTTTTTATGCTCAAAATTCTTTTTGCCGTGGGGTATGTAATGTCAATACTTTACGTTTCCGTTAAAGTTTAAAGCATCAACAGTAATAGTAGAATATAACTTTTATAGGCCGCTTAAAAGCGCTCTCTGAACATTTTTAAAAATTGAGTTTTTTACAATTCAACATGTAAAACCTGTGATTACAAAATAAAATCATAATTCTAAAAAAAAAGTAATTTCTAGTGATTATTTATTTGAGTTGCTCGTTTGATATCTGAAAACTTTTTTTAAATGAAAATTATGTGCTAAAAGCTTCATTATTACCCATGGATTTTATTAGTTTATCAAATTCCTACGATAAAGCAGAAAAATAGATCTTCTGATCATTAAAAAGAGCAAATACTCAATATACTCGTTAATATGTAAATTTCTCTCGTGAAAAATTTATATTTGTAAGGATCAAATATGTTCATTTTGTTCAATAAAGTTTTTTTTCATTAAAATTTTCACGGATTTTACCTACTTTATTGAAGTATGTATTTATTTTGTTTTTAATACTGGATTAATATTTCATGACTTAATCAATAATTAATTTTCAATTCTTTTCCACTTGATAAAAAATGCTGAAAAACGACATGTTATCTGTTCTCCAATATTTCGATTTCGGTTATTACGTTTTTTGATATTTCGAAATCGATAACATATATAAAAAATACAAACGTAAAAAAAGAATGGACATTAAATTGTTGAAAAATAAAAATTAAAGTAAAGGAAGATAATTAAAAAATTTTTAATTAAAATAATAAGAATCGTATTTTTTATGAAGTCAAAATAGTCTCCAAATACTTATAACTATAATTATGACTTTAAAATCTAGTTCTCAGAGGAAGAATCGTTAAATTTAAAACGAATCAGATCTGATTAAATCCAATAAAATTAGTATTATAGAATTCTTACATACGAAGCGATCTAGTTCAGATCTAAGATCAAATTTTGATTGAATCTAGTTGTACCCGATAAAATTTAATTAGATCTAAGGTCTTTCGAGTTCAAATCTGATTAAATTCAATTGTATTAAATCTGTCTTAAATTGATAAGATGTAATCAGATTTGATTAAATTTGTGACAATGTGTCCCTAGATTTGATCAGATTGAATTTAGTTAAACAAAAATTAGTTGTTTAATCAAATTAAATCTCGTTAAATTAAAAAATTTTTATAATATTAATTTAACTTGATTTGACTCGATCTCATTAGATTTAAAAATTTCCTAAGACTGTGAAAACTTTTAATTTTGTATTTTTTCATCTGAAGTATAATTATTTTTCTGTTTATTTCATTAATATTGATTAAAGTCTAATTATGATTGTTATTCATCAAATAATATTAAACAGCAATAATTACCTGATTGAAAATAAATAGGCCCAAAAAAGCCCAAAATGAAAAATAAGCCCAATACAGGCCCGATTGAAGCCTAATCTTGACTTAGAGAAATTTTCAGTGCCCAAAATAAGCCCATTACAGGCCTAAATTTTGAAGGAGCCCAATTCAAGCCCATTTTCTAAGATCACATTCGACAATGATGACAATAAATTATTACAAATGTAAATTTGTAGCACCGAAAGTTAATTTGATGATAAGTTTTTATGAGAATTTTTTTTTTTTTCTAGATGTTTATGATATTTTTGGGCTTCGATTAGGCGTGTTTTAGGCCTTGAAAATATTTTTGGGCGTGTTTTAAGCCTGCAAAATAGTTTTAGGCTTGATTTGGGCGCGTTGTGGGCCTGGAAAAGAATTGTGGACTTGAATTGGGCGCGTTGAGAGCCTGAAAAATCATTTAGGCTCGAATTGGGTCTGCTTTAGGTGCGCCCAAAAACTGATCATTTTTACTCGGGATATCACAAAAAAAGATGGACTTTGAACCATCTTAAGCGATTTTAAATTTGAAGAACTATTTTTTACAATAAATTAATTATATTCACTAATTACGAGTAAATAAATTATAAACATTCAATTCAACAAATAAGAAAAGTTATTTTCATTACTTCCCGCAAAAAGAACTAGAACTACAATAAACATGGATGTTCATCAGATCACTCATTTTCTTATAAAAAAGCACTCGACATTTTTCTTTTCTATTGGAATGATATCAAATAGATGACTAATGGTTTCTTTTCATGAACGTGCTATCTATTTTTGATTCTGTGGTATGAACTCAATACCTGGGGAAAACAACTCTTATGACATAACAATAACCGTAAACATTGATAAATTAAAAGTCCCTTAACCTTTGTTAATTTACGATGATGATAATAATAATAATATTATTAACATGTGTAGAACAGATTAAATGTAATATGATGAAATATTGGAGCTACTTGCTAGAAACTTTTAGAGTATACACAAGCTGTTAGTGCAATATCGTAACATAAGGAGCGTGCTATTTATTTGTAAAAAATGGAATATATTAATTTTAAATTTTTTGTAACGATGAAATAATTGCAAAAAAAGCTTATAAAAAATGTTAACTTGAAATAGATTGTTCTTTAAACTTATACAATAGATCATTATAACAAAATAATATCGTTTACACAAAATCCAATAAATTTTCACATAAACAATAAATGTCGTTCAAATTGTTAAATACTTTTATTAATCATGAAGCTTTTGAATTAAATTAAACAATAGAATAACTATGAATTGAAATAAATTTAACAAAAGACTTAGAGATAATAATATAAATATACATATTTTTTTGGTTGCACAAAGAGAAAGTTGTTCACTCTTATGGTTTGTCATTTAATCAAGAGGTTCAATCTACGTTTACATTTCCAAGGGTTTTACGATGTTTAGTTATATTCCTTTTTGTGACGCGTTTACGCACATACAAGAAAATTGGATTTTCAACGATTCTCTCGTGAATTTGAATGAGGATTTGTAAAATTCAGATATATATCGATTAACAACTTTTTTAATTGCTAGAATATTTGAGTTAGATACGGTATTAAGTAGTTTGACATTAATAAGGGATTGATCAAAAATTTTTTAAAGTCAAGATAGATCACTTGACTTGGTTTTCTCATGACTGAACACGCGTTTATTTGAACTACTGGATCGAAGAGAGGTAGTGTAAGCGACGGCGCATCGACCGGGTGAGGCTGTTACAGCTAAACGAGACCGAGTAGTTCGTTCTGAAGCGACGCTTTAATAGATATATTTCAATGTACGGATGACGCTATCTCTCTTTGTACAAACCGCGAAAAATATTAACCAATACCTCGTTCACTTGAATTGCTCGATAACGTAACTGTAGTTTTGTTAGATCTTTTAAATTAAACAGTGTAATATTCACATAAATAAATTTTCTTATTAAATATTGATATTATTAAATAAAAACAGACAAAAATAAAAATATATTGGCCACTTGAATTTAAAAATTTTCAGCTTTACTATCTGCTATCAAGTGATAAAGATATATTCATAATTTTTCTGTCGTTCGTGTTTAATTAAATTATTAAATCAAGAATAATATGGAAATTACAACTTGATAATTTTTTATTTACATTTTGAATAAATTAAAAAATTATGCAACAATCAATAATTACGTTTAATAATTCTCAATTATCGACCAACGTAATTTAATGTATCAAATACTAAAAGCAATTTAATAATAATCAATTGTGAATGTAATAAAAGCATGAATCATTATTGCGTTAGAGTTGAATTATAAATATAACAAAAACGTGGGTCATTTTATAGAAACGAGTCTATGATCACTGGAATAACTAGCCCGCATGTTTCGACTTACATTTTAGGAGCCACGACCTGCCTCCGGGTCGTCCGCTAAAATTCCGGCATTATTACTACCCGTTCTCCTCGTCAGACAGCCAAGTACTGTTATAAAGGAGACCAGAAGAGAAGCGAGAGTGAGTGAGAAAGGAAGAGACTTGGCGGTGCACCGACACCACTATATAGCACCATCTTCACTAACTCAACCCCACACCCCCTCACCACTACCAGCATCTTTCTCACCAACTTTAACCACCATGCTCGACACACCCTTTACGCGCTGCTGCGGTATATAGTGCAATTGTAAGAGTCACAGAAACTCCACAGCACACTTTGTCTATCCTGCAACATAAGAACTTTGGATTTTTGTTACTAAAACTGACGGACCAAATTATTTTTTGCCTTGAAAGTTCATCGTCAATGTAAAATCACTCAGTGCACTGGTCTGTAATCACTGGATCATAAGCAAAAGCTTCGCAAGACGAAAAAAGATGGATTTCTTTGAAAGAAGTTCTTTACTTAAAAGTCAGTGGACCATGGCAACAATATTGAAGAAAGACTTTAGAGAGATAAAACCACCGGAAATTTAATAAACGAATTTTGAGGTCATACTTAAACAAAAATGATCTGCTATTCTAAAAATGAATAAAACCAATGAATCGACTTACCACATCGATGAGCTGTGAAAGTTTAAGCTTAATGCACACTCGTAAGACATCCGACGTGTTGACCACTGGACGTACTAGTTTGTTGTAGTTAGACAATAAGTCATCATAAAGACGTTTTGCATCTGGATTACCTGCTACTGCACCGTGAACCATCAATGCGGATAATAACCAGACACGCAGGGTTTCCCCAATTATAGGGGGCATCGTGGACCCGCTTTGCCCCCACTGTGGCCGTATATCAATCTCTCTTTAACGCACCACTGATGTATTGTATCTGTTCTGATTAAAAAAAAATTTTTATAACATTTTATTTTCAATATGTAACAGTGATAACACAATGTTAAAATAATAATAACAATTCTGCAGACTAATATTTATGTGAAATAAAGTCATTACAGAGACATATGATGAGGAATTTTTTTAATATGGATCTTTTTGTTTGTACTTGAGTATACGAACACGAATAAATGATCTCCCTATTCAACCGCTTTATTCGTTCTCCTTTCCATGAGAATTACTTCTAAAGTGTAGCGTACGAGCCCTTAGATGGCAGAAAAAAAACTGTAGTTATGAAAAAAGATGAAACTTCAGTCATAGGTTGAAGAAAAAAACTCAACTACTTTTCGTTACGAATATACAATTAGAGTATTTTTTTTTGTCAGGTCGGTAATCTAATGAGTTTCAGAATTTAAATAAAATGCTTACTGAGCAAAATAAAACTCGGAAACATTTTCGTTAAAGATATGAAGACGTAATTTTCAATAGATAAACGCATGATCAGCATCGTAAGAGATTTAAAGATAACTATGAAATCGTTTGGACTAAAGTTTACTATTAGTTTAGAAATTGCAGAATCTTCTATCAAAAACTTCTCAAACGGATGCTACCTCTAGATATGGGAGAGAACTTCTCTAAATACAGAAACGTTTAAGTCCTTGATACTGAATATTTATCAAAAATTTAACGTTTTATTTACCTTTTATAGATAATTGTTAAAAAAAATTCAATTAATTTTTTTAATTGAATATTTAAAGAAATAATTAGAAACACGATGCTTCCAAAGAACTTTTGTATTTTCTGTACTTTGTAAATTATCAAATTCGTTTAAGAAGATTAAGTAAATGGCTTTTCACTTGTTTCAGTGATTGAGATTAATCTGAATGCTCTAACTTGTCCTGGTAGGTGGAATTTGCAAGTTTTACTTCAAGTTAGTCTGTTACTCGCATGGTGAGTAAATGGTCTCAAACGCGCGAATGCATTGATCCATGGGTTTATATTAATCGATTGATTACCCAACCGTATTGAGATATGATCGATGATGTTCAAGATAATTTATGTAAAGTCCAAGGTACTTGATCCTATCGAATAAATATTTATATTCCAAACTAGTGATTAAAAAGTAATGAAACCTCATTTATGAATATATGAAAAATTCAGCAAATGACAATGGTAGATGTTAATGTGGACATGAAGCAATGTTTTAAAAAAGAAAAAAATAAAAGTAAATAATTTTGAATAAATGATTAATAGTAAAAAGTTATTGCCTTGAAGCTTAATTTCTAGACAATTCGTCAATCACTGACCTAACCTCACGCACTTTTCAATCCACGCCGTTATCAAAGCAGCTCACGTAACTGCTGCTTTTACACGCACTTCACTCACGACTGCTCACGACTGAGGGGTTGAGACCGCCAAGCGAGTCTTCTTGGCTTTCCTCACAAGAAGGCGCCACTGTGCGAACACATATACAATCAACGCTACTTTGTGTAACCAGGGGGTGGTTCAGTGGAGAAAAACTGGGGGTAGTGTAGGGTGAGCAGAGAAACGAGATATTCTCTGGATCGTAGATGCGCACGCATACTCTGTGATGATGACGTCTTGTAGCACAACGAGACATAAAACAGAAGCCGCTGAGGTGCGGTGGAAAGGCGTTGATGCTACTTACTACTTTATGCTTAAGTGTTTGAGAGATTACAATTATTACTTGATCATTATCACCACCACTAGATGGTTTAATTTTTTTATATTATTTAATTAATATTAATTTAAAGAGAATAGTTAATTTTTTATCGGATTAGAAAACTGTTAATACGTTAATAAAGAAATCACTTATTTTTGTATTTTCATTGTGAAAATCCTTAAGATCAATATGTACCTCAATACTTAGTGTTAATTCCCATGAGCTTTTCATGTTAGTTCTCTCTTAGATGAGAATTGGAGAACTATTCCCTCATACTCGTCAGGACAATCACTTGTGATTAAGTTTTTCTTACAGCCATATATAGAGAAGTTTACCTAACGTATAATCCAGGTATACAGTACTCTCAGAAACTTTTCGAGACGCACACTTCCCGAGTAGAATGATAAATTGGAGTTTGTGAAAAAAAAGAACGTTACTGAACACGCTGGAAAAAAGTTTAACCAAGTCCGTGACTGTTGCAAAGCCTTTCGACAACTCTAGATTGGAGTTGAACAAAAGTGACCTATATTATCCGGAATTATCAATGGAGGATAAAAAAAATAAAATTCGATTTTACATGTTTTTCCTTTTACTTTTTCAGACAAGAGCATCTTACTCAATCGATAGTGCGCTTCTTAAATCTTTTTTTGAATAAAGTAGAGTGATTCCGCGTCACTGGAAATTATCTCGGACGTTGTAGATATTGGCTTGCTTGTGGAAAACAAAAAAAAACGGGGAGTACAAAAGAGTGATAGTTACATGTATCTGGATACTACAGACTATCTGGAACGAAGAAGAGGAGAGAACAAGAAACAGTAGATTGGTGCAAGTAAGAGGAAATGATCAAGGCACGTTCCGCATTCTGTCTCAGGACGAAATCCGAGATTAACGACGTCCATTAATCTCGTTTTACCGGATGACTTCACTACGATCGCGTTGATCGTCGTTCAGAGACAATTTCCAAGAGAATCTGAGAGCATTTGACTTAAGCTCAGTCAACACGCTATGTTTTTTTTTCTCTATTTACAATATATACCTATATTTCATTACTCTAAAACTTTTACTGCATTTTATTATTTCAAAAGTAGTTAAAGTTCTTTTTAAAGATCGAATTTTCTAAGATATTCAAAGTGGGGCTGATTTATTATTGGTATTTCCACTTAAATATCCAGTTCTCGCTTTCTCTAGTATCTTGGAAGTACATTTAATTCAGTGATAGTATGATTTTGTCAACGTCGGCGACCCTGAGGGAAAACTGGCACGGATTTACGCCAGACTGGACCTTGGAGAAAGATTGTGGGTCGAGTAGCTACGATGAATGCAAAGGAAATTTGAAAGGGATGAGGTGTAATATTGAGAAGAACTTGGCAACCTACCAATAATCTTCTCGGATCAGCACTACTCAACACGACCTGTCACGTATATTTTTGTCTGATGCTTTCAACCTATTTGCACTTTGTTTTCTTTTCGCATTTGGTTTGTTTGTATCCAACACCAATCTAACAATATTATAAGTTATCTATTTCTTATTCGCATCCACAAAATTACAAGTTAATTTTATTGTATAAATGATTAAAATAACTGATTTTTTATAATTTATCAATTATATAATAAATATAATATTATAAATATTATATTCTATAATTAAATATTATAATATATTAATATTATAAATTGAATTGAATAATAATAATGATAATAATAATACAAAATAGAAATGAATTTTATAAACTTATAAAGGGTAAAGAAAAATGCTTCTTCTTATTCATTTTTTTATTAATACTATTTTTTTAAATGCGAGGTGAAAATACCATCAATCATCGGAGAGTGGTGCATCGAACGATTAATGATTGAATACTATTTACTTACTCAGACGTATGAGTTCAAAAGCTCTTGAGTGTTATAGAAAAATATAAAGTCACTGTATAAGAGAAACTTCTCCTTACTTCTTCAAACTTCTATTCTAATCGATAAAATTAATCAAATATTGAAATATTCTGAGTAATTTGTTTGTCATTCTAATCATTAATATTATTTCTATAACTCGGTTTTGACATAAAGATTCACTAACTTCAGTTGTTTCAAACTCAATTGATTTATCTGATTGTACCCATAAAATTGACAGCATCATAATTGCAATCACTTTAACTGTTTTAAAATTATACGAATAAATTTAATAATCTTTTATTTACGAAAGGATAGTTTTTGTTAATGGCTCGAGAATAGGGCAATCGATTGGATCCAAAATTTATTAAGTTCTCGAGTACGATGAGACAAATCGATTGAGTGTGCAACGAATATAATCTAAGTTAAAAAAGTTGGATACTAAAATAAAACCACTAGCTTGTCGATTTACTTAAAATTAAAACATTAAAATTCTTGCAAAAATTTGAACAAGTATTATACTCTATTGTGACATAATGACTGACAGAAAATATTCACTTGTCTCCATTAAATTGTAGAAAAATATGTTCAAGTAGAAACGTCAGTCTGAATAAGGAAACGGAGTGAAGTAATGGACTATTTCGGCATATTTCAATTCGGAATTTTATAAACAGCTCTTCTCTTCAAAAATGGATTTCCGTCAAGAAACTACTTTACTATATACCCATAGATTAAAATAATTAATCAACTCCAATAAAATTCGAAACTGGTCACTGAGATGTGATTTCTAAAGTTATTGAAGCATGTCATCATTTTCAATGGTATAGTAAAATATTATAATACAAGAGTTCAAAGCTTTCAGTCTTTTTCCCTTTTTCTTTCACACAATTACCAAGTCCATGATGAATATCCGCCAAGATGTTTTATTAGAATTAAAACTTGAGAAATTGATGAAATTTAAATGGTATCCTCCGGCTATTTCATTAACGATCTCATCCTATTAACTAAAAAATTAAAAGACGCTATTTCATTCGTCGAATAACTAATTTTCATAAAAACATTATTAAATAATCAATTTTGTATTTTTCTACATTATTAAATTATATTTGTATATATATTTGTATGAATTTATTCTATCAAAAATCAAACAAATTAGTAAATTATGTTTTTTACATCCCACAGTTATTAATTTATTTAACTAACCTGCCACATTTAATAAATCAATTAAAATTTAAAATCATAATTTTTTACGCAGTGTTATGTTTGTAATTTATAATTATGTCTTCGATGGTTTTTTTATAATAAATAAATATATGTTATGAGTCTTAATGTTCACTTCAATTGTTATACACTTTTTTTTTATTCTCTTATTGCTGATATGTATATTAATGTAATTGTCGAGACATTCTGCGATGGAACTCACTGCAAATGTCAAGAAGTATACATATATATCTTCCTTCTACCTTTAAAAACTGCATCACGAAGTTATAAAAGAAAATAGTGATATATTCACCTCTTGCGTGTAGAGAAAATAAATTTTAAGCAATAAAATTGTCTTCGATAGAAAATGACATCTTTTATACTTCAATCGACACCTATTTACAAATCGAAGAACGTACTTGAAATTTATTTTCTTGATTTGAAAATTGTAATTTTTTGGTTAAACCTATTGAGCATTTCTATATTCTGAAAAATGTTATTCTCCTTTAAACTGTCAGTAATCATACAAAAGGGTTCAATAATTTTCAAGTCAGGTGTTTGAGAAAAATCGTACATGTAACTTTGCAGCGTCAGGAGAATTAAATCCCTAGTTCTTTCAACATTCCCAAAGTAATATCGTGCAAAGTCGAGTCACCAACGTGTCATGACGTCTCTAGAGATTGCAATATTCTCCTAATTTACAGCAGTACTACGTAAAATGTTGAATTAAATTCGTTTTTACAAGATTGAAAGTTTGAGAAATAAAATTACATTTCAACAGATGCTTTTAGCTTTCTTGCCTCTATTCTTCTTATCGTAGTATGAATAATAGTAAAAATTATTTATTTTATTACCTACAAATGCCCTACATCTTTGGTAAATAGAAGATCATTCTAATGCAGTGATTCAGCTATTCTCTAGAGCTGTAACTTGGCTACTCAAGATAGGGACTACTGACAAATTGCTTGGAAAAGACCGGATCGCCTTGAAAATGTCTCTAAAGGATTTAGAATTCAAAAGTGGTGCCAGAAGATTCCAAGGAGGCAAGACATTTTAGAATCTTCCATATTTCAAAAAAAAAATGTGTGTTCAAAGATTTAATGTTTGAATTCACTTCGAAATTTGTTTCATACCAATGTCGTTCATCATTTCATTCTATTGATTCTAGATTTGAAAAGCTATTATTTTTTTGTGATTATACCATGAAACATCTGGATTTTTCAAAATAGCCCTAAATTTTGATGCGTTATATATATATTCTTAAAAAAAATCTAACGAGATTTTATTTTTTTTTACTTTTATCAAAAGTTGTTTAGATCGTCCTTAGATAGTGTAGAATAACTAGTAAAAAAATTTCAACTGCGTTTTTATCCATTTTTTATTTATCAGACAGACGGTTTGAGAAATTTATTTTAATATTTTTTATCAAATAATGACTACACTATAAAAACGAGCTAGCCCTAGTAGCCAAATCAATGTAAGACTGACGACAGACTTACGTATGCTAGTCTAAGTTTGTCATTGACGTACAGTATGTATTTGTCGTTTTTCTGTCATAAGATTGTCATAAAAAAATTAAACGTCAGACAGTGAATAGCAGTCTGATGCAGAACGGAAACAGACATACGTAAGTCTGACGAAAATTCTGAGATCAGAGTTGGTTACTAGGGCGGATGTTCTCAATAGAGTAATCAACAGCAAAAATTTTTCAGTAAATTTTTAAATGTATTTGTCATTTATATGATTAGTGAAAACACTATCAAATTTTTTTTCTAATTTATAAAAACTTGGTTCAAAAATTGTAGAAATTAATGGCAGTATTTGATATTACTGAACATTAGCAAGCGATAACTCTGTATCGACTGAGTAATAATATCAAAATGTTTTTTTTTTAAACGAAACAATAAAAATAAATTTTTCATAATAAAGCTCATTCGACATTCTGTCATCAAAATATTTTATTAATGTATGATTTCTATTTTTCTTATAAAAAAAAAGTCTGTTACTCTTATCATCTGCTATTATAAAAGATACCTTGTGTATCAAAACACTGTTTTATAACAACAAAATATTTGTACACTTAACCTTAAAATCAAATGCGCAAATATACATTGTGTTATTTAAAAACTATCTCCATGAAGGTTATTATTTATAATTATTTAAAACCAGTATCGAAATGTTTTAATTCATCAGTATCGAGAAAAAAATGTTACTTATAAAACGCAATAATGTTACTCCATGTTATGTAACAAATACTATTCTAAGGTCTGTGAATAGTTTAATCAAAAATACAGACCATATACTGACTATGGTTAAACGTAAGTGATAGTATTTAGTTTTATAATTTAGTGAACGAATTTTATCATAATTTTATTAATTTTGGTGTAGTAAACATAATTTTTTTCTTTAATGTCATAGACATTTTTCTTGTAGACACAATTTTATAATTATTCTAAAATGCAAAATCACATAACAACAGAGGAAAAAGTATGGGATCCTTCAGAAATATTTGATCGTTCAGTTGATCATAAATATGCTGTTATAATTTTAAATCAACCAATTCGTTTACACGAAAGTTTTATTCTACCACTTTGGAGAGAAGGTAAGTAAATTAAATATACTTTATATGAAAAAATAGACTAATAAGGATAATTGGTAAATGCCAGATGAATATGAATTCTTTCCAACTGTGGAAAAATGTTTTAAAAACTGATTATTCAATATTTAAAATATTTATTCATTTTCATTGTATTCAAAATTATTAAAATAATTAGATTTTATACTTTCTGATAGCACAAATCAAAATTACGGTCGATGGAGGAACCAATCGTTGGATGGAATATCTTGGACCATTATCAAATAAAATATATGATGGAAAATGTCCTGATTATGCTCCAGACATGGTTACAGGTGATTTAGACAGCATATTACCTGAAATACGTACTAACTTGGAAAATATTGGTGTACGTATTTACGAAACTATAGATCAGCAGTATACAGATTTTTCAAAAGCTCTTATGAAGTTATCAGCAGAGTGTAAATCTAAGAATATATCGGTATTTGTTATTTTCACTATTATTTTATTCATGTTGTAAAGAATATTTTTAGTTAACTTCTAGAGTTTTTTTATAGTTACATTCAGTATATGTACTTGTTGAAACTGCTGGTAGATTAGATCAGATCATTGCCAATATTAACACATTATATCGATCCCGAGAGTTCATGGAAGACAAAACGCCAGTTATATGTATATCAAGTAATTCATTAACATGGCTTTTAAGATCTGGAGAGCACAGAATAAAAATTCCAGAAAAATTAAGAACATGTAAATCTTGGGTGGGCTTAATTCCATTTGGACCTCAGCAAAACAGTATTTCATCAACAGGATTAAAATATAATCTCGGTATGTACAACAAAATATTTTATTTAAAATGTTTTTATGCAAATTCGATTAATATAAATGTACATATTATTACAAGATAAACTTAATTGTTCCTTTGGAGGATTAATCAGTACTTCTAATACTTATGATGGTTCACCTGAAGTTACTGTCACAACCAATACAGACATTATTTGGACTATGAGCATTGAATCTTTAGTTCCGTTGAAAACTAATTTTACATAGATTTTTATTTTTTACAAAAATTCTCGTACCAATTTGAGGGTTAAAAAATGGTGGTGAATATTATAGTTTCTTCTTTTATTCGAAAGAAACTTCTCCTAGGTGCTCATACTTTTTTATTTTCTCTTGTTTTTGATTTTATCTTTTTTACATATAATTTTAGCTCAAAAGATAACAAATTTTAGTCTTCACTTACAGAAAAACTGAATTTAAGTTGCATGAATTTTAAAAACTTAATTCATTGTGCTGTGTTGAGATAAGTGCAGTTGTGAACTTAAATTTTGTGAAAGACAAAATAAGGGTATATAAACAAATACTTCTTTAGAAAAGTTACTTAATCTAGCTTGTTATCTTTTATTGAGCAATGATCTTTTTTATCAAGGAATACAACCGTCAATATAATATTGTGTAAATTAAAAAATATTTCAGCATTTGAGTTATTACACGTGATAGAATATATATCTTAAATTTTTAAAAGATCAAAGGAATGTTGTTCGTTACTATATATCGGACTTATTTATTATGAGATGGACTTTAAATAAATTTATTTCAATCAACAATACTTTATTATTTAAGCACTTATATACAAGATTAAAACATATCAATGATTTTTTGACAAAGTTTCACTATTAATTATTATTAATTTTTTTTTTTAAAGTACTTATGAACTTAATTTAAAAATAAACTGAGAGGTAGTTATGATTTTACATTTAAAAAAATTTTTAATACTCATTTATGAAGAAAATAAATTCCGTATATACATGTTTCAATTGAAACTTGTATATACTTCAAAATGTTGAAACTTCAAAATTTATGATGTACTTACAGTTAAAACAGTCAATATATTATAAAAATGAATATATCACATAATAAAAATATAAAAAATAAAGAATGTCTTTAAAAAGCTTATGAGAGCTCTAGTATTCAATTCGATCAGCTGTAGAACTGTTTACATTTGCCGTGAACGACTTAAAGAGTAGTGGGGCTCACGACTTATGAACAGTCTATTACGGCCTGCCGACCGGTTGTAATCGCGGGTGTAAACCTCTATGACAGTAAAATAACTTATGTTAACTCGACGACAAAACATCAGAAAATAAATAAAAGGACGTGGGTGAAGTTTGTAGGTGAGATAAAAATAAGAAGTCAATTTGAAGTGCAACAAGTTTTCAAATGCCACGTCGTTTCAATTGTTTGGGACCGGAATTTTTATGACAGCGTGTAAGTTACATTGTAAACTGAATATTTTATTAGGTAAAAGGAGAGTAAAGTAAGACAAGTAGAACAGTGGAACTTTTTTGAGTAATTGTCATGCGCCACTATGTAATGAATTAGTTTAATTAGGCGATAGATGTATTTTTCTTTCAATTCATCTCATAAATTGCTTTGTAACCTTTCAACTCTCTAAAAATATTAACCATCGAAACTCAACTTGATGAATTTATTTTGTATCATTTTTAGTACTTCGGAGACATAATGACAATGTTTTTATTTTGTTACTCTCAATCAACACAAAAGAATTTATAAATAAACTTTTTATCTATAACAAATATAAAACAAATCTTATTTTCATTTATTTCAAACTTCTAGAAAAAATTTCCAATAAATGTTTTTTTTTTTCCATTTCTAAAATTTTTTATATCACAAATATTGAGAACTGTATAGTAAAAATACACAGGGACAAAGTATCGATTCTTTACCACAGTATGAAGGGTGTAAAATGTCTCTCTCTACAATACTAATCAATACCAATATTTCATTAATTGATTAACCGAATTCAAGTTAAAATTGTGTTATTCCACAGATTACGAAAAGTTTAATTTTTTCGTTGTTCATTGACATTTCTTGATTTCGTATTTTTATGATCATTATCATTTTTTATGTGTGGATAGCTATTATGCAATGGCCCCGATTTGTCGTGAATCACTATCGATAGGAGAGTAACTTTTACGTAAGATAAAATTGTTATTTCAATGAACTATTTATGAGATTCTCATGAGAATAATAATAATTAAATTAATTTACAAAAACAACTTAGCTGTTGTAGTTTTCAGTATTTAATTTTTAAAGATTATCCAATTCTTAAAAACAATGCATGTTTCAAATGCCAATCATTGAGCATGTTATTAAAAATAAAGTTACTTAGTATCTTTGGCTCGGACTTTAAATTGTTAAAGAAAGATTGAAAACAAGCCAATGCTTGTGTCAAACAATCAATCGAGCCCCAGAGAAAGTTTTATTTACGAAAATCCCTTGACATATTTAATGCAGATATACTCAAGTTTTAATTCTAAATACTTCTATGCAATGTATCATTTGTCTACCGGAAGCTTTTGAAAACTTTTAATAACCAGGAGAGTAAAGTGTTACATTTCTCGTTTAATGATTGTAAATTAGTCGTATATGAAAAAAGTCTGACAGTATAATATAATTAATCTGTGTTATATTGCGAGATAAATGATGCTGTCGACCTTCAGAAATTACTATTTTAATTACTTCAAATTACAAATTGAAACTTATTTTTCATAAAATTTCCAAACGAATAATCAAATGTTTTGAAGAACTTTAAAACTACAGATTTTGTTGACACATAGAAATCTCTGACTTGTAATACTAGGTTGCAGAAAGAAAAAATGTCACATATGTAGTTGCTGTAGTCCTTTCAATAAATTTCCTTGACCTAACGATTACTTTATTTTCTCATTTAATCTAATTTTATTGATTTGAACAGAATACTATTATCAATTATTCATTCAGTATTTTTATTCTCGATAAAGAACACTATTTAACACTTGAAAATAATACTCTGATAAGACAATATCAAAATAAACTTACTAAAATGTATTTGATGTTTAAAATAATTTTTGATACATCGTTGTATAGTGTATATGAAACTTAAACCATGAAGAAAATCGATACTAAGTCTTAATCTGAGATACACAATACCAAGAATGATTTTTCTCAAGTCATGAATCGAGTTTTATATCAAGATTATGTTATCAGTTGAACTAATTCTTCATGATCTCCAAACTGGTTATCAAAGTATTCCAGTTTGATTTCAGATCTTGCGCTTACTGTTGCATATGTTGATGTATGAGATCATCTACGACAATCAGCTTGGGAGGATGTGGAAATAGTGACATCACAGTCTGATAACAGTTCAACTGAGTTATATAAAACGTGAGCAGTTTTATGAAGATTTCATACCTCTATGAAATATTCATCGCACTCTTTCTGAACTATACATGTATTGCTATGTATTTTTTTGGAATTGGAACCAAAATAATTTTTTATTAACATTACGGTTATTTAACAATAAACAGGAAATACCTGAAGAATGCATCACAATAAATGAAAAAGTTCAATGCACTAGACAAGCCTACAGTACAATAACATATCTTCATCATAGAAAAAAATTTTTTTTTACATTAGGTAAAAAAAAATAATGACTTTTATTATTTATGTTATAACTACAAAATATGTCAAATACTTATGTATCATTCCTTTGAATAATTATAAATATAATTATTGTGGAAAATTATATTACGTGATTACAATAACATTTCAAGTGCCGTTCTAGAAGATAAATCATATATTACCTTAAAATAGTAATTTTGTCTACACAGTTTTCTTGAATTTTATCTGTCGTTAGTTCTTCGTAGCAGTAAACGTGCCAACTGTTGACGCGGTTATTAAGGTCATTCGTCGCTGATTGGTGTCCGAGGTTATTGCTGTTTAGGCATTTTGTACAAGACATTGAAGACGTGGGTCGTTAGCTAATATATCTCCAAGTGCCATGTGTCTACAGTAGTTAGAATTTCTTTGTGTATAATTATTTTATATGTATTATTCATTATCGTGTGAAAATATTTTCAGTAGAAAGTAAAAAAAAAGGTGATTATTTTAATTATCATCAATATTTTATAAAATTTAGAAACCATTAATGACACAAAATATATAAATCATCGTGACTAATATTTCAATGTCACGAATAATCTATGTTGAGAAAATCTTTACCACATTTTTCATATATAATTTTCTAATGTTATTTAAAGTTTATTTGAACAAAATCGAATTAGTTTAGGCCTCTTGTGAAGTAAAGAGGCTTTTCAAAAATTGCATCACATGATCATCATGGATGCGGGTTTTATAATTGTCATGGTTTCAGCATCAGTACCCTCACTAAACGCTCATTGAATACTATGCTCCCCAAAGACAAGGACAGCTATATGTCTTTTCAGCTGCTGTTTATTCATTCGAACTTGCTCAGCTCATGTGAGAAGTTACCGACCTCTAATGTTACTCAAAAGAATTAGACATTGAAAACTGGATAACATGAATAGTCATTTTTTTCTAACAATATTTGATTTCCGATTTATTTACTTCGATAAAAAAATGTTTTTAAATAACTCAATAGCTACATAATTTAGTCATATGAATTCAAGAATATTCTTTAAAAGTTTATAGCTCGTAAGCAAATATTTTTACTGGAGTTTGCAACAATCACAGATAAAGTAATGTTTTATGAGACATATATGTTATATAATTCATAATACTTGATGGTATTCATCAAGAGTGAAAATGATTTAATAAAATAAAAAGAAACATTTTTTTGTATAATTCTATAATATTAGATGATCATACAGATAAAATTCATGCAATGTTTCTTTTTTTCAAGAATGTAAATATTTTATAAAAATTGAAAAATTAACTTGAATTTTTATTTTAATTTCAATTTAAATAATTACTTTCGAAAATAATATTATATTGTATTATTTTTTTTACTAGTGAAATCTTAACTAATTATTATGTACGAATGTTTGTGATATGACATTGATTTTTTTCAACTCGAAGTTTATTTAATGCATACGTATCTTTCGTCTATCTTATCAGCAAAATGGAGGGTACATAAGAGGGAGAAATTCTTTATGGAGCCTCGAGCTGACTGTGATTGTCCTGAGATATGCCCCACTACGATAATGGTTAATACTTTATCGTCATCATTCCTAACTTCATTTATTGTTAGACATTACTTGATTACCTGCGTCAATTATAACTACTTTTGAGTTCTCGGAAACTATTCATTTAATGTGCGAAATTTAATCGGTAAAATTTTTTAAGCAGTGAAAGATTAAAAAATAAGATTCCAAGTCTCGTGCTACGATCTTACAGTCACGTGTTTTTGATTGCATGTTATCTGTCAACTCTCGTAAGTCTTGAACAAGAATTTTATATTTTAGATACTTGAAACAATTACACTAATTTCATTCAATCTTATAAATGAACATCAAATTGAAAAAAAATTGTTTTTACATCCTATAAAACATTTAATTACAATAATAAATCAACTTTATAATAATGTATTTCAAATATATATTTTTATAAATACTCGTAGTACATGCTATTTTTCTCGATTGAATTTTAACACAGTTAATTGATTAAAAAAAATTTTAGACCATGATGACAATTTTATCAATTCAAAAAGTAAGGCATCATGAAAATATAATCTCAATTGATATACATGTACAATCAGATATTATACGTTCATTATTTCATTACTTGTTTGTGAGTTCTTATCAATTTCATTACAAGGACAGAAATAAATTTATGGTTTTTACGTGAGTTATACCAATGAGCACAAATATTATTTTTTACTGTCCTCGGTTTTTAAAAAATTTAACTTTTAAAAATATGTCTGTCATGTGTATCAATGGGTATTACCCTGTTCGAGATTGACAATGAGAAATAAACAGATCCAAATCAAATTAATCAATGTCCGGCAAAAATATTGGAGAGATATTTTTATATCTGGTCATTTCAACTATTAAAAGAATTTCTGATTAACAATAAAGCTACTGTTATTGCAATGTTGACGCCGTTGAAATTCTGTACTTCCTCTTGCCGCGCTCAAAATGTCACATGCTCAGTTAATGTTCTATTTAATCACTCCCTTTGCATTCACCGCAGCCTCGTGACTGCAATCAAGTTTATTAAAAATATTCAATTATTTTATGTTATTCAAAATATTAGTGAAACAAATTTCTATCAATCTTTTTTTAGTTGCTTTTAAAAGTTTCAATGTATTATCATTTATCATTGACGATATCTTTAAATGAATTTATAAGTTATAACATTGATTTATATCAACAATTTTTTGTAATAAGGCATTGAAGTAGATAACGTTATAAGTGAATACTAGTGAAATAAATGTTATCACTTTTTCGGGTAAAATATTTTTTTTTGTTTTAGGGTACAACATAATTCTTTAAAATGGGAAGCATGTTCAGGAGTGAGGAGATGGCTTTATGCCAGCTATTCATTCAGCCAGAGGCTGGCTATCTTTCGGTCTCAGAACTCGGTGAGACCGGAACTGTCCAATTTCGCGACGTAAGTGAATGATGAACAATTATCTTATAACTAATTTTTGTATAAAACATTTAAATTATCAAGAAAATGATTACATTAAATTACATGATATGTTTAATAAAAAAAAATTACTAACTCTTTGTAGCTGAATAGTAATGTGAACTATTTCCAACGTAAATTCGTTAATGAAGTTAGACGCTGTGATGAGATGGAACGTAAACTTCGTTACATTGAAGCTGAAGTTAAAAAAGATGGAGTTCTAATTAGTGAAATCGTTGGGGAATTGCCTAGAGCTCCAAATCCTCGTGAAGTTATTGATTTAGAGGTATATTTTTGTTGTTGATTTACTGTTAGGAAATTCTATTGATTGATGATATTTTTTTTTCAGGCACATATTGAAAAAACTGAGCATGATATCCTTGAGTTAAGTTACAATGCTGTGAATCTTAAAAGTAACTACTTGGAGCTTTCTGAGTTACGGCACGTACTTGAAAAAACTCAAGTATTCTTCACGGAGGTACTTAAGACACTCAACAGGCATTTTCATTAAAAATTATTTCATTGTGTAATCGATATTACCGTTTAGTCGAAGAATCAAGGCTCTTTTCTGTTTCTCGATCAACAGGAGGAGGCTAATGATTCCATCACCAGAGCTTTAATTAACGAAGAGCAGCAGTATCCGAGTACAACTGGACGTGGACGACTTGAGTAAGTTTTTTTTTCATTATCTTTTTTCTAAAATTTTGTTACAAATAAATTTACTTTTAATTTTGTGAAATTTTCAAACTTACACTATTAATATGATTGTAGATTTGTTGCTGGGGTCGTAAACCGCGAGCGTGTTCCTGCATTTGAGCGAATGCTTTGGAGAATTTCACGTGGAAATGTGTTCCTGCGTCAAGCTGAATTAGAGAAACCTCTTGAAGATCCAAATACAGTGAGTTCTATCATGAATAAATAATTTATTTCTGTTCATTATAAATAGTAATCAATAATTTTGTTAACATCATAATTATCTTCTAGGGAAATGGAATTTACAAAACCGTATTTGTAGCGTTTTTCCAAGGTGAACAACTTAAAAGCCGTATAAAGAAAGTTTGTGCCGGATTTCATGCTTCATTATATCCCTGTCCACATAGTAATGCGGAAAGATTGGAAATGCTTAAAGGTGTACGAACTCGATTAGAGGATCTGAACTTGGTCAGTCATATTCTACTATCTATTGCGATTAAATATTTCGTATTATGATTGTAATATTTCCAAAAATATCTTATCCATAGGTACTCAATCAAACTCACGATCATCGTCAACGAGTACTTCATAATGTTGCCAAGGAAATTCCTAATTGGAGCATTATGGTACGCAAAATGAAAGCGATATATCATACGATGAATTTATTCAATATGGATGTAACTAAAAAGTGCCTCATTGGAGAGTGTTGGGTGCCTATTGCTGATCTTGGAGTTGTTCAAAATTGTTTGACTGAAGGATCAGTAAGTATTCAGTATCATTATACAAGCAAAAAAATTATATCAGTGATTGACATGAAGCTCAATAAACTTTTTTTTTTCATTTTTAGCGTTTATGTGGTAGCTCAATACCATCATTTTTGAATGTCATTCACACTGATGAAGATCCCCCAACATTTAATAGGACGAATAAATTCACTCGAGGTTTCCAAAATTTGATTGATTCTTATGGCGTCGCGTCTTACAGGGAAGCTAATCCAGCACTCTATACAATCATCACGTTCCCGTTTCTTTTTAGTGTCATGTTTGGTGATTCCGGTCATGGTAAAATTAAATAGATTTTATCTGACTTTGATATAAAAATTCAACCATAGTACTTAAGAATTAAATCTAATTTTTAGGTTTAATATTAACATTATTCGGAGCATGGATGGTGATCTGGGAAAAAAAATTATCCACTAAAAAATCTGATAATGAAATTTGGAATATATTTTTTGCTGGTCGATATATTATTCTACTTATGGGGTGCTTTTCTATTTATACTGGTATCATTTACAACGATATTTTTTCCAAATCAATGAATATATTTGGATCGAGTTGGGGTGTTGAATTTGATTGGAAGACGTTACATGCAAATAAACATCTTCAACCAGATCCTGCTGAAATAGCTGGATATAAAAGAGTGCCTTATCCAATGGGATTAGATCCTGTTTGGGCTCTAGCTGAAAATAAAATCATCTTTTTAAATTCGTACAAAATGAAACTTTCCATAATTTTTGGAGTTGTTCATATGATATTTGGAGTTTGTGTTAGTGTTATAAATATTGTGTAAGTATGTGCTATTACTTAATAAATAATTGAATAATTTTTTAATGAGGAGATTTAATCAATATACTTATTTTTACGTTATAGACATTTTAAAAAATATTCAAGTCTCCTTTTAGAGTTTTTACCACAACTTTTATTTCTTATCGCACTTTTTGCTTATATGGCGGCTCTCATGATAATTAAATGGATTCTGTACAGTGCAGATCAAAAAGGTAATTCATTCTTATTCGAAATAACTCCAATATTTTTAATCCATGAAAATAATACATTAAATATTTTAGGTACTATATATGAACCTCGTTGTGCTCCTTCTGTACTCATTACTTTTATTAATATGATGTTAAATAATGGACCAAGCGGTAACTCAAGTTCTTCTAATAGCACAGCTAATTTACCAAACAGTACAAATCAAACAACACCATTTTTTGATTGTCCAACATTTATGTATTCTGGTCAAGAAGAGCTGCAAAATGCATGTATATACGCAGCTCTACTTTGTATTCCAGTGTTGTTATTTGGAAAACCATTATATATAGTGTTAAATAACTTTTGGTTAAAGTCTAGAAGACATCAGGTAAATATAAAATTGATATAAAAAAAGACAATAGTCTTAAAATTGATTTTTTTCTTATAGAATAACTCTAATTCTTCGCATGACATTGAACTTCAAAGTAACAATATTCCTTCAAATGGTGAAGCAGCTGGTGCAAGTCGAGGTAATGGCCATCATGATGGCCATGGCGATGAAAGTTTTGGTGATATAATGATTCATCAA
Source organism: Chelonus insularis (assembly GCF_013357705.1). NCBI lineage: Eukaryota > Metazoa > Arthropoda > Insecta > Hymenoptera > Braconidae > Chelonus > Chelonus insularis. The sequence goes on from NW_023276656.1 coordinate 350,708, forward strand.
GCTATACATACCGTTGAATATGTTCTTTCAACGGTATCACATACTGCTTCATATCTTCGTCTTTGGGCTTTGTCGTTAGCTCATGCTCAATTATCAGAAGTCTTGTGGACCAAAGTGCTTTCGATTGGAACGAAAGCTGTGGGCGGTAATTTTATTGCTTCCATCTATTTATTTATTGCATTCGCGGTGTGGGCGTTCTTCACTGTTGCAATTCTCGTTACAATGGAGGGATTATCGGCATTCCTTCATACACTTCGACTCCACTGGTAAAGATTATAAGTTTTAATTTCCTACTTTTATGGAAAAAATATGAAAATGTGAATTTGCATTTTAGGGTGGAGTTTATGAGTAAATTCTATGATGGTCAAGGACATTTATTCCAGCCATTTTGCTTTAAAAGTATCATTGATACTGAAGATGAAGAAGATTAGTAATACGTTATTCAAGAATAATAGTCTTAAAGATTATTTGCAAATATTGAATTTATTTTCAACAATACATTATTTAATGAAAGGTAACGAAAAATGATATCTAAGAAAAAATAATATTTTGCGTACGGTTTTCAATAAGTACACATTTTTTCACTTGTATAACAGTCATAACGATCCAAGTTTGATCGAAAAACTATATTTTTACAATACAACGATATCAATATATATATATATATATATTGTACTCAAAAGAGAATTAGTTTTTGTATTACGATGAAAATATTATGATACTTAGATTTTTGATACATCATATTAAATGTGAAAAAAATGTGATTATATTTTTATAAAGATGAAAAATTTGCATGGAAAAACATGTCATAAAATACTTAGGTTTTTATTAAAAGTGAAATAAACTTGTATTTGCTTAAATCCAATACTTTGACGTCATAGAATTTTATTTTCATTTTTCAATAAAGTGATACATGAAGATAACGAGTTTCATAACAGATTACGTTACAAAGTAAAATTGTTGGTTGAGATTCAAATAATTGTTTTCTGTTCTAATTACTTTCTAATTTATATATTTTAAATTGTGTAGAAACTTTATGTTTTTCATTTCCTGCAGTACCAAGTCCTTGTCTAATAACAACTGTAAGAAAAAATAAGCCCATAAATTCTACAAAATTTAAAATTTTCAATTTCTCGAGTAAATATTTGTGAATAATTAAAACAGTCATGAGGTGTTCTGAAAGATAGTTGTTAGTTTCATGAATTCGCTTTACGGACACGCCGTTGTCTGCTGTTCAATTACAGAAAATTACCGGTCATTGCCCTTCAATTTTTACTTCATAAAACCTTTCTGAGAGAAATACATACACAATCCTCTGACATGTGTGCAAATTACGGTCGCCTATAGGGACGGATTTTGTTTTCATGAAAGAACAGGCTATGGTTTTAATATAAATCCACCTCCTACTGACATAATGTTAAAATGTTTGCTCCCTTAATCATTATGATTCTAGTTTAGTCTTTTGATTGATTGAAAAAATTTATTCTGAAGGCTGAGTTTATTATTGATGTGAGAAATAATTGAACTAATCAAGAGATATGCAATATTGACTATTTTTACAAAGTGGAATTTTTGCGAATTTTTAGTAGTTATCAGTTAGCACATAAAAAGCTCAAACTTTACAACATTTAAAATAGTATAAATAGAGAGAATTTAATTGTAATCCTTTAATGATGGTTTATTTTATGGCCTTGCGCGCGCTCCTGAAGCAATAGTTGTATACCCTGTTAATATGAGAGTTGAATCAGTCGTTGGCGCGCGTTCTTGGCTGTAGCACGTTCCCGAATATCATTTCAACATCGAATATAATCACATGAAGAGTGTGATCGTGTTTAATCAGGTGAGTGATAGTTTGTTGTTAAAATTCAAACAATAGTATTATGTAACGAGGCATAAAATTTTTTCTTACCAATAGATGTAATTTTGAAGTTTTTTCATCTATATTGATAAGAAATCGTTTATATTATCATTTTTATCCTAGTTCTTTTAGGATATAATTTTATACGATCTAAAAGTCTGTTTAATGTAGAGTGTATATACAAAGTAGAATTTCTATGAATCAGAATTATTATTGATACTGTCTGTAACTATAATTATCTGAATTAGGATGTGTTGTTGGGTAATCTTTTTAATAATAGTATTCTTCTGAATCTTACGAAATTTTTTTTTCATGTTTAGAAGCATTTAATTCAAAATATGAGTAAATTACAGTCTAATGGCATAAAATTCAATAATTAGTTATAAGAAGTACACATATATATTTATATTATTGGATATGGTTTTGCTATTTATTTACATTCGATTAAGACTCAGTATTGCAGTATGACTAATGGATGTTGGTATGCTGAAATAAATTTTGTTTGCAGTTTTTGGCAAACTTTCATGAGATACTATCAACGTTTAAATTTTAATCGATAGTTTCTCTAGTGACTCATCACTTGGTGTATTAAACTCTCTTTGTTTCCCCTCTATTTTATAGAAAACCATTTTTACTCACAATATCAATATTAAAGCTATATATAGTGGAAAGAAACTCTAATACTCTTCATGTGCTCAGAACTTTATAATATGATTGCTAAGAAAATACTAAACCTCAATAAAACTACCAACTGTTTCCATTATATTACTAGAGATTTGTTTTTTGTTGAGAATCTTTAGAAGTTTTATTAAGACCGATAAGCTCCACTTTTACTACAAAATTAAAAAAAAAATGAAAATATTTAACATTGTTTACTAGGTTTATAATTTCAGTTAATAAATGATAGTAAAATCATGTGATGACCATAAGACTTTATGTTAACAATAAAAATTCTAATTTAACTTCATTAAAACTACACCTATAAAGATAATTGAATAGAGTTTAAGATTAATTAATATCAATCCATGTCATATTGAAACTTCATTTATGTCATTATTATTGCTAGTCATCAAGCTTCTTAAGTTCCCTCAATGAGTTATTACCCCAAGTTTAAAATGAATTTAACATTCAATCATTCTGTCGTTATTTTGTAACGTAAAATTAATTTTTTTGATAACATAAAATTTAATCAAAGAATCTGCAATCTAGAGATTCACTATGAACTTCTACTTATTCATTAGTATCTTGTACTGTAAAGTTTAATGTACTGTACATACGTACCTTTATATATACAAATACAATCACTGAACAAACTTATAGGTAGCATCTAAAACCTTGGAAAATGAAGATACGTTAAAATTTTATTTTAACATTCAGACATATTACGATTTTCCTCTATGCTAGGAAGTTTATAATTATAATCAAAGAGTGAATTATCATGTTGCATTAAATTTTTACATATAAGATAAATAATAATATAAATTAAAACAAATAAAAATTTTGCTGAAATGTTTTGTTAGTTTTTATATTTTATATGATAGAAAATAATTTTATAAAAAATATAGAACGAATTTATTGCAAAAAAAATTAAACATTCATCCTAACATCTCCTTTGGAGCAAATCAAAAAATCAATGGTTTAATTGAAAGGTTTTCGTATAATTGAATGAGTAATGTAATTTAATTAAGTCGACACTTCCAATTAAACTCATTTGACTTCATGTAAAGGCATAATGTACACAGATTCTATTTTTTATTTAAACTTGTCTAACTTATCGATATTCACATGAAAAGTAATTAGTTTTTGTTGAGTTATTTTAAAATGACTTTTAAAGTTATTTTTAATTAACGAAAAATATGCTTATCCATTAAAAATATTTTGTTTGCTAATTCATTGAATAAAAACGTTTTTCAGGGAAGTTAATTAATTAATAAATAAGTTTTACAAAAAAATGTTTATTTTATACCTTATATTGAAAATATGTACTTTATATATATATATATATATATACATTTCTTTACACAAGTTTTATCAATTTTAAAATCGATTCTATGATCATAATAAGTACTCATGGATTAATATTAAAAATACAATTTGCCTAAATTATTTTGTGATCTTAATAAAAAACAAAATGAATCACATATTTCAATTCATTAGAGTACTAAATCCTTTGAGGTCTTATGTTTCAACGAAAAATTTTATAAAATACTGTTACTATCCTTAGTAGACACCTTCACATTCGATTGATCAAAAATTTGAATCAGGATCTGTATGTCTACCATGCTATAAAATTTTAATATTAAAATATATCAATTTTCATAACACAAGTGAGATGTATATTTAAAAAAAAATAACAGCATGATAAAAAAATAATTAAGTATAAATATTAATATCACTGAGTCTTTTGTCATTCACTGGCTTTATCATTAACAGTATCAAGCATAACGTCTTTGTTATTATCTCTTCGTCCAAGACAAGTTGTAAAACATGTGTCTCCAATACCAAATTTCTCTCCATCTTCGAGAGTTTCAGGCATCGGTTGACCGACTGTTTCAGGAAGATAGAGTGAGGTAAATCCAGAAATTAAGGCCACTAATCCAAATATTGTTGCGGGGACTCGTGGATCAAGTACATCCAAAAGTAATAATAAAGGTGTGAGAGCACCACTGAGTCTGCAGCACATAGAACCGATACCAATAGCAGTGTTTCTCACAACAGTTGGGAAGAGCTCAGCAGTATAGTTATAAATAACAGCAAATGAAATGGCAATACAAGATTTACCAAACAGGGCAACTGTGGTGACGACTGTTTCAGTACCAGGTAGAGATTCGGGAATAGAAGCTGCAACAATACAACAGAGACCTCCTATGATCATAAAAGAACTGACTAAACAACGTCTTCCAAGTTTATCCATTGTGAAAATAGTAAAAATGTAACTAGGGAGTTCAACTAGTCCACAGAGAGCCAGCATAAGATATGGATTTCCTTTTAGCTGTTCACTGCTTAATGATAACCCATAGTAAACAATTGAGTTAGCAAACCAGTTAAAACACACATTAAGGCACTTTTTTCTCAAATTTGGAGTTTTAAATAAATCTACTGCTCCATATGATTTGTCTTCTTGTCGCACTGATCTCTTGATCTTGTTTTTAGAAACAAATTTAGCAACGTCCAGTTGAGTGTTGTCACCATTCATCTTTAAAGCTTTTTGGACGATAGTAATGGCTTCTTTAGCACGACCTTGAGCCCACAACCATCGAGGAGATTCATCCATGTACCACCAATGACCAATTAATATTGTACTATGAAGAGCATATATTATTTGAAGCCACATCCGGTCTTGAATAATATATCCCCAAAATGCCAGAACGACAAATCCAACCGCGAATAACAATTGAAACAATATACCACATAATGTCCTTTTTGATGGTCCAACTAATTCCATTGTAAGTACAAAACCAGTAATATAAGCACCGGCTGATCCAAAAATTCCATATAGGAATGTTACTAATAAGAAAGAATAATATTCTGGAATTAAAGCAACCAGAATACCTAAGACTAATTGTCCAGTACCTGATATACAAAATATTATTTTTCTTCCATACTTATCAGCTAAACTTCCTAAAGTAACTGCACCGGCGAATACTCCAAGCATGTAAGTCGATTGGGCTACAGCACGTTTCCATTTATTAGAACAAACGAAATTCCATTCAATTGCTCGAGATGATTTATAATATGTTGGGTCATACACCCATTCTGTACAAGGCTTCTCTTCTTCATTAAAAACTTTATAAGTACAATTACTCGAAGAAATGCCAATTTCAGTTAGATCTGTACCATTTATGGATGTTTGATTTATTCTTGGTACGTTATCCCATGTTAATTCTATTCCACCTAGACTCTCTCGTAATCCAGGTACAACACATTTATGATCAGGTACTGCAGCGACAGTTACTAGCGTGAGCATGTGCAGTCCAGCTAAAAGTCCGCTCATCACGTGTAAAGAAAATTGAAAGCCCTGGTATTTGCCAAACTCCCCGATATAGGACATTAATTCTTCAAGATCAGTATCAACACTCGCCATTTTAAGTCACAAATCAAAATGCCTTTAAATGAATGGAATTTAATCAAGTGTGTTGGTGCTTAGGTAGGATGAAACGGACTGCCGGTCATTCGCGCACTCTGCTCAACAGTAGACTGAATAACTCGGTTAGCAACCTCGAGAGACGTTCCCTTACTACACAAGAAATGCTTGAGAGTGTGAGGGAGATATATTAGCTTTTTGTCAGAGTAGATGCCTTAGCTTTCCTTTTTTTCTTTTCTCTTCTATAGTCACGTGAGTAATTTTATCGGGTCTAATTGTATTTTTAGTTTAATGTCCTCATTTTTGTACCATCTCTTGTTATTTCATCACTAGTATACATAAGTGTCATATCACCATAGTCTGAGACCAATGAAATTTATCAATCTGAAAAAATGATATAGATACAAGTTTTTAATCCTATGTAATTTAATTACTCAATGAAAGAATATTTTTAATATTTATATGATAGATAAATGTTATGTTTAAAATAACTTTAAAATAAAAAAAATTAAGAAATCTGAAATTTAATAAAATAGAATAATTTAATGTGCATTGAACTTCTGATTGAACAAACCACATTAAATACCTACAATGTTGGTTTTAATAAACTTGTTATGCATTTGCACTTTGACTCATGGACTTGGCTCTCGTTTTAAATTTAAATTTATAGTGGCTGAAAATATTATTGTGATGATAACGATAATTCATCCCGCAGAATAAATGCAGAGTATTTTTTAATTTCTGTTAATGGAAGATGTCTGCATTTATGGTCATTATATTGTTAAGAGCCTATGCTATATTTCAATGACTGATTACAGTAAAGTGTAGGCAATTAGTAATTGTTTTTATCAAAGTTTCAATAGATCATTCCAACGACATTTAACAAAACATAAATATCGATTTATCATCATCATTTTCTGATGATTTCTCTGACTGTAATTTAATTTAACTTCATTACAAGTAGAGAAAATCACAATTGTAACTATTTTTAATTATAAAAGTGTTTCGATATTTTTTTGTTTATATTTTCCATACTTGCAAATATTAAATTACACTTAGTAGGTTGTTATCGCACATTATTACATTATGATTTTCATTTTTCTGAGCCCACATAGTTTTGCTCAATTCAGCAGAATGTAACTCAATGACAAAACAGGATAATAAAATGAACTCTCTTAAATTAAACGTAAAATATTTAAAAAAGACTTACTAAATAATTATTAATTCATTAAGCAATGATGGAATATTATCAGACAATTGATAAGATTTTCCAGAATATTACTTAAGATTTATCATATAATTATTGAACGAAATTAACTACCTAATTAGAAGAAAACATCAAATCATTTATCGTCATTTCGATAATATATTTCTAACTTAGATAAAGCCAAATGAGAATATACATAATTACCGGAATAACTTTGGATTCTATTTGTTTTTGTCAAAAAAAGATATGTGGTCCTCATTTACAATTTAAGATTATATTTAATTTTATCAATGTCGCTCACTTTATCACAATATATGTATATGTATATTAATAAAATAAACTTTATAGTTTATGAATCCAATTAATAAAAAAATTTATTAGTTAATAAATTTTAACACTTCAATTTTTATAAAGATAATTTCTTAGTGATTATATTAACTAAATGAATGATGTCGAAAAAGTTCATATAAATAATATTTCTACTTACATACGGACTCGAAAAATACAAGAAACGTTAAATACATGTGTTCAGAACACTAGCTTGATAACAACTGTTGCCAGCAGCTGAACTAGTCTACTTTTTCCTTTCTGCTTGTTCATAAATTAAAAATGTTGTCGAAGGTTTCAATGTTTCAACTGCAGTACATAATTGAAGTTGACGCTATAATTAATCAATCATCTAATTATAAAATATTAATAGTAGCTACTTTATTTACATTATTTAATATTGAAAAACTGAAATTCATATGCAGATATTTAGATAAAAATTCGTTTGACCCACCAATCAATAGTTACCTAACATATAATTTTCCTCTTTAGTACATACAAAGATGTCGATAATGTGGTTGCACATGGTTTTTTTTACCAGTATACCGGTAACATGGTTAAAGGCCTTGTAGCTTTAGCAGGAGACAGATGTGACCTATCAAGAACAAGTATTGCTTCAAAATAACTTCCATGCATCTGAGACAGAATGAAGTTTGATTCTTTGACATTATAGACTGTAAATTCTAAAACACAGAGAAGTATTTTTTTTTATTAATATTTATGTATACGTAGATAGTAGTACGTTAGATCTATGCGCTTAATTACACTTTTAGATACTCAACTTAAGTATTAACTTTATTTTGTATGAGTCAATGTAATGGAACTAGAATTCAATAAAAGAACACGTTTACGCTACATTGAAATTTTTACTTTGCTCGAGAATGGTGAAACACGTATATTGATTGTATTCTGCACAATAAAATATCTCCGTATTCAATAATACTACAATGAAATTTAGAACATCGTGAAAAAAACTTAGAAAATATAAACAAGAAATATTTTGAATTTTATAATTTAAAATGTTTTTGTTTCATTTAAAGGTGAAAAAAAAATTTTTATTCTAATGGAAATTTTATATTAGGAAGAATCAATCTGATGAATAAATACAAGATTTTACGCTTATGCTATTAATATACGAGTATCATTATCTAGAAAAACAAATGATATAAATTTAATATTATATACTAACATGATTGAAATTTTTATTAGAAAGGTCATTGGTGTTTACATTAAATCCTTCAGTTCCGTAATGATAAAAAAATGCTTCAAGTTATTTTATATTTGAAAAAAGTTTTATCTCATATTTTATATACTTTAAGGCAATAATAAACTCTGAGTAATTAACAAACCACAATATTAGCAAAATTCAAGTTGATGGTAAATTTAAAACGACCTAAGATTCTCAATTTAATGGTAAAAAACTTAAAATAACAGTATATAGGGAATATTTTGCATTGCTTTTGGTAAATTTAATGACAATTCATTGATGACATTTCAAGTGAAGAATAATTATTTCATACATAACAAAAAGCTGTTAGTACTGTAAATAAGATTCCGCTTCAACCAACCTTATCATGTAAACATGAAAGTTTCCATGATTAAAATGATTGTATCAATTATTACGTTCCATTAACTTTAAATTACAATCATTTAATTTTTTTAAGTTCATGCAAACAACAATAAATCACTATATTTTTAATAAAAAGATTTTTCACTGTAAAATTTTATTGCATACTCAATTCATAATTAATTGGTCAGCTTTCACTTTTTTATATTCAAAGTTACTGACAGGAAAATTTTTACATTTTATTGTTAACTCACGTAATTATTTGAATATTTTACACGTTTTCCTTATTTACATATAAATATTATTGCAACATAAAACAAAATTTTTCTGTTACGAAATTATTTATTCATTTTTATTAAATATTATTCACTTTATTTATCTTTATCATGATACGGTTTAAATTTTTGCAAAAACGATTTGATTATTTCACGAAATGGCTATGACACTGCCTAGAATAAGTAGCAGTAAGCAAATGATTCAATATAACTAAGAGGATTTCAAATCGATCGACCTCTAATATCAACGGTCGCTTCAATGTTTTCTGCACTCATATGAATAAATATAATAAACTGACTGACAAGATAATTCAATAAATTCCAAGAAAAACGATTTTTCAAACTATGGTTAAAATGAACAATTAATTTTATTTATCATCTAGCAAATCAGAATAACTGATGAGAATAAGTCTAAAGATTTAATCAAAGTTTGTAAATAGAATAATTGTTATTATTTCTTTTTCACATTTCTGAACAGATAAAATGACCAACATGCGATATTCTACAATCCTTATTCGTAACTAAAAGAATAATATTTACAACCTTTAAACAAGATTATCTAAAATTTCTATGATTATGATTTGAATTGAAACTATAGAGCAATAAATATTGGTTAAAGAATCTGTGCAATCTGTATTCGTAAAAGAGACGGATACTAAGTGCATAGGAGCATCTACTCATTGCATGCTATCGCCAAGAGGAACGTTGCTGCAACCGGTTGCGGTCGTCTCGTTATCTGATTAGGCGATTTAGTTTACGAGCGTATACTATAGGCAAAATAGCCCAAGGGAGAGGGTGTAGATATGTTAGTCCAAGTGGATAATCACTAGAGTTGACACCCGTTGCATCGATCCTCTTTATACTGATGTTGACTGACATTTATTTTGCATCATATTAGCATTTAAAATAATTATTATTATATTTCGAAAAACTAGCATTTCCATTTTTCTTGGTTTTTCCAACTTATAATCACTTAAATCTTCTCATTTATACCTTACAAGATAACAGATGGGAATTCTACAAGCAAACTTGCGAAATGAAAAACAGTTCTAAAGAGAAAGAAGAAGCAAGTAAAATTCTTTAGAGTAATGCTTGTAGTTATTCAGTTAATAGAAAGTACCAAACACACTTGAGATTTTCTGAAACTTTGCTCACCTTAACATGTAGTTGTACATGATGGTGGTATATCCTGTTCTTGTAAGGATACACCACAATAGCGAAATTTTAGCTGCCCCTCACATTTCCGATTATTCATGGAGAAAAGAGACGATGGAGATGAAGTGTCCAATAATCGACACGAGATTGAATATCATATCTTTCGGATCCTTAAGACTTGCTTTTGTATCCAAGTTTATATTTTATAGATTTCAGTTTAACAACATCCATTATGAAGGTTTTTCTAATTAACCACAATGAAACCCTATAACATCAAGAATTGTTCATAGAGACTAATATTGCAAACTTATAGTTTAATATTAAGTTTTATAGTATAAATAGTAATTTTTTTTTCAACCCCTGCAGATTGAATCTTAATCTAAATTGAATTATTATTGAAAAAAGCTCAAATTTAAATGATGATTATTCATAAAAAGCTAGATTTTTATATTAATTTTTAATATTAATAATAATATACAATGTATACTCCAACATTTAATTGTACAAGGTCAGTTCATACAACTTTAATATTATAAATTTTTTTGTAAAGAGAGCTTTTGAAGTTGTGAATAAAGCTGCACTTTTATTCAATTAAATATTTAGGATCATAATAATAGCTTAAATAGACAATAAGTATCACATACCCAACTATGTTTCTTACATGGTTTTACACATATCATCTTAGAGTATTGAACATTTATGTATCAACGTTTATAAAGATGACTCATATCATTATTATTCCCGATAAAGTGAAAATATTAGTGTTTTAGAACAATACATTAATTCATCATCAAATGGGGTTTTTTTATATCAGCCTATCTCATCATAATGTGATGTAGACCACCTGTTTTTGATGAATTTCCATCCTACAACATTCTATTGTTAATAAGAAAAAAGCTATTAATAATATTATAAAATCAAATAATAATTCAGTCAACATTATTATTTATTCAGTAGTACAATAAGAAGATATGCTGTTATTTTTGAAGTTGCTCTATCATACTAGCAATAACTTATGATTCTAACTACGACTCAAATAAATAAACATTCTGACAACTCATGAAAATTGTATTAATTAATAATAACATCTATGAAATATTAGTCTGAAATAATATTAATATAAATTAATGTATATATAATATATATATAAATTATATTACTATTATTATTATTATTATTATTATTATTATATAAATATATTATAAATATATATATATAATTTTGTTTAAGTGATTATTTAATACTTTTGAAAACTTTCTATTTAATTATTATTCAACATTGATTGTTTTGAATGAATAATTGATATTGATAGCAGGTGCAATAATAAAATTTTTACCTTTATCTTAGAATGATTCTTTTTCACTAAATTTAAAACCGGACCTGACTGTGAAGTTAACATGATCTACGATGATTTTTTCGATGACTACACCAATTTTCATTTATTGTCATAAAAATGAATCATCATCCGGTTGAAGTATAATTATTTGCAGAAAATGATTTCACTACATGCTTCATTGAGTTGTTGAAATATAAAATGATTGAACATTCAGAATAAACTTGTAGATAAGTTAATAAGAGAAAGTCGTACTTAAAAAAACATTAGACGCTCCTTGAATTTTTATCACCACTAATGTGGCCTTCATTATTTTATTTTAGTGTGCTAAAGATTGCAACTGTAAAGTTTCGCTTGAAAAATAAGTAAAAAAGCATAACATTTGTAAACTAAAAACAAAAAAAATTACGTGATAGAGTATTTTGTGTTCTTCCTTGAGCACAATACAAGGCGAATGACATTGGATACTGTACCGGAAGAATCGAGGGTGGGGAAGATGAGAAGCAGCCAGAAACGTATAGGAAATTGTGCGAAGCCGAAGGAGAACGGTCTTGCATGCTGGGAGGTGTCCAGACGTATATTGTCACAGTTTTGTCGTAGACGTTCAAACGATAAGACCTTTTGTCTGTAATCCTTAACCGGTGTTTCTAGCCGGTATAAACTGTTTCCATCGCACTATTGTTTGTAGATTATAGTGAGTATTTAATCGGTCGTGTTTATCAATAGTTAATTTTACTTCGACAATTTAGAACATTGATTGAAAAGGTAATAAATAGTTATCATTTATGTATTGATAAGAGTATTTAATATTAATATGAAGAACAAAATATTATTTGTCATAATCTATTCACATTTGTGTTCATTAGAATATGATATAAACAGAAATTTATGTAAACAACTTTTATGAAGATTTTTCGAGAAGGAAATGATATTTTCGGTCCATTAGTATATGTATTTAATATGGTTTAGACTAGTCTCCAGCATTTATCCTGTTTAAGCCGTTGCTTTCTAAAGTATTTATGTATGTTAAGAACATACTTTTGTGTGATCAGAAAGTCGAGGTGTTTCTTACGTGTTTATCGAACACATGAACCGTAAATAGAGGACAATTACTTGAGCGGAAGGATTTTTATTTTTATTATATGTTCAGTTGACGTTTGATCTAAAAATATTTTTGCAATCTCTTTGTTTTGTTTATAAAAATCTTTTTATCACTAAGCATTTGGATGGAATATAAACTGGATATTCAATAATGAAATAAAAAATGTTTATTCTTACATTCTAAGTATTTTAAAGTGTTAATGCTTGTGTCACTTGGTACCGCTGCTTTCCATTAACACTATAAGCAAATTAAATCTCTGTACAAATGTAGCCCTTATAACACTATCAGTAGCACTTGGTGGTAATAACGTTGAAAGGTTTGATTAATTGAATCGCCGCGTGTCGGGGGATCATAGAAAAACATGTCATCTTCATTACGGATATAAAGACGCTTGAAACATACTTTGCACATTGTTACTCTCCAACTTATTCTTGACACTATCTTTACAGACGTGACAATAATTTTTGATCTTTATTCTTATGTATAAACTAATTTCGTCTTATAATAAGTAAACAATAAATTTTAACTGATTTTGCTAACATTAGCATTATTGTTTCTAAATTTAAAAGGAAACTTTTATTAATGGAAATAGTTCATTGTTGATAAAAACAATTCAAAAGAGTTGAAAATTTAGCATTTGTTACTGATTTAAAAGATTTGAAAGATGAGTCATTGGATTTGAAATAACTAATTAAATACTTGATATGAAACAAAATTAAATGATTTCAGAAGAAGATAATAAACTTTACACTTCTAATTATGTCTGCATCGCGTTTAGCAGTAACTATTTTGTTCACAAGGTTTTGATTTTATCAAACTTACGTTTACTGGGTATAAATGCATGTATGCGATACTGATAAAACGTTCATAATATTCATAAGGATTTTTTATTAATATTTAAAAATATTTTCTGGTCATGAAAAAATTATTATATTTATTGTAGGCTTTCGCATGCTATGACACAGTCTTGTGAAGTTTTAGCAATGATGGATGGTCACACAACAACATTTGGGAGGAAACGAGGCTGCATGATCTCAAGATGTGGTGCTTTCCTTCTTGCAGCGGTCTTTGTTCTTGGAATCATAACTACAGGCTTACTTGTTTATCATTTTGCACCTTGTCTCAACGGTAAATCAAGACAAAATGGTGATTTTGAAGATAGTGCACTTTTGAATTCTGCACGTTCTTTTGCAACAGCAGATATCACCAAGAAGACTGTGGATGTTCGATTGCCCAGGTCTGTTATTCCAGAGTTATATGAAGTGAAACTAATGCCATTTATTTGGGAAGGCAATTTTACATTCAATGGCGAGGTAATAAAACTTAAAAAAAACTTTTACGCTGTTCAATAATTTTCAATACATAAATAATTCGCAGAAGTAATAAAATATCGTTAATTATAAATCATAAAATTAGTTAATATTTGTTTTTTTATAGGTCACTATTTATGTAAATGTTACAAAGGATACCAAAAACATAACACTGCATGCTGTAGATTTGGATATTAATTCTAAAGCAACAACAATAAAAGAGACCAATGCAATCGCTAATGTCAGTGAATGGCTTAAAATATTAGACCAAACTAATGACACTATTAGACAGTTTTATATAATCCATACTGAAGAAACTTTGAAAGCAGGAAAGCAATATATAATTAACTTAAAGTTCATTGGCCACTTGAATGATTATCTTCAAGGTTTTTATCGAAGTTCTTATACTGTGAGTAACCAGACAAGGTAATTAGATTGTTTATTATCTTTTTTAATTTATTCTAATTTAATAATTAATATAGTGATAAAATTTTTAGTTTAAAATGTTTTCAACTTTTAATGAATAAATCCATTAGGAAGTTATTAAAGTTTTATATTTCAGATGGATAGCAGCCACACAGTTTCAAGCAACTGATGCTCGTCGAGCTTTTCCATGCTTTGATGAACCTGCTCTAAAAGCTCAATTTCAGATAAGTATTGCTAGGCCAAGTAATATGACTTCAATATCAAATATGCCACGTAAAGGAGATCCTCAATTAGTGTGAGTTACGATTCATAACGTACTTTAGTCAATATTATGAATGATTTGTTAATTTTTTTATAGGCCTGGCTTACCATCTTATCTTTGGGATCATTATGAACGTTCTGTACCGATGTCTACTTATTTAGTAGCTTTCATCGTTTCTGATTTTGATACATTAAAGGATACAAGTAATACTTTTAATGTTTGGGCACGTCATGAAGCCATAAATCAAGCTCAGTACAGTTTAGACATTGGACCTATGATACTTAAACATTATGAAGACTTCTTTCAAATTAAATTTCCATTACCAAAGATGGATATGGTTGCGCTACCAGATTTTGCTGCTGGTGCCATGGAGAATTGGGGTTTAATTACTTATAGGTAATTATATTGACAAATTACCTGTAAATAAGAGTTACATAATATATTTTATTACAGGGAAACAGCAATGTTATATGAGAAAGGAGTATCTACGAGCGGTAGTCAACAACGTGTAGCCACAGTTGTTGCTCATGAATTAGCTCATCAGTGGTTTGGAAATTTAGTCACACCAAGTTGGTGGACAGATCTTTGGTTAAACGAAGGGTTTGCAAGCTATGTAGAGTATATTGGAGTAGATTCAGTAGAGCCAGATTGGAAAATCCTTGAACAATTTGTAATTCAAGAATTACAAAATGTTTTCACTTTAGATGCGCTTGCGTCTTCACATCCAATATCAGTTGAAGTAAGACATCCAGATGAAATAAATGAAATATTTGACAGAATTTCATATGGTAAAGGGGCTTCCATTATTCGTATGATGAATCATTTCTTAACAACAAAAGTCTTTAAACAAGGATTGACAAATTATTTAACTGCCAAAGCATATAAAAGTGCTGAGCAAAATGATTTATGGGATGCATTGACGAATCAAGCTCATAAAGATAAGGTTTTACCAGATGATATCACAATAAAACAAATTATGGATACTTGGACACTTCAAACAGGATTTCCAGTGGTCACAGTAATAAGAAATTATAAAAATGGTGGAGCATCTGTCACTCAAGAAAGATTTATGCTCCAAAATAGTATGAATGATGCCACAAGTAGTGATTCGCTATGGTGGATTCCAATTACTTATACAACTGAATCTGCAAAAAACTTTAATGACACAAAGCCATCCTACTGGATGAAAGAAAAGTCATTAACTGTGAAAGATTTTGGGACCAATGCCAACCAATGGGTAATATTTAATGTTCTAGAAACTGGATTTTATCGAGTAAATTATGATCCAACTAATTGGCAGTTGATTATTAAACAATTAAATTCCAACAGCTTTAAAGATATTTCTAGAATTAACCGTGGGCAATTAATTGATGATGCTTTGAATTTGGCACGCGCTGGAAGACTTAATTACACAACTGCTTTAGATGTTACAACATATCTTGCTCATGAAACTGATTATATTCCTTGGAAATCTGCCCTTACTGCGATGAATTATCTTGACAATATGTTAAACAAATATCAAGGATATGATCGATTCAGAGTCTATATTCTGAAACTTTTGGATAATGTGTATAAAGAAGTAGGATTCAGAGATAGTCCAGGAGATCAACAGCTTACAGTATTTACACGTGTTGATATCCTTATTTGGACTTGTACTTTTGGACATGATGATTGTGTGAGAAATGCTGTAACACAATTTCAAAATTGGAGAAATTCTCCAGATCCTGATCAAGATAATCCGATTTCTCCGAATTTGAAAAGTGTCGTTTACTGCACGGCCATTCGTACAGGTGGACAAGCTGAATGGGATTTCGCTTGGGAACGTTATCAAAAAACAAACGTTGGTTCAGAAAAAGATTTGCTTTTATATGCTCTTGGATGCACAAGAGAGCCTTGGATTTTAAGCCGATATCTTGAATGGGCCATAACAGAAAATTCAGGAATCAGAAAACAAGATGCTTCTCGAGTGTTTGGAGCTGTTGCTAGTAATCCTGTTGGTCAATCTCTTGTTTTTAGTTTCTTGAGAAATAATTGGCCACGTTTAAAGAAATAGTAAGTGGATCATATTATATTAAATACGTATTCTTTAAATAATTTTTGGCATTATTAAAAAATATCTCAATATCTGGATAAATAGAAAAAAATTTAATTTATAGTTGTGGATCATCAATGCTGGCAATAAACAATATTGTAAAGTCTGCTACTAAAAAAATAAGTACGAAATATGAACTGAAAGATGTAAGTCATTTTTATTATTTTCATTTTTTATGATTAGAAAAATATTAATTTATTACATTATGAAAAAATAACTTGAGAAATGATTTTTAGTTATTGGAATTCGCACAAGAACATGAAAAAGAACTCGGTGGTGTAACACGAACTATCCAACAGTCAATAGAACAAGCTGAATCAAACATTAGATGGTTGAATAAAAATTACATTACTATTCGTGATTGGTTATTAAGAAATACTGCGTGAGTGAATGAAATATGCTTCAGTGAATGCGATGAGTCTGAATTATTCGATTAAAAGTAATAATATTTAATGATTTTTTCATGGGCTCACAACAACTTGTCAAGCTTGTTACAAAATAGTTAAAGATTTTGCATTGTATGTATTTGTAAATATCATAAGAATACTTTTAAGAACATTTTAATATGTATATGAGTCATTTAAATATTGTTGAATAGGTAAAAATTGTCATGATTGATCTGGTATTACACTATTAGTGATATCTTTACGCTAAATCTCTTTATATCTACTTATGAGAATTAATTTTTCAAATTGCATGATGGTTATTTTTTAATGTACTCCATTTATATTTGTAATGATATTTTACATAGTACGGTACGAATCATCGTACGTACTTATTTATAATATATAATTCATTGTTTATTGCAAGCGAAGCATTATATTATGAAATATTTTCATTCATTTTTGAGATCATAAATTTAATATAATTGAAAATTTCATCATACTTGCAAGTATATACAATTTAGGGAATAAAATTGCACTGAGTTGTACTTATTAAAATAAATTTTATTTGTATGTTTAACATAACATTCTTCTTTTGATATTATTATGTAAATTTGGGTATTTGAACTAACGATTAAAATTACGAATAGCATATGTTTCAATAAGGGAATAATTTATTAGACTTAAAATAATTACATAATTAATATTATGATAACTTACAAGAAAATGGATAAAATATACAGCGTTATTGTGATGGTTAAAGTGTTAATTTGTACATAAATAGATAATGCTGAACCTGGACAATTGTCATTATCATTACCAGATATAATTATTTTTTGATTAATTAACCAATTTTCAATATCCGTATAATGATTTTTATACCACTGTCTGTTTTTTGAAGCTATCAAAATAGATTGGTTTAAACTTTCCCTGATGACGTGTAGTTCTTCTTTTTTATTTTGTGCGAATAAAATCAACTGCAAATCATGAATATGATTAATGAGACAGGTATAAATTTATCAGATTTTTTTATTAAACTTACCTTTGAAAGTTGACTAGAAGTAGATATTTTTGAAGCAATATTTATAAATTGTTCACCAACTGGACTCCAACTATTATAACTAGTGTAAACAAATTCAGATAATTAAAATTAATTTAATTTGTATCAGTTAATAATTTATTTCTCTAATAAATAATAGAGCAAACTTACTATTTATATACAGTTGAATAATTTTTCATTAAAAAGTCGAGACTAGTATCTACTCCAAATTTTCCAGAAGAATATACTGATGAAAAAGCCAAGGCAACATTCTGATCACGTATTGAGTCATTAACAGAGAAGATATAGTTTAAATACTTATCGATAGCTGTTTTATTATGTGAACATCCTAGAGTTTGAAGAATTATAACTTTTTCTGATTCAAGGTTTGATGCTCGATATTGTTGCCATAAAAATTGCCAGTCATTATAATCTCCGTACTTCAAAGCTGTACAAAAAACTGCAAGCTTTACGTCTGGAGATAATATTTTGTTAAAGTTTTCACGATAGTCATTAAACTCTTTTTTAGACCAATCGATACAATCAGAATGCTCAAGTTTACAAGTCCAATATAAAATAAGAATTCTATTCAATTTATCAAGCTGAGTATCATTTCTGTGATCTTGAAAACCAACTTTTTGGAAAATAGGTGAGAGTAACTTAATTAAATATTTGTTAAAGCCTGCCGCTATATCTTGACCATCAAATCTGTCGTATAAAAACGAAATACCGTTCAGAAGAGCTCTCCATGGTAAATTGCTTGTTTCATTTGAAAAATATTGCATTCCAGTTAACACTAGATCATATGAAATATAATCAGCTCTTGCTAAATTAAGAAGATCATCGATAATTTGAGCTCTATTTATCTCAGGAATTCCTCCAAACGATGTCTGATTTAATGCTTTCATTATTGACTTCCAAATGTTAATATCATAGTTAACACGGTAAAATCCTGTCTGTTGAACGTTCAGAATAATCCATTCATCTTTTGCATTCAAGATGTTAACACTTATTCCTTTAGATCCAAGCCATAAGTCAGTTGAGGTGTTTGAAAAATCTGGATTTGATTTAGTTGCTATTGTAATTGGAATCCAATACAGTTCCTCGTGGGACTTATTGTTTCCCGTAATGAAAAATCGTTCTTGAAAAAGATTCAATGTTTTTCCAACTCTACTAACTTGAACCAAAGGATATCCTGGTTGAGATGCCCATGAGTCCATCAACATTGTTACATTTTCGTCAGTTCCTGGAATACTTCCTGCTTCAGATACTTTTGTTTGTATTGAAAACCATAATTGGGATGGTGTGCTTGTACCATATTGATTCTGTTTCAAATAAAATTGAAGAGATTTTTGAAATGTTTCTTTACCAAATGCATGTTGCATCATTCTAATAATACTGGCAGATTTTCCATAAGCAACAGAACTATAATCTTTTCCATCATCATAAAGATCAGTCATTTTATTATTCATTGGTCTCATGTGTATAAAGGAATCTTTTAGCAATGCTGTTTGCAATTCATAAACCGTAAATTGTTCCATCAACCTAGACTGTGGTTGGAGAGCATCCATTACATACCATTCGAAATACTGAGCAAATCCTTCATTAAGCCAAACATATTCCCACCATTCACAAGTAACTAAATTTCCAAACCACATGTGTACAAGTTCATGTGTGATTGTAAGTTCCATGTATCTTTTAAAATATGTTGAAGTTAATTTTATGTCTGAAAGTAGTGCGTATTCTCTGAATGTGATTAAGCCCCAGTTTTCCATCGCACCATTAGCGAAATCTGGGATTGCTATCATATCAATTTTTTCAAGAGGATAAGATATGCCAGTATAATTTTGTAAAAACTGCAATGAGTTAAGACCAATTTGAAAAGCGTGTGCTGCATGTCGAAGTGCATTTGGACGAGACCAAATCCGAAAACTACCATTTTGATTTTGAATAGATTTAAAATCTGTTACTACAAAAGCCACAATATATGTTGACATTAATTCAGATTCTTTATAAATATCCCAAGTCCAGTTGGGATCTTCAGCAGGTACTGATGAACTTAAATTCATGTTACTTAGAGAGTTATAATGATTTAATCTTTTAATATTAATTATAAATTTTGCTTTGAGAGCTGGTTCATCAAAGCACGGAAATGCTTGTCGAGCTCCGTATTTTTGAAATTGGGTAGTAGCTAACCAGTGAACACTATTATCATCAGCTACATAATAACTACGATAAAATCCTTCCATTTTATTATTTAAAATTCCAGAATATTTAATAGATACAATTAATTGTGATTCAGCTTCAATGATACTTTTTAAATTGATAATTAATTTATGAAATGAGCCGAACGAATAATTAGATACAGCTATAGATTCATTTGCGTTTGTCAAATGCACTTTTATTTCTGATATATTTAGTTGATTTGAATGTAACACAATACTTGATGTACTTTCCATCACATTTAACGTCATAGTTACATATCCATCAAAAGTAAAATTACCTGGTTTCAAGTAAGGAATTAATTGAACATGATATTTAATTGGATTAATATTTTTTGGAAGGCGGTAATTTACATTAGAATACGTAGCATTCAACCATTGATAAATTCTCGGTCGATAGATTTCGAATGATTTTATATCATCACGAGCTTGAGTAGCGTATAATTTTAATGTTTCTTCTAGTGCTGGAAAATGTTTTCCATGAATTCTTATAAACTGTTCAAATTTTAATAATAATTCTTCTGTGAACAAATAAGATGACAGGCCTTTTAATATACTTTTAATTGTATCATAATCTTTATAATAATTACATACTTTTTTATAATTTGCAGATAGAAAATCTAGAGTCTCACTTGTTCCTAAAGGTCCTGAACAATAAATTGAAGAGAAGACATTTAAACTATCTTGAAAGCTTATTCCAGAACCCTCAGTAATAGCACTTGTTAAAAATTGATTTATTTTGTTACGATCCATTGTGCATCCCAGTGAATGTACAATTACTTCTTTTTCATAGTGGCTATTGGTTTGTAAATATTTATTCCACAGAAAATCCCAATGCCCTGAATCTCCTGATTTTATTGACGTACAGTAAATCGTTTTACGAAGATCTGCCGGAACTGATTTCAATGCATGGTATTTCCAATCATTAAATTTTTGAATGGCATACAGAAAACAAGACGAAACATTTAATTTACATGCCCAATCTATTACGTTGATTTGTAAAAGTTTATCAAAGTGACTAGTATTGTTATTGATAGTTAATCCAAATGTTTTATATATTGGCAGTAAAATTTTTGAATAATGTTGTTCAAGTAATGAAGTGTAGAAAAAATTATTAGACAATTTTCTGTATAAATATTCAAAATTATTAAAGGCTGCTTTCCATGGAAGATAATTGGTTTCTTGAGCCAAGTACTGTGTAGCTGATAAAACTGTATTATAATCAATGTATCCACCTCGTGCTAAGTTAAATAAATCATCAATTATTGCAGCACGATTTATTTCATGAATATTTTTATAGTTTTTTCCATTGAGTATTTTAATTATTCGAGACCATGAAGCATTATCGTAATTCACCCGATAATAACCAGTTTGTTGAACATTAAAAATTATCCAATCATCATTAATTGTTTCAATGTCGATGACATCTTTTGGTTTGTTTAACCAATATTTTGGAGTTGTATTTGAAAAGTTAATATTTGAACTTTTGGTCCAGGTGATAGGAATATGCCAATAATAGCTAGTTGAATTATTATTTAGATTATTGAGTAAAAATCTCTCTTGTGAAAGCTCAGCTTTTCTTTTATCAATCTTAACATGAATTATAGGGAATCCAGCTTGCATTATCCAAGAATCTATAAAAGTTTTTACAGGATAAGGTAATTTGATTCCTAAGATATCTACTTGATATTGAAGTGCTTTGTATAAATCATCAGGTTTTGAACTTTGATTTTGTCGATCAATTAAGTAATTATTTAGTGCTTTGTAAAAAATATCAACTCCAAAAACTTTCTCTATCATTCGCAAAATGCTTGTACTTTTCATGTAAGTAATTGTATCAAACATGTTTTCGATTTCACTTGGACTGTGAACGTCATTGGATATTGGATGGCTTGATAACAAACTGTCAACCGAAAATGCTCTGTGCAACTGATCTATTACTACTTGCATATGTGAATCCCATGTTGGTTCAAAACTTGATACTGCAGCATATTGAAAGTATTGAGCGAATCCTTCACTTAGCCATATATCTTTCCACCAATGAGGACTGACGACATTTCCAAACCACTGGAGAGCTAATTGATGGGCAATTGTATAGGTAATTTCTTGCTTAGAAACAATATCATTATAATTAGGATTATATAGTATTCTGGACTCTTTAAAGGTGATGAGACGCCAATTTCCTATTGCTTCAGAAAGCATATCAGGAACTGCTATAATATCTAATTTTGATTCATAGCTTTCAGCAAAAAACAGAGTAAAAAAATCTCGAGCTTTTACACTAACATTTAAGGCATACGTTGAATATTCAATAGCCTGAGGTTGAGCCCAAATATTTATATTTGCATCAGATACACATTGAAGATTGGATATAATAAATGCAACTTGATAAGTTGATAATTTCTTGCTGACCTCAAATTGATCGGATTCTTCATTAACATCACTGAATAAATAAAAATTTTGTCTCATTAATAGAAGTTATTACAAATTATTATATAATATTACCCAGTAAACACTGTAAATGGTCATAAAATATTTATTACATCACTTATGTGACATATTGCAATATAGTTTCTATCTTTAATATTGTAAGATGTTTCTATTTTTGGAACATAAGTAATCACAGTTAATAAAAGCAACACGATATTGTTTTCTTTATCTCAAAAATTAGTTGGTATGTAATCAAAACATATGTGATTGTTCTAGATATAAAACAAATTACTTCATTCAAAGTAAAACAACTGTGTTGATATTTTTTATTTCAATTTTAGTTGAAATGCGCTATTATTGTCTTTTCATATAAATAACAAATACGTTTAAATTCATAAATTTCAAATTTATTTTAATATTTTTTAATTCAACCGATTTATAGTAATCGGTGATTTTTAAACAATATTTGATAATATCGGCGCATAGAGTGATAAAGAATAATGATATATTTGAGATAATACTAATGGATAATTTTTTTTCCAATCTTCAATTTGAGATAGAGTTATTAATTGAATGACATGATAGGAGTGTATATCTGAGTCAGATTGCCATTACTTTCTAACGTTGAATTTCCTGACGAAAATCTAACGTTTGTCTGCTTCAGAAAAACGGCAGATACATTCGTAAATGACAAACTTATGTCGTCATAAATAGGTCTACCGTCAGTCTTACGTTGATTCAATTTGTCAACAAGAAGTATGCATTTATTTTGTCAGCTAGATACCTATAACTTCAAGAATTGAAATGAGTTTGTAATAATTTGATCTGTTTTAACAACAAAATTAATGTATTATGAATACACGTTTTTCATATAAATTAGTGAAATTTCATTGTTTTAAAGTGATTTTCAATAATTTATTTTTAGACAGTAACGACGTTATAAAACGTTAATGTTATATATGTATTATACAAGTTATACTGCTTTTATGTTATTATATACTAGTTTATTCCCGCGATTTTGTAAAATTAATGCACAAAAGTTCAAAATATGTTATCTTCTTAGTTGATTAAGAGAAGCTCTCATTCGTTGTAAACTATCAATGTGTTATGATTACGTTGCATGATAGCAAATTCATCAAGGAAAGTTTTAAATAATAATTTTGTAGTTTAAATGTCCCAATTCAGGATGCAAAATACTTTGTGGTAGAATTGTAAAATAAGTTATAATTTGGTGTGTGTTAATAATAGATAAAAAAATTCGAATTTTATCGCGAAATTCCATTTCTGCTCGTTTACAACACATACAATTGTTATGAACTAGAAAAGTTAATTTCTATTCATATTACATGGAGAGAGTTTTTTCACTAAATATTAGTGCAATTGTTCGTTTCGAAATTTAGGAGTAAGAATATTTTTGTTCAACAGTGAATTTTGGGTTGTCATAAGTATATAGATAGTATATTGTATAGATTTCGTTTTTGAATGTTTATGATAAATTCAATTGGTATGGACGAAAAAAATCCGTTTACATTGATGAACTCTTTTTTAATAAAAGAAAAAGTTTGTCGTTGAAAACGCTCGTATATATTGCATAGATTTCATTTTCAAATATTCATAGTAAATTTAATTGTCATAAAACCGTTAATTGTTATAAAACCGGAAATGAATTCTCTTTGTGGATGAAAAATGTATTTGTTATAAATAATCAAAAAATTAAATCTTATGATGGAATTTAAATTTTTTTCTTTACATATTTGTTATTTAACAAACATAATGTTGTAAACAGTTCAACTTAGACTTAAGGCTGGGCTGTAGACAGATTTCCCCCTAGAAAGTTCCTAGCAAATTTTTCTCTACAAATGACGGCGTCAAAAATGGATGAATTTAGTTAATTTAGGACTCAATCAAAAGCTTATTTTATTCTTTACATTGGAGAAGAACAATATAATCACATTAATTACTTTATTATTATTAAAAATAAAGACGAAGATATGCACTCATTTTGCACTAGATTTTAGACGTGTCATGGTGGATATGCTGCCATCGGTTGTCAACGAAATAAGTATTTATTTTACAATATCCACTATACTTTTACTGAAAATCGTTGTTTTCTGATGTACTTACTATCGTTCAAAATGTTTAAAAAAACATTTTATAATAAAAAAAATGAATAAATAAAACACAGTTTCGCGAGAAAATTCCAGGTGATTATTCACAGAATCATATTTTTTTTATTCTTAATAGGTGGCGCAGCAATGGTCTCTGAAAAGCATGGAATGGTTATCGATTTTTACGACAGTGCGTATTAAGGCTGGGCTGAAGTCAGAGAGGCGACTGATTCCCCCTATCCAAATACATGGGATCGGGATATTTCTAATTTCTTCGCCAATTTACTATTATTTCTATAAAATTAGGTACCAAATTACAGAGGAATTAATGCCGGACTGACGTAAACAACAATTTTTTGTATATAGTGAATATTTTTATTAAAAAAATTAGAGAGAATAATGAAAAAATTATGAATTGACTTGCCGCGCTTAAATTCCAAGATGGCAGCCACATCATTCAGATGAAAAATCACTAATTATTCTATTTTTATACGTTTTTCGCCCAAAATTCGTGTTTGCGTCAGTCCTTGCCACCTGTCTGAATGTCAAAAAAATCAATTCATAGTATAAAATTGAATAATTTAGAAATAATTAGAAATATTGTATTCCAGATGATATTCTTCGGTAAATAAGTTTGAAAAAATTCTGATAGGTGACAGCATTATGCTCGCAGATGTGGGGAACAGGTTGTACCCAACATAAAATTAAGTCCAATTAGTAACAAATTATTTATTTATAATCAAACTACTACTATTGTTACATTAAATTAACATTAATTGCACGCGATGCGCATAAGATGTACGTTAGATTCAAAAACTATAGTATCATATATATTAAGGTAGAAAAGTGGGGGAAATAAAGGCTGATCCCCAAAGTACCCTCCTCCAAGTAACGGAGTTAGGGCGCAAGTTTTGAAAAGAAAAGAAATGACAAAACAGGATTCTTAAACTAACAGTCTTTAAATTGCAGTTGCACTCTTTTTTTCTTTGGTCCAGGATATGTCCGAAGTGACGATGAGGTAGCTTGACTTGACGAAGCGTTGACTGATGATTGCGGCTGTACTTGAAACCCAAAAAGTTCCTGAGTACTCAAATGAGCCGGTTTTAACCTCTCAACGTTGACATTAGATTCTCGTCCATTAATATCCAGTGTAAACACTTTGTCACTGACTCGATTTAAAACTTTAAAAGGACCGGCATATGGTTGATCGAGTCCTTGCTTGGGAGCGTCTTGCCGTACGAACACATGTGAACATGTATAAATATCTTTATAACAAAAGGTATTTGTTTTGCAGTGATGACTTGCGGGCGCAGGTTTCAACTTTCGCATATGAATACGAAACTCTTCCAGAAAGATATTTGGATCTGATGGCGGATCTTCGTGGGTAAAAAATTCCCCAGGAATTCTCAAGGTTGTTCCATACATGTATTCTGCTGTAGAAGCTTTAAGATCTTCCTTGTAACAAGTTCGTAGTCCCAGAAGAACTGTAGGCAAGATAGCTACCCATTCCTTAGTTTCATGACAGCGTATAGACGTTTTCAAGACTCTGTGCCACCTCTCTACAAGCCCGTTGGCAGCTGGATGATAAGGTGTAGTACGAGTTCTCTTGCTACCCACTAAACGAGTCATTGCCATGAATAGTACACTTTCAAACTGCGTACCCTGGTCTGTAGTTATTGTCTTTGAGCAACCGTAACGAGCTATCCAGGCTGTGAAAAATGTCTTGGCGATGGTATCTGCAGTAATGTCTTTAATAGGCACAGCTTCAGGCCATCTTGAAAAACGATCCACCATTGTTAAGCAGTATTTGTAGCCTTCAGACTCGGGCAACGGCCCTACAATGTCAACGTGAACATGGTCAAATCTTTGGTCAGGTTCTAAGAAGGTCGATGGTTGAACGTGCACGTGTCTTCCAACTTTAGAGCGCTGGCAGGGAACACAATTACGAGCCCAGTGGGTTATATGTTTGTTCATATGCGGCCATACATAATGTTGACAAATTAATTTACACGTGGCTCTTCCACCAGGATGAGATAGGTTATGGAAAGCTTCAAACACCTGCCCTCTAAAACA
Source organism: Chelonus insularis (assembly GCF_013357705.1). Taxonomy (NCBI): domain Eukaryota; kingdom Metazoa; phylum Arthropoda; class Insecta; order Hymenoptera; family Braconidae; genus Chelonus; species Chelonus insularis. The sequence goes on from NW_023276656.1 coordinate 377,961, forward strand.
TTCAGGTACATACGGTCGAATTTCTTCTTGAGAAACATCACACCACATCACTTTATGCTGCGAACCAAACGTAAGCTTTTGTAGCTTTAATGAGATCGTTTTGTCGTTCAGGATATCTTTGAGTTCCGGATCAGCAGCTTGTGCTTCGGCTAAGGCATTAAAGTCAATGATAGTAGGCAAACGAAGTGGTTGATCTGAGCTAGCAGCATCTATTCTTGAAAATGTGTCTGCTACAATGTTTTCAGCACCTTTAACAGTCTCTATTTGTGTAGTAAACTGACTTATGAAGTTCAGCTGCCTGGTTTGACGTGGCGAAGCCTTGTCTGACCTTTGCGAAAAAGCATGTGTCAAAGGTTTGTGATCAGTTCGAATTACAAAATTATATCCTTCTATCCACGGTCTAAAAAACTTCACAGCGTGGTATATTGCCGTTAGTTCTCTATCATACACGCTATATTTAACCTCTGCTGGTGTCAACTTCTTGGAGAAAAAACCCAGTGGTTTCCAATCTTCATTGTTGTTAGTTCGTTGTTCTAAAACTGCACCAACTGCTACATTAGATGCATCAGTGGTCAGTCGGAGCTGCGGTTCACGTGCTGGATGAGCTAACAGAGCCGTCTCAGCGAGACTGGCTTTGCATTGTTCAAAAGCTTTGAGGGCTTCGTCTGTCCACTCAACTGGTCTCATGTCTCTTTTACGAACGTCTCCTAGGAGAGCATGAAGAGGAGCTTGAAGAGTTGCTGCATTTTCGATGAAACGACGATAAAAGTTTATCATCCCTAAAAAACGACGAAGATCTGAAATGGTTTGAGGTTGTTTGAATTCCTTGATGGCTTTGACTCGATCAGGCAGTGGCTTAGAACCTTCTGCTGTAATTAAATACCCTAGGTACTGGACACTTTTGGCGCCAAACACACACTTTTCTTTTTTAACTGTGAGACCATAATCTCTAAGACGTTCAAGAACTGCTTTAAGGTGTTTGACATGCTGCTCTTCATCTTCTGAAGCTATGAGAAGGTCGTCCAGATAAGCATGAACAAAATCAAGACCTTGCAAAACTTGTCTGATAAATCGCTGGAATGTCTGCGCAGCATTACAAAGCCCAAAGGGCATAACTAAGAATTCAAAAAGGCCAAAAGGCGTTATCACAGATGTTTTGGCACGTCCTCGGGATTTACAGGTATTTGATGATATGCTCTGACAAGATCGATCGTTGAAAATACTCTCTTCCCATGTAGAATTGATGTATAATCCAAGATGTGAGCTACAGGATACCTGTCAGGAACGGTCTGTCGATTTAAACGACGATAATCGCCGCAAGGTCGCCAATCGCCATCTTTTTTTGGCACCATATGAAGTGCACTAGCCCAGGGGCTGCTACAAGGGCGGCAAATACCCTGATCAATCATGAACTGATACTCTTCTCGGGCTTTTTTTAGCATGCTGGTTGTCAGTCGTCGAGGTCGTTCATGGACTGGAGGCCCAGTTGTTGGTATGAAGTGCATAACGTCATGTTTTGCTGAAGCTTTATGTATAGTGGTCCCAAAAACTTCAGGGAACTGCTTAAGAATAGGTGCATAGGGCTCATCTTTATTTATAGTAGAGATACCAATAATGGAGGCGAGCTCTAATTTACCGCCTGCTCCAATACCAGTTTCTATGTCAATAAGCCGGCGATCTGTAATATCGACCACCAAGTGGTATCGATAAAGTAGGTCAGCACCAACAATGCCGTACGGTACATCTGCGACTCTGAAGATCCATCTAATAGCACGTTTAAGTCCCACGTTGAGGTTAAGAGCTTTCTGACCGAAAGTAGCGATACGAGTTCCATTGGCTGCGTATAATTTGATATCCGATTCAATTGTTTTATCTAAACGGGTAGCAGGAATGACTGAGACTTCCGCTCCCGTATCGATAAGAAAGCGTTGTCCGGTATCACGGTCATAGATGAATAGACGACGAGGTTTATTACCATCATCAGCGACCGCCGCTATCGCTGATGAACTTCCTAGTTTTCCTGCTTGTCCTTGAACTCGCACGGCTGTGCACACTTCCTAGCCTTCTCCCCAAATTTGCGATGATAGTAGCGGAGTTTGCTATCTCCTGATTTCCGAGCTCGAGAGCGGCTCCTTGACCTTGACCTATCGCGTGGTGCTGACAACCTTTTCATGAGCTGATTGAGCTGTTCTTGGAGCTGAGTTACCTTTTCTTCTAGAGAACTCTCTTTGTTAGTCTTAGGCTCCTGGTCTACTGCTGCTAATTGTGCGGGATGGCTCTGTGGAAGGTCCCAAATACGGTCAGCCAGTTGACTAACAGCATCCAAATCCAAAGTCTCGCACGGAATTAAAGTCAACTGCATTTGTCGTGGAAGGTAATCCAACCAGATCATCCGTACGGTGCGTTCATCAAGCTTCCCATTGTTCAATGACTTAATTTCGGCCAACAAGGAAGAAGGTTTGCGATCAGCTAGAGACAGGCCTGTAATCATCTTACGAAATTTCTTTTCATCCGTCTGCGAATAATGGTTAAGTAATGCCTGTTTGATCGCATTGTACTTGTCAGTAGCTGGTGGATGAATAATTAACTCTTTAATGAGAATCATTGTAGCTTGGTCGAGCTTGCTGATCACAAAACTACTTTTGGCAGCGTCTGAAGTGATACGATGAGGATAAAACTGTGCTTCCAACGCACTAAACCACAGCTCAGGTTCTTCGGACCAAAAGGTTGGAAACTGCAGGCGTTCAATAGTGCTGACGGCAGGATCAGTACCTGTAGCAGAATTTGGTTGTTGTCCTGATGACATAGGTGCAGTCCCGCCCTGTTGTAGATTCACATCATCCTCGTTAGTCATATCTGCTGTTGTTGCTCGATGAATTTGAAGACGTAGATAATGGCGGCTTCTCACGCGTTGAACGAAATAAACGCAAACGTACGTAAATCACGTCGGGGTCACCAAATGTGGGGAACAGGTTGTACCCAACATAAAATTAAGTCCAATTAGTAATAACAATTATTTATTTATAATCAAACTACTACTATTGTTACATTAAATTAACATTAATTGCACGCGATGCGCATAAGATGTACGTTAGATTCAAAAACTATAGTATCATATATATTAAGGTAGAAAAGTGGGGGAAATAAAGGCTGATCCCCAAACAGATGACCTCAGTCATCCATATTGAAAAAATGCTCAATCCGTATCCAGAACTGATGGTGCCCTGCATTTTGGTGAGTAATTTGTGTATGAGTGTGTACGGGTTATATATGGATGTGATGTAAACATAGTGTATCACTTTACAATGCCTTATACTTTGATGACTGTTGCAGTTAGAATAAATGATAATGATGATACTCATTTAACATTAATTAATATAATATCTGCAAATGACTTCAAATACATATATTCATCCATTATTATCATTTTTATTAGGTATAAATGTTAATAAGGAAGCTCAATTCCAAGTCGGCGTATCCAAGCATGTAGTGTAAAAACAAATGCACATGAACTCAATATCGAGATTATGCTAGCCATGTGGTTAGAGCGTCAGAGTTCTATCTTGCCGGGCAGGGTTCGATCCCAGTCATAATCACTTTTTTTTCTACTTTATTCGTTAGATTAGCATGTAATTATAATATTGACATGCCATAATTAATCCATCATAACGATTTGATTTTTTTTCCTCTTTACTCATTGAATTTATTGACGCTAAGTCGGAAAATATTTGAACAGAGCCATAAACTTTTTTTTGTATAAATACATTGATAATAGCCTGTGTTTAACAACTTATACATCTTTACATGTATTAACAATGTTATGTTATAAAAAAGTTAATCATATTATTATTAACATTGAAAAGTAGTTTAAACAATCTGTGGCGAGTTTCGGCACTTTCCCGGCAAGCTCTACCCCTACTCTCTGTGCCCAAGCCTGCAGCTTAGAATTTTTAAGCATATATAAGCGTATTGGAACCATAATAGCTCAGTGGTTACAGCATCGGTCTTTTATTTTGCTAGGCAGGGTTCGATTCCAGTCATGATAAAGTTATTTTTTTCTTTTCTATTAAAAATTATAATATTAACATGCCAAAAGTAATTGTTTACAACGATTTAATTTTTTTTTCTCAATTATTTATGTAATTTATCGACGCCGAGTCGGAAAACATATGAACAGGGTTATAAACACTTTTTTTACTATAGCTATATGAACGTAGTTTTTTTTTAAGCAATTTAGAAATATTTAGAAGTAGTTGAAATAATCCACGGGGATTTCCGGCACTTCGCCGGCAAACTCTATCCCTACCCTTCGTACTCAAGCCTGCATTATACAATTTATAAACATAAACGTAATGTCAGAGATGATGTGTTAGCTCTGTGAGTAGAACACCACGCTTTCATTTTACCGATTAGGGTTCGATCCCAGTCATAGCCAATTTTTTTTCATTAAAATTTTACATAAATGCAATAATTGGTTGTTTATATAAGTTCAAAATCAATTCCTATTGTCTTTTAAAGACAACACTTTCGAAAAAAGAGAATTCATAGTAACTCGTTCCTCAGCCTTAGCTTATTTTCAGAAAAACAATTTGTTTTCCGTCATTAATTGGAAGAATAATTTAATAAAATATATGAATTAATTTATAAGTATATAAAGTCACTTAAGCAAAAAAAAGAAAAAAAAATTGCCTATGACTGGGATCGAACCCTGCCCAGCAAAATGAAAGATTGGTGCTCTAACCACTGAGCTATTATGGTTCCAATAATATTATAGATCAGGCATGGTCGATTGGGACTGCTCGAAGTCCCCGGGACTTCGTACCTGAAGTGACTTTTTCTAACTTTTGCTGTAGACAATAGAACCCCTATTGTCCCAGCAGTCTTAATCCCATACCCAATAGGGACTTCGAGCAGTCCCATCTATCGCAGTAGGTAGAAGTGAGACAAATGATAAAACAGTTTTCCCTCTTTGTTCCGTAGGGCAAGACCATCTTAGTTAACAATTGAAATATTAATTTACTTTCACAGGTAAAGATCGGATCAGTAGCTCAGAGGTTAAATTCTCTGGCTGTGAGTTTTGTGGCGACAGGTTCAAATCTCGCCAGTTGCTTTTTTTTTCTTTAACTTAATTTATTAATTCCATTACAATATTTATTATATTTTTTTTATAACAATACTGAGTCCCATGTGTCTGTTCTTCATGAGTAATGAAAAAAAATTTTTTCTGACCATTTCTTTATTAATGTCAGTAACAGAAGAAAAATGAAATAAACAAGTACATTGAACTTATTCACTACAAATTGAATTTTCTACATACATGTATATATAAAAACGGGAATGAATGTTTTTACAAGACATTTTAATATGTACTTAAAAACTACTTTACAACTACAACGGAAATATTTAAAATAAGTGATTAAATTTCAAAGAAATATACGCTGCTAAATCATAACACTTAGATTTTAATTCTCCATGTCAATGTCAGAATCACAGTCTGTATTGTGCGATTTGTGGCACTGCATTTTTGACATGAGATAACAAATGTCTGGTTCGCATTGACTTGTTTTAATGTTCATTAAGTGTCCTAAATTTTGGTCAGTTAATCGCGATCTTTCACTCGTTTTTATTTTCTTCATGAACGAAAAGCCACTCTCACTTAAATATGTTGATCCAAACACTGATAAAATTTTTTTGTAAATTTTCAAAAAATTTGGATATTGTTTATTTGCAGCTATCACATTCCACATGTTACCACCACTCGCAATTACAGCATTTATTTTATTGTCTCGTGGTAATGATTCAAATTCATTTACTAATTCACTGAAGTCAATCCAATCAGCATTTGAAAACAGTCGTTTGATTGTTTCGATGAGTTCTCCATATCGTTCGAATTTTATAGCAAACGGATTAACGGCTATTTTACCAATAATTTCAAGATCTCTAAAATCTTTGAAGCGTTTTTTGACTTCATCTAAAATAGGCATTGTTACTTTTATTAACGACTCACCATTGAATCGTTCTTCTGAGCTCTCACCGAACAATTTCTTCAATCGCTGCAATCTTTCATCGATAGTATTCACTTCACAATGTTTTATAATGTTCACCAATGTTAATTCGAAATCTCTAATCACTTGAATTTGGTCCCACACAACCTTACACTTCCCTTGCAGTTTTTTATTAATCGAATTAATTATTAAAGTTAAATCGACTGCGTACATCAATAATGACAGCCATTTAAAATCATGCAATTTATTGACCCACTCCTCTTTTTCTTTTATTAATAAAAAATCGCGTATTACCGGAAGTAAGTTTGCAAATCGTTGAAGCATGTTTGCTTTACTCAACCATCGCACTTCAGTGTAGTAAATAACATCAGATTCATCACTATTTTCGTCCATATCTTTTATGAGCTGCTTGAATTGTCTGTGATTTAACGCCCGTCCCCGAATAAAATTAATTATTGTTACCACTTCATCTATCACATCGTTTATTCTAAGAGCTTTAGCACACAATACTTGTTGATGAATGATGCAATGATAAACGTTGAAAAAAGGAAACTTCTTATTATTTCTACACTTAGCTAGAAAACCATTTTGATTTCCGGTCATCGTTGCAGCTCCATCAGATGTTATGGAAACCAACTTTTCCAGAGGGACATTGCGTGACTCTAGCAGAATTTCAAAATGCTTAAAGAGTTCATCGGCAGTGGTTCTATCATGCAATGAAAATAGTCCAAAGCATTCTTCTTTTAATGATAAATCGGGGAAAACCATCCTGATAAAAACTAGAACTTGCGCAATGTCGCTGACGTCCGTGGATTCGTCGAGTTCAAGGGAGAAACAGTCACACCGTTGTAGATCATCATCAATTTGAGAGTATATATTCTCACTCATTAATTGAATTCGATTGGTGATTATTCTCCGGGATAATGGAACGTTGGATATTGCCTCTTCTACTTCTTTTTGTAATTTGGGACAAGTGTTAAACAATTCCCGGTTGAATTTTTTTACAATGGTCTTCAATCCTTCACCATGCTCAAATGGTAACATCTCTTTCGCGATCTCTTGAGCCATCAAAAAAGAAATTCTTGTCCCTGTTGCTACTGATGCATCAATGCGTTCAGCCCCTTCATAACTCAGTAACGATTTTCTCATTGTGATGTGTGAAATTCGATCACTTTCCTCTTTTGTGCTGAATTCACGGTGAAAATTAAGGTAATGATTTTCGTGGTTCGTTTTTAAGAAGTGAATGAAAGGCTTTGGTGGTTCACATAACACACAAAACGCGGTATTGCGGTCAAACTGGACTAAACCATATTGGTTCTCCCACTGAGAATTATAAAAACGTTTTTTTGATTTTTTTGCAACCGGTTCATCAAACTCCATATTTCTTGTTATTAATGAAAACTTATTATTCACAAAAATACCGAAGTTTCAGATGATTGTCGAAACAAGACTGTCTTGGAAATTTAGAAAAATGCTTCATTTATAGATATGACCCCCCACTCTTTTGCCAATACAGGATTTGTATTATAATTTGTTGTGGGTATTGTTCATAACAGTAATATTGCAAGGTCAAATATTGTTTTGCATCGAAAGAAGCTATTTACGGCAGCTGTACTTTGGGATGTCATCCTAATTATGTAAGACCCAAACACGTACAGTAATTGATACATAAATCATATGACTTTAAAATTCAAAGTCATATCATTTATTGGGTGATTTTAAAGTTTTATATCGCCCACTGCAATTGCTACCAATATAATTGTCCGTTGTCTTTTAACAGACAGGTTCAAATCTCGTTAGTTGCATAATGTATTGTAGTAACACTTGTTACTACAATAAATTAAAAAAAGCAGAAATATATTTATTTTTTATCCTTTATCAAGACACGAATATGGGACTCAGTATTGTTATAAAAAAAATATAATAAATATTGTAATGGAATTAATAAATTAAGTTAAAGAAAAAAAAAAGCAACTGGCGAGATTTGAACCTGTCGCCACAAAACTCATAGCCAGAGAATTTAACCTCTGAGCTACCGATTCGTTCTTTACTTGTGAAAGTAAATTAATATTTAAATTGTTAACTGAGATGGGCTTGCCCTACGGGCAAGAGATAATGTAACTTTCTTACCCGGACCTTCCTAATCCTGTAATCCTAATCATAAAATTATTAAAAAAAGAATAGAATTTTATTGCAAGCAATAAAGTTGGAACAAAGGGGACTTCGACTCGAAAAAGATCGCCCATGCCTGTTATAGATGCTTGAAAATTATAAGCTGCAGGCTTAGGCACAGAGTGTGGGGGTAAAGCTTGCCGGCGAAGTGTCGGAACTCGCCGCGGATTGTTTAAACTATTTTTTATTGTTAATAAGTTGTTAAAAAAGGCTATTATCAATGTATTTGTACAAAAAGAGGTTAATGGCCCTGTTCAAATATTGTCTCATTTGTCATCGATTAATTGAAAAATAATTTTACATAAAAATTGAAATTTAAAACTCATTTTTGGCATGATAGAATTGCAATTTAAATAAAAAAAAATTTCGCCGCAATTGGAATCGAACACCATTCGGTAAAATAAATGTCGAATCTTCTGACTACAGAGCCAGCATATTTTCATTTGCTTTGTTTACATTTAGATATCATAAGCTTCAGGCTTGGTAACAGAGGGTGGGGATGTGCTTGCTCGTCAACTGTCGAACTCGCAGTCTTCTCTGAAAAATAAGACGGAGATAGATAGATATATTCTGTGCTCTGTTTTGCTCGAAACAGATTATTCTGAAATTTGTAAATTTCTTGGTGCCCTAAGGCTCCCTTTTTGTAGTGCATCCCTGAAAATTATCATTTTTCGAACCATTTCATTGTTACCTACTCAATTTTAATTGATGTTAAGCTTCGACCTTTTGCCGCACAACGCGAGGGCGTAAAGTCAACTCCGGGAAACTTTCTGACTTCAGCCCAGCCTTAAAATTACTCAAGGCCCTAAGACAAGTGACAAAGAGCGTTATTTCTTCTGTCGCAGTCTTACCGGTTAGAAATTTTTTTTTAATTCACTGTTAAGTAGAAATATTTTTACTTTTAAAATTAAAAATGTGCACTTGTCATTTTGGCACCTAAGATTGATAAAACAACTCTCCATGTAGTTACTTCTATATGTCATATTGTTATTATATTTGGTGTCTACTGGGTAAATAGTTTATGTCATTTACTCACAGATTTGTTGTATATTTTATTGGCGTATTGCTAATACTCTTGAATGATTGGGGTCTTTGGATGATTATAGAAAAAGTTGCTCTTAGCTGTGGTTCATCAAAACAAGGAAATGCCTGTCTTGCATAAACAGTTTGAAATTGTGTTGCAGCTATGTATCTAAAATAGTAAAATGATGTGAAATTTCAAAAATGCTTCATAATTACAGTAAAAAATGAGTCTGGGCTTAGTTTGTGCCTTAACGACGAACTTCCCATTAATTGAAATCCATAATTTTATCATCTTTTATTTTTTTTGTTTATAAAAGTTTACTATTATTATAAACAATATAAATCATTTAATCACATCAAGATATTTATAGTAACATTTCTTGATATTTATCGAATATAATCATAATCATAATAATTCAATTGATTAAAACCATTTTCAATTGTTTATAATAAATTGAATTTTTAACTTCCTATTAGGAAGTTATTGTAATTGGGTCGATTGGTGAAATTTGAATTTTCATTAAATCTCCGCGTTTCAAGACGTTTGCAAGCATACTGTCATATTTTTAGAATGATGTGTGTGTACGTATGTATGTATGTATGTATGTATGTATGTACGTACGGACGTCAGCATTTTTTTCGTTTTCGATATCTTAAGAACGGATCAAGATATCAACTTGAACCAAAATTAATTCGAAAGATATTATTATAAAGAAGATCTGAAAGCAATTTGAACGAATTCGATCAAGCCGTTTTTTTTATAACGAAATAACTAATAAAAAAATGAAAACATTAGCTATTTAAAATACTTTTAAGCCAAACAATAACAATTTTATTTGAAAATTAAGTTGATATTGACGTGACATTATTGTTTACAACCAAATATGACTCGTAAAATCACATATTGTTTATAACAATAGGAATTTGTTATAAACAATTAAAAATTGTATTTATTGAATAAGTAATGTGTATATCATATGTATATGGATGTTTTCAACAAACATTGATTACAACTATTTAAATTTGTTATAAACAATTACTAATGGGAAGTTCGTCGTGTTAGCACAGACAAAGTGTGTTCAGACCTATTTTTTATAAACAATACATGATTGTTTAGAGTCATATGAAGTTATTAACAACCATATTATATTGGCCTCAGTTGTCAATCATGTTAATCATTTAATAAGTATAATCTATTTCAAATATCTTCTTTATTCAACTTATTTTACTCTTTTTTTGTTATAAAAAAAACGGCTGAATCGAATTTGTTCAAACTTCTTTCAGATTTTCTTCATTGTATTACCTTTAAAATGAAATCTGTCCTAAGTCGATATCTTCAGTAGTTCTTGAGATATCGAAAACGAAAAAAAACTTGACATATGCACACACGCACATACGTACATACATCCATATTTAAACCTTCTAATATGCTTTCAAATGTCTCAAAACTTAAAGATATGATAAAATTACGAATTTCAAAAATCGACCCTATTACAATAACTTCCTCATGAGAAGTTAATAATTAAGGTAATTATCTACTTACTGTTGAGTCTGATTTGAATAGTAGGAAGATACATAAAAACCTTTTGTATTTTTTGATAACACTCCAGTATACGAGATTTCTATATCAGTTGGTGAATTAACTGTTAGAGTTTCATTTAAAATAATTGTAAGTTTTTCTGTTTTCTCATCATAATTCTTGTCTTCGATTGTTGGAGTTTTCACATTATTAATAATATTACACGTGTTTATTTTAAGATCTTTACCATGATGTAGCACGATTTTATTTGTTGACTCAACAACATGTGTTTTAATTTTAACTAATCCAGTAAATGAAAAATTGTTTAGTGGATCTAAAGATGAATGTATTCTAATTATGTATGAATTGGGAATGATGACTGTCGGCAACCGGTAATCAATCTTTCTTTTTCCTCCAGACTCGTCATTATTACGTTTAGTAATTTGACTTTGAATATCAACTGAATCAGATAAATCGAATGCAGTAAAAAGAAAAACTTTGAATAACGAAATTACGGAGAATAATAATAGAGACTTCATTATTCGTCTTTAGATGCTCGAGTTGAGTGTTAAACTGATATTTATGTTTGACACTTCTACTCCGAACGATTGATAATAAAAAATTATCTAATATAGTATAACAACGATTTAGATAAATTTAATGGCGAAATAATGTCTAGATAATTCATTGAATTGTAATATCAATTCGCAAGAATTGGAGTACATATTGGATTTTCCTCAAAAGTGTTTTATATTGTTTTAGGAATTGTTTAAAGATTACGATTTATTTGTATTCAATGATGAGATTTTAGAATTTGATTTTCTAATAGAATTTATTATCTCTCTTGGATATTGACAGTAGTCAATTATACTTTGATGAGATAAACTCATAGAAATTAGAAGTCACTGTATGAGTATTTTTGTTATCATTGATACGAAGTTAGGATTAAAATTTTTATGATACAGTAAAGTTATTTAACAATTTGTAATTTATAATTAGGTTATTTGATGAATATTTAATTTTTAAAAATGATACAATATTCAACTGATATTGTTTTAGCATAAATTTTTTAATTTAAATTGAAAACCTATGTAAAAGTTTTGCTTCGACAATAGAATTATATTAACAAATCATAGATACTCGAAGGCTACATATGTAATCAAACCACGTGTAAATTATTCGTGAATTGTCGAACTAAATCTGCCATGTCTTCTCTAATATAAATTTTTGATAAAATAGATTACTATCGGTGTGCACTGTAAACACTTTTGAAGATAAGAAATCCAATAATAAAAATTAAGACTCTTACTGAGCGCGAAAAGTTTAGCTTCAGACAATCATTCTTATCACTGTTCTCCATGATCATAGGATACTCACAGGCTAGATCTTATCAATAAACTACTGATATTTATTCTTAAGTGATTGGATTATAAATTTTACAACTATCATTTCTAAATTAATATTTATTTGAAATGTGTATGTGATACTGCAGGGTGAGGGTAAAAATTACTATACACATTATAAAAATTACTGTGCACATTGTAAAAATTACTAAACTGCATAGTAATTTTTACTCTAATTTTATCTTAAAAATTACTGTGCAGTTTAGTAATTTTCACAATGTGCACAGTTATTTTTTTAATGTGTATAGTAATTTTTACCCTCACCCTGCAGTATCACCAAATTACTATAAAATTCAGGGTAATTTTTACTATACATTTCTCTGCGTGTACGGAATTGTTTTTTATCTCGATTATCTAGCGAACAAAAAATGAGATACAAGTGAAACCAATTATGTTCGACGCATAATTACGCAACTTTAAACTGATTAAGTTTTCAGCCAAATTGATTTAGCCATTTTTCGAGTGGGATCAAAAAACTAAAAAAAAAATGGTAAACGAGCTGCATTTTGCAATTCAGACAAAACTTTCACACCTAATCTTCTAACAATGAATATCATAAATATAATTATAATAATAATAAATATAATAACGATTATGGTAATGATTGATTTTAAAAACAAAAAAAAATCCTCTCATACTTTCTACTGGGAAGTTAATCAAGTGAATCTTCCGAGTCACACTCAGATCAATTATACACTGTAAATCTCAGTTCTCCAAAATGCATTATTTTAATGCGGATAAGTGTGTTAAATATGACGTCACCCATTCGATTAACATTGTAGTCACTTTTAACGCATTTCTAAGTGTGTAAAAAGTGACTACAATGTCAATCGAATGGGTGACGTCATATTTAACACACTTATCCGCATTAAAATAATGCATTTTGGAAAACTGGGATCTACAGTGAAACAGCACTAATATGTTGATACAGAATGTTAGAAGCATTCTCGTGTACAGAAAAATATTTCAAAGGAATTCCAAAAAAGTTCCGATCTGAAAGAATTTCAGTTTTATTAATGAATTTACGAAGTTAATTAGTAAAATCTAAATTTATATAAATTCATCCGTATTAAAAAATTTCGTTCCTCAGTGGGGAAGTTTTCTGATATTTCCGTTGTGGGACTATGGGGAACGTTTAGGTAATGAATTTTTTTTTGAAAATTTTCTCTTTCTACTCTAAACGTTCTTTACTTGCAAAACCAGTGATACAAATCGTACAATAATAGTACATTGTGTGACAAGGGCGGTAAATAGCTGATTGCGCACGAATTGGAGCGTCCATATGCCGCTTTCGTGCGCAATGAGCTATTTACTGCTCTTCGCTCGTACGAGCGAAGCGAGTGCGTTCAGCTGCCTGAGTGTGTAATCAGCTACCGCCCGAGTTACACATACTATTTTTTGCCACAAATGCAGCAGAAAAGCAGTAGCAAGGGAGGGGGGTCATGGGGTCAGCGTAATAGGGGTGCGGGGCAAAGCCCCCTGCAACAAGAAGAAATCCAAATTTAGTTAAATTAAATATTAATAATGTTATTTTTCATCTTTTTTTTATCCCCAACATAAATATTTACTGTAGTACAATTGGAAATTCGATATTTTACATTTTTTGAATTGATGAGATCATTTAAATTTATTTCTTCTTGGCCCTCAATACTGCAAATTTCTTCTGCTTCGTTTGGTGTTGTAAGATGACAGGTTGAAGTCGATTGACCTGGTTCATCAAATTCCTGTATGGCTGTCGCAGTAGATGTTGATGGTCCTGGTTGATTTGTTATGGAACTCATTATCTGTTTATTAATTTTTTTTTGTTTTGAATTGAATCTTCTATGTAGCCTTCTGTTACCGAGTTGGATTTCCATCCTTCATGTCTCTTCAATGTAGTTATTTCCGCTACTGAATCTACTAAAATTGTCGCGGACGTTCTATGGAACGTATGTTCTACATATAGTTCCGAATCTTTTAATTTTAAATGAGTTGCGACTGTTCTTGACATACTTTAGAATGTATTTACACCAATTACTGGAGATGTGCATTTATCTTTTCGATAATTTGAAAAAAATCCTGACGTTTTTACATTCAGTGGGCGGAGGTTCACATACTTTTTATAAATATTGTAAAATAAGAGCAAATAACAACTTTGGGAAATTAATAAAAAAAGAAAAATGTTTCTTACAGATTGACAGCAATTAATTAGGAAGAAAGAAACCGTGCAGTCAATTCAAGTCTCGGTCAAAAACTGGAGAGACACAAACTCTCCGTTCGTTGCGATAAACAATCTAATCGTCAAGCAATCGTCGTTAACTAACAAACTGTCGTTAGTCTAATAGTCATTAGATGGCGACATACAAATATTTTACCCTTCTCCCGATCTTCTAAAAATTTCCACTTGGCAATTCCTAATAGTTGAGTAAAAATATTGGATTAAGCTGAAATAAATAACATAAAAAATCTAAAATTAAATTTATAATTCGAAATTATGAAAATCAAATTAATAATCATTCAGCCTAGATTCCAATATTGCCGCTTCCCAATTCTGTCTGCTTTAAAATAAATAAAACAAATTATTCTGGAGGGACAAATCCTGCGGCGGGTAAAAACCTCCAAACAGACCAAAATAATCTAAATAAAACTAATAACGTGATTCTATACAATAAAAGATTTCTTAAAAACTAATCGTCCGTTACTCACTGTGCAAACTAAATTATTAAAAATTGGGCTCACAGTTACGCATACTATCCGAACAAAAATATTAGGATACCATGGACATCCAGTACTTCACTTTGCTTTACTTTGGCCAATAAATGAAGAAAAGGATTCCAGTACAATGACTCCAACCGTGTATATCCTACAGTAACTCCACGAGAACGCTCCAGGACAGACATTGTGAATTTAAATCAACAATCAAATGATCAATGAGAGCCAACATTCTCAGTCTGGAAGTTACAAAAACCCTGAATTCAACAGAAATTAGGAATCCAGAAAGAGTCAAAAGAACTAATCATCTTCATAAAGAGCGAGTCTATTCACATGAACAACTTTCAAACGACTATTCGGAATTTTATGAATTCCGAAATACAACATCATTAAGTTCGTTTTTGATAATATATGGACCTTCCCACTTACATTAAAGTTTTGGACACTTTCCTTTAACTCTTTTAGGAAAAAATAACCAAACCTTTTGACCGACATCAAAAAAAAGAACACTAGATTTCAAATCATCCATACACTTAAGTTTTTCAGATTTAATTTGCAACTTATCACGTACATTATCATGAACAATCTTCAATTGTTCACGAAGATTGAAAACAAAATCAGTTATAGAATTATTCTCAAAAGAATTATCTGAAGAATTAATTCCTCTAAGAAGATCAATAGGCAACCTTAATTCACGACCTAACATCAACAAAGCTGGACAATACTCAGTAGTTTCATGTCTTGAAGAACGATAGGCCAATAAAAATAAAGAAATCCACTTATCCCAATCTTTTTGATTCTTACTAATAAATTTGGACAAATATTGAAGAATAGTCCTATGCAACCTTTCAACTAAACCATTTGATTGAGGATGAAGAGGTGTGGTTCTTGTCTTCTTAATTCCAAAAAGACTCACCTCCTTGAAGATTTCAGATTCAAATTCTCTACCTTGATCAGAATGAATTTCAATAGAAACACCATATCTACAAAATATTTGAGTTACTAGAGCCTCAGCAATAGTAGAAGCTTGATGATTAGGCAGAGGAATTGCCTCAGGCCATCTAGTAAAATAATCTGTAACAACAAGTAAAAATTTATTTCCAGAGGAGGTTTTAGTAAGAGGACCAAAAATATCAATAGCAACTCTTTCAAAAGGAAAATCAACATTATAAATTTGAAGTTGACTACAAGATTTTTTATGACAACCCTTTTTAGCGAAATAAGATATAAAAGTTTTGCAATAGTAGCAAAATCTTTGACGAATTTCCTATGATAAAAACGAAGAGCTAAAAAACTTCTAAGTTCAGATTTATTTTTAGGAACAGGCCAACTAATAATAGCAGAAATTTTATCTGGAGAACTTTTCAGTCCTTCACCAGAAACTACATGTCCAAGGAAAATAACTTCTTTTTGGAAAAATATATATTTCTTAGGATTTATCTTAAGAGAAGCTTGTAAAAGCCTTCCAAAAACATTTTGGAGGTGAATAAAATGTTCATTTAGACTTTTACTGAAAATAATAATATCATCCAAATAAACTAAACAAATTTAAAAACTAAAACTATGCTCACAAGTTTAACGGAGGTGGCAGGAGCATTACACAAACCAAAAGGAAGAACCTTAAATTGCCATACCTCATTCCAAATACAAAAAGCAGTTTTAGATCTATCCTCCGGAGCAACTTCAACTTGCCAATATCCACTTTTTAAATCAACGGTAGAAAACCATTGAGCACCAAAAACCATATTCAATGTGTCTTCTTGATGAGGAATTGGTGTTGAATCCTTAACTGTGACATCGTTTAATTTACGATAGTCAACACAAAATCTAATTTCATCACCTTTTTTGGAACAAGAACAACAGGTAAAGCCCGAGGACCATTACAAAGTTCTGTTGCATTCTGTTGTTTTATTTCATCCATAACTGAATCAACTTTATCCCTATAATGTAAAGGAATACGACGAGGAGCCTGTTTAATAGGAAGTGCATTTCCAACATTAATTTTATGTTGTAAAATTTTGCACTTTCCTAAATCAAAAGAATTTTTCGCACAAATATCCATGTTCTTCAATAAAAGTTCTTCGAAACGAAATTTATCATTGACATCCAAAAATTCTGAAGATCTTCCATACAAATCTAAAACAAATTCTGGAAGTTTATTCAAAGAAGAACTAATTTTTTGAATTAAAAAAACTTTATTACTTTCTGAAAATTTTTTATAAAGAAGATCTTTGAAATCAGTAAATAAACCAGACTTGATTAAGAAATCTAATCCTAGAATACATTTTTTTTCAATTTCAGCAACAACAACCTCTAAATTAACCTTAATATCAGAAATCTTTATTTCTACAGTCTCGATAAAATCAAAATCAAATTTTTCACCTGAAACTGTAAAAATAGAATAAGTAATAGAAGAATTATTCGAAACAGTTACCATCCCTTTAAACAAAGAAGAATTAAGAACCGTAATATCAGCAGTAGTATCAACTGTCATGATACATTTTTTCACCATTAATTTCTCCTCTAAGTAAAAGTTTCGGTCTAGAACCAGAAGAATAATAAAAATCAATTGAATCAATTTTTAGTTTTAACGAAATTTTTTTTTTTGATGAACCTTCACCAGTAGACTCATTAGAATTATGAATATTTGATAAACTACTTTGAACAGCTTGAAGAACTTGACAATTCTTCTTAGAATGTCTTTTTCACCACAAATCCAACATTGAAAAATTTGCGAAGAATTTTGATTTTGGGAATTTGACCTAAAATTTCCTTTAAACGAATTATATTTACTATCTTTTTCGAAATTATTCCTGAAATTATTATTTTTATTGAAATTATTATGATGATTATTTTTACTAAAATGATTATTATTAATCTTATTAACATTCCAGTGGGAAGTTATAGTAATGGGTCCGATTTTGCGAATCCCGAATTTTGACATATCTCCACGTTTTAAGGTCCCCAGAGTCGAATACGATCGTTTTCCAGTGGACGTCTGTGTATGTGTATGTGCGTATGTGCGTTCGGAATTATTTTTCGCCTCGATTATCTCGAGAACAAAAAATGATATCGATGTGAGACCAATTGCATTTGACGCATAATTATGTAACTCAGAACTATTTAGATATTCAGCAAAATCGGTCCAGCCATTATTTTTGCAGAACCAAACAACATTGTTGTTGTTTGCAGAACATTGTTACTAACAAGTGATTATTGATTATAGTAATATTTAAATAATAAGTTTTGAATTGTTATAAACAATAAAAATAGGGACCTTTTCTATGTATATGAGTACTTTTAACGCATAATTTTTTCTTTTACTAAAAAAATGTTACTAACCGTATGACATAAATGAAAACATACTTTTTCCGTGTATAACAATGAAATTTGTTGTAAATAATGAAAAAAAGGATCTATGAGGTATATTCGAATTCTTCTAACGCACAATTTTTCCTTTTACTGAAATAAAGTAACTAATCATATCAAATGAATAAAAACAGACTCATTTCGTTTATAACAATTCCATTTGTTATAAAGAATGGAAACGGGTTCTATTCGAATTGTTTTTTCGTTTTTTCCAATGGGAAGTTGGTCGTGTGGACCTTTCGGGTCGCACCTAGACCACTGCAGAGCACTGATGTTCATTAAAATCATTTTTATTCTGACCTTCAAAGGTCTAATCTTCAATCGACTCGAGCTCTCTGAGTTGCTAATTGAAGAGACTCAATTCTCTTCGAACGAAAAGAAAATTGTAACTTTAATTTTTTCAATCCAGAAATGAATTGCAAACCAGCAATTCTATCTCCCTCTTCAAAAGAGACCGAAGGATACGCAAATTTGACAAGCCTATCCAAATCATTTGAAAAGTCTGTTAAATTTTCATTTGCAGACTGTTTTCTAGCCTGAAAATGACTAAAATAAGCTCGAGATAATTGGGTTTCACCAAAACGATCTTCCAAAATTTTCTTCAATTTTTCAAAATTTCCTAAATCTTCTAAAATGACTTGAGCTTGGTACTTCAAACAGGACACTAAAATCGGACGGAATTATCCTGCAGACACCCGACTCCCTTAGGTTTGAGAGTGAGCCGGGGCTGCAGCCGTTCAGTCAAAATTTTTACAATCGTGTCGGGATTCGGAGACACCCGAGGATGACCGCTTTCTGCATACGAGCCGCGAAAATCTCAGCCTGACTGCGGCAGACTGTCTATCGTTCGAAGCTCTGTCAGAAAGCGGTCCCTCATCTCTCCGAGGGCGCTAATCACCAGGACTATCACGTGCGCTGTGTATTCGTGATAGACATTTCTCATGACCTCCATGACTCACTGTAGCGTTCCTGTTCACTCTCTTCTTTTGCACGTATATTTGTCTCAGCCGGGGCTGAGAACTCAATGTAATATACGTGCTTGGTGGTATGGTCGAAAAGAGTAATATCCGACTTATTGTGTTCAATACGTTGAAGCGTAGTGAGTGGGTAATTCCAAAGAATTGTTGCTCTCCGGTTCTCAACGACTGACTCAATTTCACCGGGCACATAGGGTAGCATTGGTGTCTCGTCTATTCCATAAGAGTGCCAAAGGTGGTAATACAGCACTCTTACGGCGGCGTTATGCCGGTGAATGTAGGCTGAGCGCGCTAATATCGGACAAGCCAATAATACATAAAATAGCGTCTCATCTACATCACCGTGGCAGACTCGGCATTTTATGTCCTCGAGTTGCTCGTGCATAACATCACGCCGATAGGCGAGGGTGGAAAATACACCATCTTGGCAGGCCATAATGAATCCTTCGGTCTCAGAAAACAAGACAGCTGACTTAAGGTATTGAAAAATCAGCTGGTGTGACAAGTCCTGTGCTTCGAGATGACGGTATAACACATCATGTAAGGACTTTGCCATATGTTCGTCGAGCAGTTTTAACTGCTCGGTTGTTTTTATATCGACCTTTCGCTGCCCTCTGGTCAATTGCAAAAGCCTTAGACCGTCTGGGTTGCTAGGGTCGAAAGCTGAGCCGAGGTTCTGCGCTGCCTGATATGCTGCTCTATGTAGGAACGCATCCCTTCCCAATAGTTCAAAGCTGTTCACGAACGTGAGAAGAGGATTAGAGCTCTCATAGATGTCATAAGCTAGGCTTATCACTAACCTGTCATGTAGACACTCCAAACTTAGTAGTCCACGCCCTCCCAGATCACGGGGAAAGTATAGGCGTTGGACAGAAAATAGCGGGTGATGACTTTGAAATGATGTCATCACTTTCCTCGTGATAATGTCCAGGTCTTTAAGCTCTTTTCGGAGCCATTTGAGAACTCCGAATGAGTATAGCAAGATTGGGACAGCGAGCATATTCGTAGCTTCGACTTTGTTAGGGCCTGATAATTCAGAGCTCCATATTGCTCCCGTCTGTAAGCTCGACATTATCAATCCAGTTCGGCGATCTTAATTGTCAATGGCCTGGGTGGATTACAGAAAGGCATTTAATACAACATCCTGTAACACCTAAATTTTCTCAAGGCGAGTCCCCAAGAAAATTCCCGCCTAACCCCGGTAGCCATTCGTGATAATCATATATACATCACACGATTTAAGAAACGAATTTCAATCAAGTTTAACGCATATGTATTACATTTACTGAATAAAAATTCATATTGGTAAATTAATGATCAAATTTAGGGATTCATAATCGATAAATAATTTGGTGAATTATTGCAACAAAGTATTTACGCAAAGTTGCTCTTGTATTTACTAAATTTATTTCTTAATATATATGAGCGAAATATTGGATCATATTAACAACATTCAATGCGTCATCTATTTACAAAAATTATCAGTAATCTAATGACGACACTAAATGAATGAAAGTTGATTTAAAAGAAAAATTCAATTTTATCATATACAAAATTAAAGAGACGTGTCGGACGATTTACGTAAATCTATTTAGAAAGTTATGATCAATTTTTATTACCAAATCTTTACATCAGATTTACATCATTACATCTGTAAATTTGTTGTAAATTTTTGGTAAATCCAATGATTCAAATGATCTAATTTCGTACAAAAGCATGTATGACGTTGTAACGTCTTTTCAATATGGCTGCTAATAAGTTTAAGTTGAATGACATTTTTTCTGTTTGTAAAGAAAAACTATAAATTAGTGCATATAACCAGTGCTGGTAATTATTGGGTGAGTAATGTTATTAATAAATACATTGTATTGTGTATTTGACGATGTTTAGTTTAATATATGGATATAGCTATATGTATTTACCTTAATATTTTCAAATCTATAATAGCATTAACTATAATGTTTTACTTTCAGACATAATGGATCTGCTTCTTACTATGTTAATTATTCTTGTAACCATTGTCGTCTTCATGATTAGATATAGTTCAAAAAGGAAATCTAATAATTATTTAATTGAAGCTAGACGATCTCAACATTTACGTCAACTAAAAGAAAATTCTTTATTAAATGATCATTGTGCAGAACCAACTAGATCCCATAATCATAACATTGCCAATACAGCTAACATTCACAATAATGAAAATTTTGTAAATAATGATCATGATGAGGATTATTCGAAAAGAATATGACAGAAGTCCTTCGATCCTACAAGCAAAGTGCTCGGAATGTCCGAAGACCAGAAAGAAATGAAGGAGTTCGTTCCCGTAAAAAACAAAAAGCACAAGAATTATTCAGAAATGATGACAGTGAATGACTATTTTGTGGTTTATAACTATACTTATATATACTTAGATATACATTTTTTTTATATTAATTATTAAGTGATATGAGTTTTTAACCTTAAGTTTGAAAATTCTTTTCTATTTGAATATTATTTTACGTTACATAATAATCAATGTTAGTTTTTAAAAAAATTATCATGATCAAGAAACTTGAATAATAATTATAATACATTATAGTACTTTGAAGTACTTTACATTGTATTTGACCAACTGGTTAAAGTACGATTTATTAACATATTTAATATTAGTCAATAAATAGTAAAATGATTTCTAATTTAGTGGAATATTTTTTAATCGTTATTATAATGATTCTTACGAGCACCATGATTATATGTATTTGATAATAATTGATTAAAAATTTGTAATTCTAAATTTATTTAGTAAAAATTTTTAAATATGTACAAAATTTATTCAATGTACTTTCAAAACATTTTTACTATATAGATGTACAATTAATAAATTTTTATCAATTATTATTAATTTTCAATTTTATTCCCAAATCTCAATTTTCTATCATCATATTATTAATTACAGTTTATATAAATATGACAACAAATATTGCCGATTTTAATGTTGTAAATTTCAACTTCATATGTTCCTCATGCGTTTCCTACATTTCATTCTTTTCAATAATACGTCTTATTTACGTATATGATGAAAGTAAATGAATTTACAAAGAATTGTCTTTTATCCTAATATTCATTTAACTTCATATAATGATGTGAATATGATTCAAATATTTTCGTTCACAAGCCAAACAACCTTTACGCATATGATGATGATACGAATCATCAACTTAAAGTAAATGTGATGTAAATGTGGCTATCGGGGTTTGTAACATATCCGCCATAGAATCCTGGTCCATAGAATTTAGATAAATTGTTAAATTTCCCCGATAGCCACATTTACATCACAATATAATTCATGAATAATTCTTGTGCTTTTTGTTTTTTACGGGAACGAACTCCTTCATTTCTTTCTGGTCTTCGGACATTCCGAGCACTTTGCTTGTAGGATCGAAGGACTTCTGTCATATCCTTTTCGAATAATCCTCATCATGATCATTATTTACAAAATTTTCATTATTGTGAATGTTAGCTGTATTGGCAATGTTATGATTATGGGATCTAGTTGGTTCTGCACAATGATCATTTAATAAAGAATTTTCTTTTAGTTGACGTAAATGTTGAGATCGTCTAGCTTCAATTAAATAATTATTAGATTTCCTTTTTGAACTATATCTAATCATGAAGACGACAATGGTTACAAGAATAATTAACATAGTAAGAAGCAGATCCATTATGTCTGAAAGTAAAACATTATAGTTAATGCTATTATAGATTTGAAAATATTAAGGTAAATACATATAGCTATATCCATATATTAAACTAAACATCGTCAAATACACAATACAATGTATTTATTAATAACATTACTCACCCAATAATTACCAGCACTGGTTATATGCACTAATTTATAGTTTTTCTTTACAAACAGAAAAAATGTCATTCAACTTAAACTTATTAGCAGCCATATTGAAAAGACGTTACAACGTCATACATGCTTTTGTACGAAATTAGATCATTTGAATCATTGGATTTACCAAAAATTTACAACAAATTTACAGATGTAATGATGTAAATCTGATGTAAAGATTTGGTAATAAAAATTGATCATAACTTTCTAAATAGATTTACGTAAATCGTCCGACACGTCTCTTTAATTTTGTATATGATAAAATTGAATTTTTCTTTTAAATCAACTTTCATTCATTTAGTGTCGTCATTAGATTACTGATAATTTTTGTAAATAGATGACGCATTGAATGTTGTTAATATGATCCAATATTTCGCTCATATATATTAAGAAATAAATTTAGTAAATACAAGAGCAACTTTGCGTAAATACTTTGTTGCAATAATTCACCAAATTATTTATCGATTATGAATCCCTAAATTTGATCATTAATTTACCAATATGAATTTTTATTCAGTAAATGTAATACATATGCGTTAAACTTGATTGAAATTCGTTTCTTAAATCGTGTGATGTATATATGATTATCACGAATGGCTACCGGGTAGTGAATTCTCTAGACACAAATTAAAATCTAATTTCAACTTTATTATATAAATAATTTACAACATATATTTATTCTATTCTAGATTTCCAATTGTACAGTTTTACAAAATAAACTTTCACTTAGGTGCCGTTATACTTGAGAGAGAGAGTTGCTATCTTAAAATCCCACCCAGAAGTGTCTAGTGTTGCCCACTTAGTAAAAGGAATTCCTACTTAAGTAAAAGGAATTCCAACTTAAGTTGCGCTTGTAGTAGTATGAGTCCATTGTGACGCATCGGTCCACTAGCAAGTTCTCCTTGCAACCTGTCAAGCCACGCTAGCTGCCACGTTGTTCGTTTATCTGTCTCCATACAGGTTCTATTGCAGTCAAAACCCTCTCGTTTAAAATCTTCGTAAACAATTTGTAGAGAGTATTTAGACATGCAATAGGCCTGTAGTTTTTGGGGTTAGACAGATCACCACTTTTGGGGATCAGCACAGTACGCCCTTCAACGAGCCATCCAGAGATGGGTGTATCTCCTCCTAGATATTCTGAGAAGATACGAGCCAGATGCTGGTGGGATGATGTCAATTTCTTCCACCAGAAGGTGGGGATTGCATCTGGCCCAGGAGCAGCCCAGTTCTTTGTGCCCTTAAGAGCATTCCTGATCTCATATATTTTGCTCTAGTAGGTTTCGACTCTTTCTGCACTTGGAGGCTCATAAGTGACAGGGGCTTGCGGCTTAAGAAAGCGCGAAGGGTCAGATTGGAACAATCTGTTGTCCCTTCGCCTCTTGTACCGCTTTGCTAATGACTTTTTAATGGCCATTAGCGATCTTATTTTGCTTGTGTACTGCAGTCTGTTCGATGCGTCTTTTCAGGCTTAACTCAGGATTGGCAGGTGTTCGTCTGCCCTGAGTAAACCCTCGAGCCACATCATAGACTGCATTATTCAGTGCAAAAAGGTCTACACCGTCTGGTACCCGATGGTCGAGATCTTCGTTGGCACTAGCTAGATGTTCTGCAGAGAGCGTAATTTTCCGGAGGAAATTACCCTCTCTGCTGGTGAAGTCCTGTTGATTGGCGCCCTCAGGGGGAGGAGATGGGTGTTCTGCAGTGAGAGAAGGGCGGAACGGGAGTATGCTCCACCTCGGTGCGGCTGTCTCGGGTGTCAATGAGACTTCGTCCTCAGTCTCTGAAGCGTCTGATATTGAAGAGTCAGAGTCTGACTCTTCTTCTATCCGCTGTCGAGACTGAGTATACCGCACCTGTGATGCGAGCGCCACCTGCGTCAGTGGTTGTAGCTCTGGGTCAGGGATCGTCAAAAAGAGTATTTTCAATTACACATTACTCAATTACTGGGAAATTGTTAATCAGAAAAAAGAAATTATCAATTATTGAATAATCATTAATATCGAAAATAAAATTATCAATTACAGTATTAATTGATAATTTTATTTTTAAAATTATCAATTGATAATGTAATTTGTAATTTAATGGATCCAATTACAAATTAATAAAGTAATTTGTAATTTCGTAGATCCAATTACAAATTAACGGAGTAATTTGTAATTTTATAGATCAAATTACAAATTACTTTTGTAATTGATAATATTTTTGGTGAAATTACAAATTACAGGAGTAATTTGAAATTTTTTTTGCCAAATTACTAAATACAAAAGTAATTTGTAATTTAATAATTTAAATTTCTAAATTAATAATTAGTAATTTTACTAAGAATTAATTAAAATTTTTATTTATTTTGTGATGAAAGCATCACGTTCTCATAATAAGACAAAAAAAATGTTTTAATATGTATATCAACGATGCAACTTATGGTTCAATAATAAATTATGTGCTTTAAAGTTCACACATATATTTTGACCATAACACATGTGTTTATAACAACTTATTTATGTTTTAATGTTCGTCAAGATGTTTTAACGTTGAATCATACAATTAAACGTTCTAACTTATGTTTTAATGATTAAATATATGTTCTAACGAACTTATTCATGTTCGAATAGTCGAATATGTATTCTAATGTTCCGGTTTATGTTCTAATAATGGAGAATGCATTCTCAGAATTTTTTTTAATGTTCTAATCGTCCAATATTCGTTCAAATGTTCTAAATTATGTTCTAATGAACAAGAATATGTTTCAACGTTACATTATGTCTTCTAACGTTTCCACATATGTTCTTATGATGAAATATGTGTTCTTATGAACTTATTTATGTTCAAATGGACGAATATGGGTTCTAATGTTCCAGATTATATTCCAATAAACTAGAATATGTTCCAACGTTATATTATGTATTCTAACGTTTCCACTTATGTTCTTATGATGGAATATGTGTTCTAACGATCTTTTTTAAGTTCCAATGAACAAAAATATGTTCCAACGTTATATTATGTGTTCTTATGTTCCCATTGATGTTCCGACAATAGGGAATTCGTTCTAACGATCTTTTTTAAGTTCCAATGAACAAAAATATGTTCCAACGTTATATTATGTGTTCTAACGTTTCGACTTACGTTCTAATGATTGAATATGTGTTCTCCCGAACTTATTCATGTTCAAATGGACGAATATGGGTTTTAATGTTCCAGATCATATTATTAATAAACTCGAATATGTTCCAACGTTATATTATGTGTTCTAACGTTTCGACTTACGTTCAAATGATTAAATATGTGTTCTTACTCTCTCGTGTACGTTGTGATAATCAGAGATATTCGCTCATGCTGTATAAAAAAGTGAGCTATGCTTGAACTCGAACGCAACTTTGAATTTTATTAATGATTATCTTATGCGAATATTCATCTATTATACGATTGTCGATGATCATTAGTTCTAGTCTATACTGCATATAATTATGACCATTTATATCTCGCTCTTATTATTCGAGTAATGTCTTTTTTTTTTACATTGTTAATGATAATTATTGTTTTTTTCAACACACATTTTTGATGGCAAAAGTTTGCAAGAAAGACGGCAAATAAACTGGAGTGATTTATTACTAAAAGATGAATAAACACATAAATTCTTGAATAATAATGAAAATAGGGAGCAGCCCGGCCGAAGACTAGGGCTATTTTGTTTGTAGTCTATGATTACTCCGATAAATACGCAAGAATCAAAGTGGTTGCATGCGATTTAAAAAGTTCGTTATCTTGACAAAAAAATTTGTCTGCAATATTAAAAAAATAGTGGCTGTTAGCTCTCCACAATCTAAACAATTGATTGAAGAGATTTCCAGCTGTACCCACGAGGAGGACGCCACTTTTACAGCCAAAAAAATGTTTACCTACCTGTTCCACGTAAACTTTCCTTGATTGGAAAGACACGTACTGCTTGTGTACCTATGGATAATTTAAAAGTTATTACATCTAACGAAGAATTCGAATTTTTTTTTTTTAGTGTCGCTATGCAGACAATAAGTTTTTTAGTGTCGCTATGCAGACAATAATTTTTTTTTGTCGCTATGCAGACAATAAATATTTACTTTGAATTCGATGACGAATTGCATTTAATAAGTACTCGTATTTCAAAATTATTATCCGTCAGTTTATTGTATTTTGGTAAATTATACATTGTTGCATAACTGAATAATCTTTCAACCGCAGCAGAAGATGGTAACGGAGTATTGAATTTAATAAATACTTCTCGAATTTTTGGATATTTATTTAATAATTCCAAATCGGTTCGTCTTTCCGATAAAAATTTTTGAAAATCGGCTTCTTGGTCATTCGTTCCAAAGGGTTCTACACTTTGTACTTCATCATCACAAGAAAAATCAAAGAAGCTGTCTAATCCAGCACCGCGGTTTTCGTCTTGCACTGTTTTGTCTGTAGTGCTCTGAAGTGCTTCTTTTATTGCCATCATGACATTATTTTGAGCTGAGCTTGTCAAACACTGAATCCATTTCAATTTAAATGCTGGATGCGTTGCTGCAGCAACTGCACTGATTTTTCCTTCTTCTTCTACATTAAAGACTTTACTAAATCTAGTTTTTAGCCCATTCAGCATGGACGTTATCAAAGGCCTACACCATTGAGTGTTATTTTTCTGCAATACTACTAATTTTCTCTCTATTGAAATTAATGTAGGTAATAAATATCCATAATATGCTTTTTTTTCTCCTTGCAATATATCAATTGCATCGGCTATTGGCTGATTACATCGTATGTATTCATCCATAAATTTGAAGTCACTCTCTCTCAAATAGCAATCTTCATTCCAGAAAATATGTTTATCAACGATAAGTAACTCGCAATATATGCCATTGCATATTCTACATCATAATTTGAACAAAATGAGTGACTCAGGCCAAAAGGCACTTAAAATTCTACTTGACGAAAGTCATAAATAATCGGGTCAAATTTCTTCCAAATATTAGACGTTCTTTCGTTCATGGTGGAACTTATCAATCTGTTTTATTTAGAAGAAATAATCTGAATAGTTCCTTGTCAAACTAGTTGAGTGAAATTTTTATTCGCTGAGCAGTTAGTCTTCGTTGATCGTTCAAGCTATTCATTGGTTTGTAGATGGATTGAATTGAAAAAGTACTTTGTCACAACAATTGATAATATTTGGTGTTGATTTTGTGCATTCGGTATTATCACCCTCCAACTTAACCATCAGGAGTCTACATTTGGTAATCCTGGAACGAACATTTCATCCTAGAGAGTTATTCATCGTCTGCAAAGATACAACCAAGGCATTCCTAGTGAATATTGGCTGACCAACTGCCAACATTTGCTCAAAACTCAAGCAATTTTTAACAATCCACTTTTGGTAAGATGATCTAATTCATTTTTGCTTTTCTTAAAGCTTATGGTAAAAAAAAAGTTCCACTATAGACACCACAGTAGTTTAACGAGCAACTTAGATAGTCACCCTATAACTTTACCATGAGCTCACATTACTTTCATGGTCTGAGGTTGACTTCTACTAGTAAGGTTCGCTACAGATGATTGCAATAGCCAACAGCGCTACTCAGGTAATCATCTGGTGGCCTGAGAAGTCAACGTTTTGTTTGTGTACTCAAGAAAAAAACCGTAACGTTTCAAAAAGTCACTCTAGTTCAGCAGCGACTCGAGTGATAGCTAAATCGATAAAACTATTCTACTTCTGTTCTTCTCAGTAAAATTCTACTCTTCCAATAAGCATACATGAGTATAAGCTGTTTAATGACATTTATTCTACTTTAATTAAAAGTTTATTAACCATTCACGACTACAAGGAGAGCTGTTTGACTTACTACAATAATCCATCTAAAAATTCTATAGAAAAGAATAGTTGCGTTCGAGTTCGAGCATAGCTCACTTTTTTATACAGCATGAGCGAATATCTCTGATTATCACAACGTACACGAGAGAGTAAGAACACATATTTAATCATTAGAACGTAAGTCGAAACGTTAGAATACATAATATAACGTTGAAACATATTCTAGTTTATTAATAATATGATCTGGAACATTAAAACCCATATTCGTCCATTGGAACTTAAAAAAAATCGTTAGAACACATATTCCATCATAAGAACATAAGTGGAAACGTTAAAATACATAATATAACGTTGGAACATATTCTAGTTTATTGGAATATGATCTGGAACATTAGAACCCATATTCGTCCATTTGAACATAAATAAGTTCATTAGAACACATATTTCATCATAAGAACATTTGTGGAAACGTTAGAACACATAATATAACGTTGAAACATATTTTTGTTCATTGGAACTTAAAAAAGATCGTGAGAACACATATTCAATCATTAGAACGTAAGTCGAAACGTTAGAACACATAATATAACGTTGGAACATATTTTTGTTCATTGGAACTTAAAAAAGATCGTTAGAACACATATTCCATCATAAGAACATAAGTGGAAACGTTAGAATACATAATATAACGTTGGAACATATTCTAGTTTATTGGAATATAATCTGGAACATTAGAACCCATATTCGTCCATTTGAACATAAATAAGTTCATAAGAACACATATTCCATCATAAGAACATATGTGGAAACGTTAGAAGACATAATGTAACGTTGAAACATATTCTTGTTCATTAGAACATAATTTAGAACATTTGAACGAATATTGGACGATTAGAACATTAAAAAAAATTCTGAGAATGCATTCTCCATTATTAGAACATAAACCGGAACATTAGAATACATATTCGACTATTCGAACATGAATAAGTTCGTTAGAACATATATTTAATCATTAAAACATAAGTTAGAACGTTTAATTGTATGATTCAACGTTAAAACATCTTGACGAACATTAAAACATAAATAAGTTGTTATAAACACATGTGTTATGGTCAAAATATATGTGTGAACTTTAAAGCACATAATTTATTATTGAACCATAAGTTGCATCGTTGATATACATATTAAAACATTTTTTTTGTCTTATTATGAGAACGTGATGCTTTCATCACAAAATAAATAAAAATTTTAATTAATTCTTAGTAAAATTACTAATTATTAATTTAGAAATTTAAATTATTAAATTACAAATTACTTTTGTATTTAGTAATTTGGCAAAAAAAATTTCAAATTACTCCTGTAATTTGTAATTTCACCAAAAATATTATCAATTACAAAAGTAATTTGTAATTTGATCTATAAAATTACAAATTACTCCGTTAATTTGTAATTGGATCTACGAAATTACAAATTACTTTATTAATTTGTAATTGGATCCATTAAATTACAAATTACATTATCAATTGATAATTTTAAAAATAAAATTATCAATTAATACTGTAATTGATAATTTTATTTTCGATATTAATGATTATTCAATAATTGATATTTTTTTTTTCTAAATTATCCATTACAGAAGTAATTGATAATTTTGCCCTATAATACTACAAAAAAAAATATTAATGCCGAACCCTGCTCTGGGTGCATTTCGCACCACAGAGTATGCAGGTGCCTGGCATAGCTTAAGGTCTGTGGCTCGCATCTTTTCCAACACTGCATTAAATCCCGTCTCAGTTCCTCTGTCCACCTGAGACGCTGTAGGGGTTGTCCGTGGTCGTATAAATTGGAACGTATCGTAAGGCCCCTCCCAACTGTTCCATGGCTCTCATCCAAAGAGGGCCGGTTGTGGGAGGCTGTTGCAGGTATATTTTGAGGAACCTGTTAATGTTCTTTGCAGGGGTGGTTAACCCACTGCAAAAGTGGTAATGTTTAACGGAACCATGATGGATAGTTTCGTTCCTCACGTCCAGAAGGCCACCACCTGTGAGGAAGAAAAACTGGCTGTACGGACTTATTATTATTATTAATTATTATCTCTCGAAATAAATCTTGAGTTTCTCTTCAACCTTTCTCGAAACGTTCCTCCAAACGAATCTGATCTCGATCTAGTCTTTCTTCCAACTGATTTAATCTCATCTCTAAAACTAGAAGTCCTCCAGTAGAACCGTCTTCGACACAATCGGCATATTGAGTTCTCCTTCTAGCTCGAGTTTGTCTCCGATTTGGACTCTTCGGCATGATTTTTTTTAAAAATGTTTTTCAAAAGTCCCTAACAAAAATATTCACGACACGCGAAACGAACCACTTTCTGACACCAATGTAAAATAAGAGCAAATAACAACTTCGGAAAATCAATAAATAAAGAAAAATGTTCATTAAAAATTGATTGATTGTTTTAAAAAAACTCTCCCTTCATTGCTACAAACAATCTAATCGTTAAGCAATCGTCGTTAACTAACAAACTGTCATTAATCTAATAGTCATTAGATGGCAACATACAAATATTTTATAATATCATAGAAAGATTCCTGCACAAGAAATGATCTTGGCTTGTCGTTCTTGGTGACCGGTACATTCACCAAGATCATATCACTTTCATCCACAATATTCTCAATTGTAATGTCGCACAGTTCTTATTGTCTTCATGCGCCGGTGACTCCAAAAATTAAAGCAACCTGTTGATCAATTAACGAATTAATAAATTGCATAATTTATATTTTTTTATTGTCACTTAATAAAAATTACTCACTTTCATTGCAAAAAATTCATTGTCTGGAGCTGACGTAATAATAATGAAATTTTCTATTTTTTCGGCGCTCAAAACTTTCGATTTTTTAGCGACGTATCCGTTATGGTTTTGTTTCGAAAATGCAATTAAGCCTGAGTAATTATGGATATTTATGGAATGTTTCATATTCACAACACTTCGCAACATAGAATATATCGCCCACAAACTTGATGATTTCATGGTTTCTAATAGCAAACTAAAATATGCTATAAAAACTATCTCTGCAAAAGAATTGATCCTATTCTCCGATTGCCAAGTCATGAACTTCTCATATGTTTGCTCATATTTTTTTTTCGAGTTTACCAGTAATAAATTACTCCGTATTTCGTTAGCTCGTTGAACAATATCCGTAGGTATTTCTTCTTCTCCACTTGTTAAATTGCTGTCCGGTATAATGTTCGATTCATTCATGATTGACAACAATCACACTCACACTTTGTTTTTGGAACTTCTCACTTTTTTTCACTGCAATAGAATTGAAATGTTCTCTACAAAGAATGTCAAAAAACTATCTCTTCAATTGTTTAACAACAAATTTGTGTTTGAAAAGACATTAAAATAATGTAGAAGAATAGTGGGGGGACATTTTCAGGTAGTGAGTTGAACATTTCATTTTAGATATGATGATCATAGAAGAAAGTAAATAGAAAAAATTTTTAAACTTATTATCGGTAAATGCTTAGTTTAAAATTATAAAACAATAAAATGAAAAGGTTTTTTGCCTAAAATTGCTCATCGTGGAACCTAAACAAATATAAACTTTCCATTACTTCTATTTTCAAGAAAAATTTGTTAAATTTTATCTAACATTTTATTTCAGCAATATTTTTTAAAATATTATTGTGAAATAATAGAATGAGAATAACTATCATTAAAAGTTAGTTTATTAAAAATGACGGATTCAAATACAGAATCAAAGACAAGACGTCTAATGTTAGCTAGTCTCAGTCAAAATCTGGAGATAAACAAACTCTCCCCTCGTTGCTATAAACAATCTAATCGTCGTTAACTAACAAACTGTCGTTAGTTAATCCATCTATAGATGGACACACATATATTTTACAATATTTCAAAATATGTACCCTCTATGAGAAGGTAAAATGATTTTCAATTTGACGACATAATCCGTACGAATAAAACAATAAAGATACCTACATTTAAAGGTCCTTTGAATTGCTGGATAGAAGTGCTTGAGTGTTTTTATGCAGTTTTAACACGTATAGATGGCGCAGGAGGCATTTGCCGTGTGTAATGTTGAGGCTGACAGCCAACCGTGGGAAATCAACAATTCACCGACCGAAAACCCGTAGGATAAATAGGCATTTCCTCCGAATGCGTAGTAAAAAAGAATTAATAGTGTTGAGAATTAATTAATTCTCAGTTTAAATTTGCCAGCTGACAGGAACTTCGGCGGCCATCTTGGGACTGGGTCGATAACCAATCGACCAAACAATCAATAATTCTTAATTTAGTCAATCATTTGACTAATTTTCAGTGTCCCTTTTGACTAATGAAGTTCCTGTCGCCATTCTTTCACTGTTCTCGTTCACGTGTACACGCCATTCTTATTCATTCTTAACCAATCTTACAAGTTTGAGTCAATCATCAGTACTAGTGCTATTGTAAATTATCAGAGCCATTCAAGCTTCATTTTAAAACTAAAATCAAGTAATATTTCAAGACTTTTTATTGCAATTCAAGACATTCCATCAAGATTCATTTTGCATTGCATTGATAGGCTAACGCCACGTGCACAATCACATTCTTGCTCAACTTGAGAAGCTGCTGAGCTCGTGTGGGAGGTCAATAATACCGAACACACCAAGTTGAGCATATTTTGGACATTCAATTCAGATTCAGTATAATTAAAATAGACATTCAGTGATTTTAAGCGACATTCAGTCTTCCCAGTTAGTAACACAAAGTTGTCTGTGTATTTAGTGTACCTGTTAGTGCTTAAAATAAAGATACTTTATTTCTTATAAAACCTGACTTCCGTTTGCTCTGTTCCGGCACAATCATCCCTGTCCTTAAACGGTCAGGTTTATTCACAAGTTGAGATTTTCTCAACAAATGGATATAGAAGAATTATCCCGAGGGGGAAATGAAAACCTGGTTTAAAAAAACTAAACTTGAAATCTACTAGTAGATTTGGGAGATCTGTTTCAGTACTCCACAATAATGATTTATATATAAATGAAAACCTGGAATAGTCTTCAACTTGTCACTTTCGTCCTTTTTCAAAGAGTTTAAACCTATTCCAGACATAGAAAAGTCTAGTTCGAGTTTACTAATTATACTAGTAATACGATGTCGTTATAGTTAGATCAGGCCGTAAAGTACTGGCCTAAAATTATCAATTACATTTTAACAGACGACCATTATTAATTGTTTTAACATTAACTTCTATTTTTTTACTGTTATAATTTAAATATTTGGAACAATTTCGATAAAATTTAATTTTATATCTTAATATAAATAATTAATCAATGTTACTCCTGTTAAGAATTTATTTTTAAGAAACTTCTTTCTTCTTCCTTTTGTTAGCAGTTAATGAATTAATTGATTTATTATAATTCTTCTTTTTAATTCTTTCATCTTCCTTTATGAATGAATTAGCCCATTCTATAGGAAAATAATACTAATTGTTGCTCAATGCAAATAAAAATTTTGACAAATACTACTTATCAAAAAGTTCTCCATATAAGTCCGGATCAATCCCGGGATGGAAGCCACCTATTCCTAGTGCTCTATATTTTTTTAATTTTTTCCATAAATTTCATTCAAATATAATTTTACGAGCTGTTTCCATTGATATTTTCTATTAATTTTACTGTATCTCGTTATACATGCAGCAGTTTCAATTGGCAAGTGAATTTCGTAATTTCAACTGATTTTTAAATGGGTTTTTGGGTCAGCAATTTTAAATTCGGCAGGAAGCTAGAAATTAATTGATAATATTAATAAACATTGGTTAAAAATACTATATAAATATTATTTTTAAACTATTCAAATCAATTGAAATAATTTTTACTTTATCAGGACGGCGAGATGGAACCAATGACTTTTTAAATACATCATTAGCCTTTTCTACAGTTTATATTATTGATATATTTTCTACATGTATTTCAAAAAATCCTGTTTTAAAAGTAACACCTTATTTTCCTCAAGTTCCTTGGAATGGTTCAGCTGTCAAGTTGATTCTCTATCTGGTTTATTTTTGTGTTGTGAATAAAACATCATTTCTAGTGTTGCCTCTACCATTCTCATAAAACTTACATCACGATCTCTATTTCTCACGTAATCCTTCCATCTTGAAGGAAGGCTCTTGATCCATGTTGAAGTGACTGAAGAATCAGTCCATAGATGTGTGGGCACGTCAATTATCTCTAAAATTCTCTTCACGTAGCTGACCAGTTTAGTGAGTAAAACTGCAGCATTTAACTCGAGTCTCGGTATAGTTGATGGTTTCAAGGGAGCTACTAAAGACTTAGTACAGACAATAGTAGATGAGCACTCTCCAGATTTGTTAGTAACCTTCAGGAATACCACAGCAGCCATCGCAAGTTGCGAGGCATCAGAAAATCCATGGATCTCAACAGATGATGATGAAGAAAGATTCAACCATCTAGGAATGCTGATGATGTTGACTCGGGAAAGATTCTCTTTGAATTTATTTCATTTTTGGCTCAACTCAGTAGATAACAGCTCGTCCTAATCAATTTTCTCTAACTAGAGCTCTTGCATGAGCATTTTGGCTCTCACTAGCATAGGAACTAGAAAACCCAGAGGATCAAATAGGCGGGAAATCTCAGATAGAACAATTCTTTTAGTAACTTGGTCAGATAATTACTCAGAATATTTGAATAAAAACTGGTCAGTCATGGGATTCCATGAAAGACCGAGAACTTTTACTGAATTCTCCTTCTCTTGAATCTCAATCTGAGATGATTGACTCTCAAGATCTATTGTAGCTAGTACCTCAGAAGAATTGCTTGCCCATTTCGCAAGGGGATTAGCTGAAGAAATAGCTTCAACAATTGTCTCTCCTTCTTCATATATATCATCCACGTAGCAGCCCTTGAGAATAGGCTAGACAGCCATTGCAAATTTCTCACGTTCATCCTCTGCTAGTTGCAACAGAACTGTCACAGCACGGTAAGAAGCATCATTAATCTGACGGAACATCTTTGTGATGTCTGTTGTGAATACAACTCGATGTCTTCTGACCCCAAGTAACACATCTGATAGATCTGGTTGGATTTTTGAACCAATGTGAAAAAGGTCGATCAACGAGGTGCCAGATATAGTGTTACTGGACCCGTTGAACACAACTCGTAGCTTAGTTGTAGTACTCTGCCCTCTCAGAACTGCATGATGAGGAATAAAGTAGATTGGTGACTCAGAAATTGTAGTAGGAGCTCTTTTCATGTGATCTAGATTCTCGTACTCCTTCATAAATTCAGAGTAAAGTTGACCATACTCTGGGTTAATGTCTAGACGTTTCAACACACCTCTTTGCCTTACTAGATAACTCACCAAGGAGAGTAGGCAATGCTCTTAGTGGTAATCGTACAATATATCGACTAGTCTCATCTCTAGTATGTGTTCTCTTGAAATGGTCTTCACATTGTTGCTCTTCAGGACTCAATTTAGATGCGGTCGACTCACTAATTTTTTCTTGAGCCCAGAATTTACTGATTAAAGAACGCCATTCTTCATTAGATGTTAAGTGACGACAGTGAGATACATCTCCACCGAGCTTCAATTGTGCAGAACCGTAGGCTATCCAACCAAAAATAGTGGATTGAGCGATAGGAGTTCCACTATCTCCTTTGATAACTCCAGACAGCATGATCTCACTCATTGGAATAGCACCAAGCAAAATGTCGATAGGTTGTAAAGTCTTGTATGCTGGATCAGCAAGATTCAGACCATCTAGATGGGGCCAGCTGGCCATCTCAAGATTCTCGGTAGGGAATTGGGAAGTAAATTCACTCACATTGAAAGTCTACGTAAGTATAGACAGCTCAGAATATCTTGATTGGAGTTTTAGTAAACAAACTCCTTTTGTAATTCCACCAGAAGAGTTTCCAATGCCCTTCAGGGGGATACTCGATGATTGTTTTGACACTTTCAATGATTTGAAGAATTTCTCTGAGATTAAAGATAGTTCAGAACCAGGATCAAACAATACTCGTGCTTCTACAGGCTTCCTTTGTGGATGAATAACTAATACTCTGCCTGTGGCAAGTAGGACAGAGGCTTTCTCAGTCTCTCTTCTCTGTTTCGACGTAGAGATACCGGATAAGAGCAATGGGTAGTTGGTGCTGCAATATGTAGGTCTCTCTCGACGATGGATAATGCTTTCTCAGAAAATTTACTCGATGCTCTCGACTCTGGGTTTGCTGCATGAAGCAGATTGCTTCGTGCATTAGATAATTCATTCTCAGTTCGTTCAGCGATGAAGCAGTACGTCAACTCACTGGTAGACAACTCTCTCTTGATGTTGTCTGCATTAAGCAGTTCGCTCAAGATAATTCGCTGTAGATGATTCATTCTCGAAAGTGGTTGAAGAAAGTGTACTTAGGACCCGCTCAGATGTCCTCAAGAGTCACTGCTCTGTATAGAAGTAGATGATTCACTCGTAGTTGCTTGGGAGGCTCTCCACTGTTCCCTCGCCTTGCATCGCCCCACACGTCTGACATCTTTTCTCGCTAATGCAATCTTGGACCCTATGCCATCCAAGACAGTTGAAGTAGAGGCGTCGCTCCTTCACGGTCTTTATTTCCTTATCTACCGTAAGAGCTCTGAACTTTTGACACCAGAGGATGAAGTGCTTCTGGCGACCCATAGCACACTCGTTGTGTGCGTCTCCACTGGCGTACCCGATCATGTAGTAGCTGTATAACTCACTGCAGGCTTCTTTCTCGTAGTTGAGAATGCTGCAAGCTCTTCTGCTAGCGCCTCCTTAAACACCTTAGCTAATGCTGCACTCGTCGACGTCTTACCTCTAGATGGTCTGCTCGTATAAGGTAACTCTTTCTGTACTTGCTCAGAACCCTCCAAGGCTAGAGCAGTAATCTCTAGGAAGTCTCGGAGTTTATCATAAGGCGGGAACTCTTTGGAGAGACCCATCTTCGTCTCCAATTTGGCCATCATGCTTGGACTTAGTTTATTGAGGGTCACGGTAATAAAGAACGGATCTGAGTTACTCACTGGTGATCCTAACGCCTTGAGTGCATTAAGAGACCTAGCAATGGTAGCAATAAGACCCTTCAACTCTGTGGCTGATCCATCTGTGAATCGCGGATAGTTGATAATTTCCTCAACATGTTTTTTGATTAAAACTCGGGGATTATCGTACCTTCTGACCAGTAGATCCCACGCTGGTTGGAATGACTTGTCTGTCGGAGGTTGACTAGCCACCAAGTCCTCCGCTTCTCCTCAAAGTTAATGTTGATTACGGAATAATGTAATCTCTGGAGCTGCAGCTGACTCTCATATTCTGATTGAGCTGCCATCTTGAAGGTACTTTATTTTAGATAATGTACTCGTAGAAAATTCACTCACTATATCTGCTCACGACTATGACGACTCACAGCCACATAAAAAGTCTTGTAAACCGGTGTCCACTTGGCACCTGAGCAGCACAAAATTAACTCTCTCACGAGAACTCAAAACAGTTTTAATCACTGCGATTTTCCTCAAACCGTATTCACATCCAGCTCAGAGAATTTTTCTCAGTAATGGAAAATGAACTCGAGTGCTGGAATGTGAGGAAGAATGAGGAAGGATCACAAAAAATTGTAACTTATCAATTTTAAAATAAATAAACTACTCTATTTATTTTTTATTGCACAAGTTAGTATTTGGTTCAAAAATCACACTTGCTTTGGTGTAGATAATTCACTCTCAAGATGTCTGATTCTTAATCACGTGCGTTTTGGCGTCACTTTGCAAACTTACGCTTGACTTGAATAAATTGTACTTTGAGCTGGAACCGATTGTTCACCTAAACCCTTTATGACTATCTCAATAATATTGAACTCACTCGAAACTAATTGATGCTTATAAACTTGTTGTTTTCTCAAGTATAAACTCTTAGCAAAAATAAGCGTACTTTCTCCTCAAGATATATAATGCAACTGGTGAAAGTCTAAAAAGAAAAGTTGGACTATCACCCCCAAATTTTGATTGGTCACTCCTCTGTGATTGGCTCGTTGAGTTACTAAATAGTAATTTGCATGTTAATTAGTGGAGGAGGAATTTGAAGGATAGATGCGGGGCTCTTAGAATTTTTCTACAGCACTACCATAAGAATTTTGTGTAGAGCTTTGTCACAATGAAATTGACTCGAGACTTCACTCAATCAGAGAGGTTAAGGAATCTGTCAGTCGGTTGACTGAACAATATTATTTTCACGACTTTTGTTACATTCATTCAATTTTCTTTTCCT
This sequence comes from Chelonus insularis, assembly GCF_013357705.1. Classification (NCBI taxonomy): domain Eukaryota; kingdom Metazoa; phylum Arthropoda; class Insecta; order Hymenoptera; family Braconidae; genus Chelonus; species Chelonus insularis. The sequence goes on from NW_023276656.1 coordinate 417,125, forward strand.
TTCTATGATTGGTTGATGAAATATTCTAATATTATTATCATAAATATTCCCTTTCTTGTCCCTTAAAAAAGTAGAAAGATAGAAGTTGAACTAAGAATTATCTCAATCATAGGGAAAGTGTTATCAGACATAACCTGGCAAGTGGCTAGTACCAAATATTCAAACCCCCTATTCAGTCGACTCTTTACCATTACATCGCTGAACTTCAAACTTGGATTTCAATCTATGGGTCTAAGTTCATCATGAAGAAGAGTTGTCATAAAGAAATGTGTTTTGACTTTCCTGCAGAAGTTCAGTCAAAAAGGGAATGAATGTAAGGTGTAACCTATTGTCATAAATTATGATTAGCGCGAATCACGCAATCAACTTAGTTAAAAAAATTCGATCAGACGTCTCTTCAATTAGCCACGAAGTCTCCTAATTTGCAACACTCGTTCTCCTCTGCCGTGGGACGTCGCCGAGGATAGATGCATAAAAAGCGAGCTCTGTCAATTTCTTCTCTTCAAATATCATAACTGGCCAGTTTGACTACAATTCTTGACTTTGGAAGATTAGTTTAGAACGAAACAGGCATATTTTGGCACGGATTGTGAGTGGTGAGATTAAACCAAGAGGATCAAAGATTTGAGCAATCTCTAAGAGGATGAGTCTTTTGGTGAGTTTTCGAGTTTCAGTTGGTGGCTTAAGTATGAAGAAAAATTGATCAGATGTTGGTGACCAATCTAGTCCTAAGACCTTTGTGCCACTTTCAGATGAATCAGTGAAAGCATGAGGTTTTGATTTTTCCTTTGCTTCTGCCTGAGCGCATTGGTTGAGTTTCAGGTGATTGCTAGTCCATTTTGCAAGCGGGAACCCGCCCGCCATGCAGAGGTTTGACACCCGGTCTGCTGTTTCTTGGAGCTCTGGAAGAGTTTCGGTGCCTCCGAAGATATCGTCGACGTACTTTCCCTGTGTGAGTGGGTTGATTGCAAAAGGGAATTTATGACCTTCATCCTCTACCAGTTGTAAGTGAACACGTCCTGCTAAATATGGAGCTCGTCTAGTTCCATACGTAACAGTAGTGAGATGATCATGAGCTGGATTGTTGTGTTCGTCGACCCAAAGATGCGTTGTAAATCCCAGTCTCGTTGATCCACCGAGATCTGGCGAAACATTTTAGTGATGTCAGTTGAGAAGATGAATTTATGACGACGAATCCACAACAAAACATCCATAATATCTTTCTGTAGTTTTGGTCCAGTGTGAAGGATGTCATTGAGTGCAATTCCTGATTGAGTTTTTCGAGATCCGTTGAATACCACTCTCAACTTGGTAGTTTTACTATCTTCTCGAAGAACACCGTGATGAGGCGAATAAAATGAGTGTTGAGTACTGTCCGTAGACTGGTGAGTTGGTAGGTGACTAGATAAGCACTCCTTGGGAACCCTCAACCCTCCCGGAGCCGAAGCACCATGTGCCAAAGTCATCCCCTTAGAACGATCATCCAGAGCACCACTGTTATTGATGAATCCAGCTACTGACTGATCTGAAATCTTTTTCATGTGACCAAGTGTCTCGTATTCTTTGAGAAACGATGAGTACATGTCCTTATAGGTTGAGTTCTTGTCCAACCTTCGTAAAAGATGTTGTAAACAATGATGAGCAGTTCGTGATGAGTCCCCAAGTTGAGAGGGTGATGAAATGAGTGGCAGGCGTACTATGTAACGACCTGTTGGATCTCTTGAGTGCGTTGATTTGAAATGAGCTCCACAAGCGGCTTCATCTGTAGTCAGTTCGTTGGCTGATGATACAGGAACTTCCTCTTGTGCCTGAGATCTCAACTCAGGTTTAATTATCTGACCATAAACGTCTGCGCCAAGTATAATGTCAACAGGTCTGGCTACCATGTAGTCTGGATCGGCCAACTGCGAATCCGCGAATTGTGGCAGTGGACCAACCATACCAGAAAATGATGGTAATAACCCAGTGCGATCCTTGAGTATGTGAGCGCCGACGTTGACTGCGTCTGTTGAGTACCTGGACCTTAGTGTGAGTGCAGCTTTCCCCTTTGCCCGACCAGCTTGCGCTGGTCCTACTCCAGTGATTGACAGCGATGAGCGTTGTCATGGTAGTTTGGCTCGCTTCATCAGTGCTTCTGAAACCAAAGAAACTTCAGAACATGGGTCTACGAGAATGCGTACGGTATGAGTGTGAGCAGGAGTGATAAGGTTAGCTACGCTGGTTGCGAGGAGAATTTGTGAGCAGTGAGTATTTTCAGAGGAAGCATTAGGTGAGTTTGATAGGCTATGATCTGCATTGATGAATGCATGTGAGTTATGGTGTTGAGTATTTGAATTTGTGAGGGCGCAAGAGTGCAAATGAGTGTTGTTGAGTGCAGGAGACTGTGTAACAGTCTCGGCATTTTCGTCGAGGCACCTTGCGATTCTCCCAAGCCTCTTTGGTGCTCGTATCAAGCTTGGGCGTCAGGAGAGGTACCAATAGGTGATCCCAGTGCTGTACTGGTGAGCCCAGAGCTTTGAGTGCGTTGAATAAGTCAGTAAGTATGCTGATGAATCCATTGACTGCGTCAGCCGACTTGCTGGTGAGTTGTTGCAGCTTCAGAAGTCGGTCGACTTGAGGAGTTATGAGAAGTTTCTTGTTCTCATAACGCTTGGTCACTGTCTCCCAGGCTGACTCGAACATTTCGCCTGTTGGAGGCACAGAGGTGAGCAAACTCTGTGCTTTGCCCTTCAGGCTACTCTTCAAGTATCAGATCTTCTTGACGACAGGCATCGTGAGGTGATCCTTGACCATTGCGACAAACAAGTCGTGGAATGGCCTCCAGTCACTATACTCCCCATTGAACTCAGAGATGGTAATCTCCGGAAAATTATCCTAGAGCAATGATTGAGCAATTGAGTGCTGAGCCTGTGGAAGATGTTGAGTGCGCATATGATATTCTTCCTTTATCATCTGAAGACATTGAGTGTAGTGTCTGAGTGCTGTTTCGTAAATCCCCTTTTTTACATAGTCAGACTCCATGAACTCTTGAGTGCAGTTACTGATGAGTGCATTGTGCTCGTCGATAAAGTCACACCAAAAGGTATCTACGACGTCTTGTTTGGCGAGCAAGTCAGCGGTTGTGAGTGATGAGTTCAAAAAGGTCTCTAAATTATTGGCCTCTTCTAACAAGATCCTGTGTCGTCTATATTTGATTTTATGGCGATACATGAGTGAAGCCGACTGTAAAGAGGCCTTGGAAACAGGGGATTTAGGCCTGCTCTTGGTCTTCTTTGTGCCTCCAGCATCAGTGCCGAGCTGCTGTGATGGACCAGCATCAGTATCTGGTTCGTCGTGAGTGTCTGATTTACTCGTGGGCTCTTGACTCTGATGATTAGATGATTGAGTGCATTTCCTGGCACATCAGGTGTCTCAGGTTCTCTTTTCTTCGACTCTGCTATCTTAAATAGTTGATGAGTTCACCTACTAAAGCACCGTTAAATTGAAAATTGAGTCCAAAAAAAATAATAATTAAATTAATAAATAATTATAATGAGTCTATGAGCTCTAATTATTACAATAATGTGTCAAAAAAAATTAATCGTGAGTAAAATAAATAAAAATGAGTCTAGAAAATAATGAGCACCACTGTTAATGAGTTTAAATGAGTGTCACTGTACATAAAAATGGTTGAGTTTCAGTTTAAGACAAGCACCACTATAAAGTGTGAATTGAGTGTCACTGATATAAAGTTAAGTTTGATGATACTCACTAAGCACCAAAACAAAACTGGGTATTATTGGTAAAGAATGTCTCAGCACTTGCGCGCGACAGCGACTCAAAGTATCGTTTACGTCTTGAAACAAAGAGCACAGAGAGTTCGGTGAGTGCATGAGCACTAAAATCACTGCGCCATTGATCGAGTTAATCCGACTTGAAGGACCATAAATATGTATAATAATGATATAGGATGAGTAAAATGCCGGGTTAACGTGATCGAAAATGTACAACACTTATTCAACACTGATAAATTTTATTAAATAATAGGCAACAATAATCACAGTTCGAAAGTAAATGAGTGTATGAGTTCACTTGAGTTTATAAAGACGATGAGCACTGATAGTACACTAGTGAATGAATGTTTGAATGCACTACGACGTGGGTAGTAAGGCCGCGTTGTTAATGATGAGTCCAGAATTTATGACTACAGTAAAAGTTATGAATTTCTTGAACACTAGATGAGTTTAGTGAGCTGCTGAAGTTAATTGTTGAGCACTAATTATGATCTCGATGATTACTTGAGAAGTAATCATCATCGCGGTTCAGCAACAACTCGTCGACAATCGAGTTTCATCGAGAAAAATCGTGAAGCCCGGAATTCGGCGTGGTGATGAGTGATGAGTGTTCTGATTGGTTACCGGCCAGGTGACCAGATTTGAATTATTGAATTGAGCGAGGTTAGCTATTCAGTAATTAATTACTGAACAAAATGTCTGTCTCTAGACACTCTAGGGCACTTGGCGATGCGTAACAATGGACTCAGGTGTCTGTGAGTCTTTTTGTAGCGTGTATAAAAATCAGTGATATTTTTCACATTTTTAAGGGACTCAAATTTTATTCAACGATACATAATTGAAATAAATAAATATTTTATTACTAAGAAATAGATAAATGACGATCACAAATGGGTTTTGCCGCCAATTTTCTTCACGCGTTCGACTTGTTTACGCGTAGAGATTAAGATCTTTTCGTCGTAACCAACTTCGCGTTCAATTCTATAGAAATCTCGGTTGATATGCGCGCATTCATAAACACGTCACCAATAGAACAAAGGTTCTCGAAATTTCCAAGAATTCAATTAAAGAAAGAAAATTTAAGTTTTATATTAGCTGAAAAATGAAAGTTATTAATCTCACAAAGCGTGAGGCGAGTGAGGAAGAATATAGATACAACTGATATAAAAATCTCTTGAAAATTAGAAATCAAATTAGTCATAGAATAAAAATACAAATTATTAATAATCTCTAATTAATAGTTCAAGAAGAAAATTCGATTCCGAGGGAGTTCGAGCGCCAATTGAGATGTTCTGGCGGGAAATGGCTTCGCGCCAGAAAAGAAAGAAAAATATTTTAGGGGGTTTAAAAATAGATGTAACTGTTGAATAGCATGAAGGGTAGAGAATCAGACTTTTTTTATGGAAATAATTATTGAACTTTAGGTTATATATAGTATATGCAAACTGAACTATTGTTACTAAAAGAACTATTGTACTATTTGTTTTCTTTCTTTGGTATTTCGGATGATTTTTTAACCAAGATACTCGGGCTGGAAATCTTCCCTAGAATTATCTCAACCTGGAAAAGCTGCGTGTGTGTAAATTCGTTCTCACTTACGTTGTGGAGCTTCTCGAAGTTCGGCTTCGGTGAGCTAATAGCAACGTGGAATATGAATACGAAATAAGGAGAAGCGACAGATATATAAAAAAAATAATAATTTATACAATTCCATTCACATTGTGATTGAAATTACTTTATACTACCTGTAGTACACACTATTTACAATCTGTACAAGTGTACTACCACACTCCGCCGTCCCCTATACGGCCTGAAATTAATAATAATTTATACAATTTCACTTAAATTATGCTTGAAATTACTTTATACTACCTGTAGTACACACTATTTAGGGCGAGTTTCATCAATAACCTCGGGTTATTGTATACCAACTTAAAATTGAAAAAAAGAAGAAGTTGTCTTTAGCGCCACCTGGCGGGTAAATGACAAACTATTTTTTATTACCAAAACAGAAAGTACACATGGTTGACCGGCATAAAGTTTATTGTATAATTGTGAGTTTAAACGAATATTAGAATGAACAGGTAAATATTTGTCATTTATAATATCTTTTTATTTAAATTAAACCTAATCTTATTCATAATTATTGCATACAGTATGTAAACAATTGAATTAATCAATAAAAAGTATGCAATAAGCAGTGAAAATGAGATAAAGGCAAATATCAAAAAAAGTAATGTTATGAACTTATTTTTTTCCACAGTTATCAATGTAAACGTAATTTTTTATAATTTTTTTCTTATTACAAATAAAATGTATACAATATAATGTATTTGCTCAGGACAATATATAATTTTATGCTACTGCTTCTCTTTGATGACGACGATGATGACATTGTCAGAAGACCTGGTATCATTCGTTCTCGAATAAATTGGTTCGATTTTTTCGACGATGATGATTTTGTTGAAAGATTTCGCTTAACAAAAGCGATGACAACAAAAGTTTTTGACCAAATAGAAGCTGTCATTTCTCACGACACCGAAAAGTATATAAAAAATCTGATATTACATACACATTAATAATAAAGGTTCATTTCAATTTTATTTACATTATTTGATATTCATTTCAATTTTCAGAAATAATGCAATTCCAGCAATTATCCAGATGCTCGTGACTATGCGGTTCCTAGCTACTGGATCATTTTATATCACTGTAGGTGACTTCACGGGCATAAGTAAAACTAGTGTTTGGCGGATAATACACCGAGTGTCAGAAGGAATCGCTGGATTGAGAGAGCGTTACATCTACATGCCTCCTCGTCAAGAAATTAGAGCTGTCCACTGTCGAAATTTCAATCGAGCTGCTTTTCCTCGTGTATTGGGTGCTAATGATTGCGTTCACGTTCGGGTCCAATCGTATGGTATGTATGCTGAATCATTTTGTTATAAGTAAATAATTTGTAACAATTCTGAAAAATAATGGAACCTAATACGTCAATATGACAGGAGGAGATCATGCAGAGTTGTTTCGAAATAGAAAATCATTTTTTCTATCAACACCCAGGTGATAGTCAACTCTAGGTTGGAGATCATGGATATTGTAGCACGATGGCCAGGATCGGCGCACGATGCTACTGTATTTGACAATTCGAGAATAAAAAGAAGATTCGAAAATGGTGAATTCGATAATTCGTTATTAGTCGGTGATTCTGCATATTCTCAAGTGCCATTTATAATGTCACCATTACAAAATCCGACAACTCGAGCGGAAATTCATTATAATGAATCCCAAATTCGAACTCGAGCGATGGTCGAAAGGTGTTTTGGCGTTTGGGGGCGTATGTTTGCTGTTCTCACCATTGGTTCCAGATTTTTTAAACCAGAGTCAACATTGACAGCAATAATTGCATCAGCTGTGTTGTATAATGTTACTCGACAAGCTATTCCTCCCCCACTTATAAATCAAAGAGGCTATGACAGGATTCCTGCTACTCATCAGCCGTTTGTGCAGAATCAGCAGAGAAGAATGATTCATAACTATTTTCATAAGTACGTTTTAATACTTTATGTATGTAACGAATCTCATATTGTATTTTTTGAGTTAATAACATTCTATTTTGTTTCAGTTTACGTTAATTTCTTTTTCAACTTTGTGATCGGGCACAATTGTCAAGTAATTTTTGGTTGTTATCAACCGTTATTCAGTAATCCGTAATCACTTGATGATTGTACAAGTTTTCATTTATTATTCTAGAAAATTATAACACGATATTTACACAGTTAAGTCCTTAAACTCCTGCGACGATCAATTCAAAGTGTGAGTTGATGAGTTTTTGGGTAAGGACCTCAGTTCTCTTGGCAATTAGAGAGGCGTCCTTCAGGAAATCCTCCAATCCCTGGAATTCCATGCAAATAGATACACGAGGGGGGTTACCCAGAATAATTGCGTCCACACATGTATGTATGATAATAACTTGATTACAAGAATTCTTTTACAAACACGTGCGGGATTTTTCTCCCCTGACCTGAAGCGGCTCAGCGTATTTACGAACTTGCTTCCAGAGTGGAATAATTATCAGTACCAAATTAAGATGCGACTCGGGTACGGGACGGAGTGCAACAATTAAACAAGTAATATAAGAAGTTACAAGTGAAATATTTTACAATGTTTCTTAAGCGGCGCACCGTGGCTTGACCCGATGCTCTTGACAGATAATCTGAAGCGAGCTCATCGACCTTGGTGCTGGAACTTCTTCAAGTGTTGTTGACTCCTTCCTGGGACTGCTGGCGTGGTTTTACGTTGCGTCAGGATGTTGTAGACCCACGTTGGACTATCCCGGTGTCCTTCACTGCAGTGTACGGTGGTTCAATATCTCCTCTAGCTTCTGGGACGGCTATTTCTTCAGAAGTCACAATACCACGATCGCGTTTTCCAGTTCTTGATCTAACTTCCGGTACAGTATCAACTCAACAAACAGCTCACGAAGAGCGAAATGTACTTCTGCCTTGACTTGATGACGGCGTCAGCCCAACTATAGTCGAACTGAGAAAAGAGTTCCTCAGTTGCTTCAATGCTTTCGGGCTCCCCACCACTGATTTTCTACCCCTTCTACCATGTTTTTTACTACTGCGTAAGCGTACAAGAGCACATGAAGAGCATCTAAGGAACACTCTTCTCAGTACGGCTCTCAGTCGCCGCGGTGTGCTTCCGGCGTCGTTGTCAGGACCCCTTCCTTCGAGAGGCTCCGCCCATTCTGCCGTCGCAGCGCCGCTTTGTCAGTACTAGTGTCTCCTCTGGTGTTTGACCTCTGAAGGTCATGTGGACTTCTACCTTATCGTTGGTCGTAGTGGCTGGTAATCGGAGTATTTGTAACATTACTCAGGAATTTCTCCCGTAGATGAAGGTGTAAGTGCAGCTCTCGAACTTACCAGCGATAAAGATGTCGCCACCCTTCCACGAAGGGACATCAATCAACATACATTTTTAAAAATACATTTACTAAACATATTCAATCAGGCGTTCTCCTGTCATAACAGATTTTGTTTTCAGTGAATTCTTAATTTTGTATGTTGTATGCAGTGTGCCCGTAACCGATCACCTTTATTAACTTTCCAGTGGGAAGTTATAGTAATGGGTCCGATTTTGCGAATCCCGAATTTTGACATATCTCCACGTTTTAAGGTTCCCAGAGTCGAATACGATCGTTTTCCAGTGGACGTCTGTGTATGCGTATGTACGTATGTGCGTTCGGAATTATTTTTCGCCTCGATTATCTCGAGAACAAAAAATGATATCGATGTGGGACCAATTGCATTTAACGCGTAATTATGTAACTTAGAACTAATTAGATATTCAGCAAAATCGGTTCAGCCATTATTTTTGCAGAACCAAACAACTAGCAAAAATGTAAAATGACCTGAATTTCTCAATTTATAAATTATACCATTTTTTAGACAAAATTTCGAAATCTTTAAAAAAAATATAAATATTCAATGATTAGAATACTTGTATGAAAATATAGTGACAATATTTCATCGAAAAAAAAAATTTTAAAAAACAAAATCAGCAATGAAAGAATTTTAAACTCGTGTCAGGATTGAGAAAACAGCATGAAAGACGCTATAATAGTCAATAATACTTGTCAATAATATGGAATTGTGTTCATAACAATTGAACATTGTTACTAACAAGTGTTTATTGATCATAGTAATATTTAAATAATAAGTTTTAAATTGTTATAAACAATGAAAATAGGGACCTTTTCTATATATATGAGTACTTTTAACGCATAATTTTTTCTTTTACTAAAAAAATGTTACCAACCGTATGACATAGATGAAAACATACTTTTTCCGTGTATAACAATGAAATTTGTTGTAAATAATGAAAAAAAGGATCTATGAGGTATATTCGAATTCTTCTAAAGCACAATTTTTCCTTTTACTGAAATAAAGTAATTATCATATCAAATGAATAAAAACAGACTCATTTCGTTTTTAACAATTCCATTTGTTATAAAGAATGGAAACGGGTTCTATTCGAATTGTTTTTTCGTTTTTTCCAATGGGAAGTTTGTCGTGTGGACCTTTCGAGTCGCACCTAGACCACTGCAGAGCACTGATATTTTTTTTTGTATTTTGCGAAAAGACCATCACTTGATTTTCATGTAAATTATTATTTGTTTACTGTTTTTAACTAAATTTTTCGATTGTTAATAATAAATAGTCTAAATTTAATAATAATAATTTTTTTAATTTATACACTACAATGCAGATAATATGAGCTTTCACTGGAGCTTCAGTTGCTTTTCAATAAAAAAAAAAACATCTAAGAACAGTCCTTGAAAGGTTAAAGTCACGCCATCTAAAGATAAACGTCGGAAAGTGCTCACTGGGTAAAAGAGAAGTTACCTACTTAGTATATGTAAATAACACCAAAGGTTTCCAATCTCCAAAAGAACGGATTAAGGCAATACCAGAGGAAAGAGATGTACATACAAATTGACTACCTTGATTTGAAGTTATTGTAATTGGAGTCCCGAAGTGAGATATCCAGTTGTCAACTAGTGTTGTTGTAATTGTTTCAGCTGATATGTCCTTTGTTGGAACGGTTACAGGACATCTGATAAAGCGATCCATAATTGCCAGGCAGTATTTGTAACTTTTAACTTTTGGTAGATGAATGATGTCAACGTGTATATAGCTGAATCTCGTGTCTAGAACATCAATGTGGTTTGACTTTGTTTGATTGTGTCGATAGACCTTAGCTTTTTGACATGCCATACACTCTTTAGCCTACTTCATTGCATCTTTTTTGATTCCCGGCCATACAGATTTTTCTTGTAGCTGTAGAGACGTTACCTTTCGACTAGAAAGTAAGAAATTGTGAATTGTATCGAATGCTTTTTTTGAAGACTTTTAGGTAAGTATGGACGACCTATGTTGTATAATATCACAGTAAATTATTGTATTGTCGTCAATTGTTATTTCTTGCAGTTTGATTCCCAAGAGGTTTTCAATTAAATCTTGGAGAAAATTGTGATATGTAATCTAGCTGTTGTAATTGTCTTTCAGAAGTTTTGCTTAGTTTTTGCTTCAATGAATATGTTAGAGGTTTATGATCCGTTCTTATTTTGAATTCTATGCACTTTAAAAGATACTGGAAGTGTTTCATTGCGGCGAAGAGCTTTCTATCGTAAGTACTATATCGTGTTTCTGTGTCTGTCAATTTTTTTGGATAGAAACCCAGTAGCTTACAAATTCCATCTTAAAATTGTTCTAAGGCTGCGCTGATACATATAGTAGAAGCATCAGTAGTGAGTATTAATGGTGCATTGTTTATAGGAAATACCAGTTTTGTTACATTTTTAAGTTTTTCTTCGACAGTTTCAAATGATTCTTTAGCGTCTTTAGTCCACACGACTTTTGTTTCGTCGTTTTTCTTGCATGATGTAGAGTATTTATCCAAAAGTGCTTGGAGATGAGTCATGCCAGGAATGCTTCTTCGATACTAATGTATCATTTCCAGTTTTCATCCTCTGACATGATCAAGATGTCGTCAATGTACACAAAAGTACAATCTAGTCCCCGAAATACTTCATCCATGAATATTTGGAATGTTTGGGAGGCATTTTTAAGCCAAATTGCATCACTAAATATTCATATAAACCTCATGGTATAGTAATTGCCGTCTTCTTAATGGCATCAAGATGCATCAGGATTTGGTGGTGAGCTTTTTCAAAATCCAATGTGGTAAAGACAGTTTTTTTTGTGAAGAAGAGGGAAGAGGCTTACAATTTGTGATGATAAGTATTTATCAGGCTCTGTAACAGCATCTAGCTTCCTGTAGTCTCCACAGGTTCACCAAAATTCATCTGTTTTCTTTTGTACTACCTGTATGGGGCTTGCCCACGGGCTACACACAGGTTTTAATTTTCCTATAGATAATATATATTGGATTTCAGATTTTGCAGCTTTGGCTTCGTCACCTGTTCTTTTCTGAATCGTTCAGTTACAGGTGGTCCATTTGTTATTATTTTATGAGCAAATACTGAGTTAGCTTTTCTCATGTTTCTTTGTGTAGGACTAGCTATTTGAATGAATTCTTTGAGCAATTCTGTGCAGACATGATTTCGGCCAATCGTCGAGATATTAAAGTAGAGAGGATCACAAGTGTCTCCTACTGTCGAAATCTAAGTCTCTGAATCGATGAGTCGTTTATTCTTGAAGTCAATAAGCAAACCATAGTGAGAAAGGAAATCTGCACCCACAATTGGAGTATTCACGTCGGCAATGATAAATAGACATGTTAACTCTCTTGTAATATTAAAGATTGAAAACAGTACATGAGTACCGTAAGTGTCGATTGGTGATAAATTTGCAGCAAAGAGTACTGAATCTGTTTTTGGTTGCTCATTACATAAAATTGATGACAGTAGAAGTAATATAACTGTACCCGAATCAATGCAAAAGCGTTGTTGTGTAATTTTGTCTGTGATATGTAGTCGAGGCTCTTTGAATATGCTTTGGTTATTATTAGCATCGATGTAGCTGTCATCCACCGCCTCTATGTATGACAGCAATTCACGTTTTCCGTATTCAGCAGAGATTCAAATTTGCACCCCTTTCCGCTGCACGCAGCTGCATTTATATCATGCTTGGCGTGGTACCAACAAATGCCGCCATGACCTGGCGTCGATGATCTAGGAGTATATTCATCGGATATGGATCTATTTTTCGTCCTTGATCGACGTTCATTTTGCAGTTCTTTTACTTCTTCTAAACACGTTGTAAGGGCTCTTTTGAACTCATCTACTACCCTATGCAAGAATGATAATTCTGTCATTGGATTAGGTTGATAAGAATGTGACGCTGTTGATATATTCGATCCTTGGGTCTTCAGTATTCTATGATCCGCTATCTCTCCTAGACCGGTTAATGACATTTCTTCAGATATGGCGAGAACAGGTTTGATTGAAGCTGGAAGTCGCTTCAGCCATAGCTTGTGTAGGAGTCCGTCTTTTACATCATCCTTGGCTAGGATCTTCATCTCTCTCAGTAACTCAGAGGGTTTTTATCATCTAAAACCAAATCTTTTAGTAGAGAGTTAAATTCATTTCGGCGTATTTTTTTTTAACCGTTTCAGAATTGTTTTTTTCTTAGCATTTGGTAACGGTCCTTATCTGTCGGAGCTTCTACGATATCAGCAAGTTGTGTAGCAGTATTCTCATCTAGGGCTCTCTTTACTGCGTTGAATTTCACGTTATCGTTATGGGTTTTCAAGCTCGGAACTCGGACTCGACCATCGGGAACCAGAAGTTGAGATCACTTTCATTGAACTTTGGCAGCTAAGGTCTCTAGAAATTCATGTGCGCATTACAAGCGTTCTTACTGACTTGGTTGATTTGATTTGCAAGGTTATGTTGTTGTGTTATGGCATTTTGTCATTGGAATCGTATTTTAGGTTAGGAGTGCTAGCACATCCTAAACGTTTTGAGAAGTCCTCAGTAATTTCGGGTTTAAATCCAGCAGGTTATCTGTCGTTAAAACTCATCATCAATTTTAGATGATGAGTTTTATGAGTTAGATCCACACATGTGGTGCTTCAAGATGATTGTCGACACGTGCCAGTTGTTGGAACTTTTCTTATTTGCTTTCCTCCCTTCCGATCATGTCAGGGTCACCAATTTATGGATGTTTTGTATCCAAGGATATAACAAGTCTATGAAAGAGAGGGTATTTTGTTATAAAATAATTCATTAATGATAATACTTGAATTAAACGTGAGCAAACTTTAGCAATTATAAAGCGTAATCCTAACTATCCCACATCTGTACCGGTCTACTCTTTAGCTGTTGAATCAGATTGTCCAACTTCCGGTTTCGCTGATACCCAAAATCAGGGCTTGCCATTAGAGGTGTGGTGGTAGCACTCGTCTTGCCACGAGTTTTTAATGCTAAGTCGATTAAACATATTGTATTTTTTGATTTTTTTTTTTAATATTCTTATTTTAACCCTCTTGAAAGAAATACCTTATGATACTTCTAAAAAAAGCAACAATTAATATGATATGAGGTAATTACCACCTCTGGTTCAGGTGATAACTCAATTTTTATTTTCTACTTGAAGAATGCTGACCTTGTGACGTCAGCTTTTCTTTCGTACGGTTAGTAACTTTTTTTTAGCAAAAGAAAAAATTACGCGTTAGAAGAATTCAAATATATTGCATAGATCTCTATTTTCATTGTTTATAACAGATTTAATTGTTAGAAACAAAAAGAATGAGTTTCCATTCATGTCGTACGGTTGGTAACTTTTTTTTAGCAAAAGAAAAAATTACGCGTTAAAAGAATTCAAATATATTGCATAGATCTCTATTTTTATTTGTTTATAACAATTAAAAAATTTTTTATTCAAATATTATTATGATCGATAATCATTTGTTATTAACAATGTTCAATCGTTATGAACACAATTTCTTATTATTAAGAATAATCATTGACTATTTTCTCCATCCCAACACAAGTTTAAAATTTTTTTATTGCTGATTTCGTTTTTTAAAATTTTTTTTTTCTATGAAATACTGTCATCATATTTCTGTACAATTATTCTAAACATTTGATATTCATATTTTTCAAAAGATTTCGAAATTCCGTCTAAAAAATGGCATAATTTATAAATTGCAGAATTTAGGTAGTTCACTATTTTTTTAGTTTTTTGATTCTGCATAAAAAATGGCTGGACCGATTTTGCTCAAAATCTAATCAGTTCTAAGTAACGTAATTACGCGTCGAATGCAGTTGGTCCCACGTCGATATCATTTTTTGTTCTCGAGATAATCGAGGCGGAAAATAATTCCGAACGCACGTACGAACATACGAACATACGCACATATGTACATACACACACAGACGTCCACGTATTCAACTCTGGGGACCTTAAAACGTGGAGATATGTCAAAATTAGCGATTCGCAAAATCGGACCCATTACTATAACTTCTTACTGGGAAGTTAATAATCATATCAATGCATAAAATTTAAAAAAAAACACACTTTTTATAGTTGAATGAAGCAAAAGTCACTACTTACTTGGTATGGTTTGATCAGTTTGACTGTCGAAAATGAACTAAATATTTTGTCCTATGCATCATACACCATGGCTAAATGTTTATATTTTTCAAAGAGGCCAATGGTGAAAAAATCATTGAACGATATTGATTTAAATCTATATAGAGAGGCCTTGATCACATCACTCAGCATCAAATTACAGATAGAGAAAATAATTTGACAACAAGAAAAATGACATTTTTTCCTTTTTTATAATTAAAAAAGTTTGTAAACGATCTCTACCATAGATGAATAATTTTAGACACATATTTTTTCGATTGGATTTTTAATTAAACGTGTTTTCTTTGTTGCTCATGCCTCTGCTATCTTCTTTTCCTCGCTCTGCCACCGCTTCCTCACTTTGTCTATACTTTTATTCTCCGCTAAGAAGCTGTGATTCATGCAAGAGCTGAAAGGGCCATGTGTCGAGAAATAATCGACTTATTTTATTTCAATTAGGAACGTTAACGTCTGATTCAGTCGGTCGACTGCATCATATTTTCCTCACCCTTATCTCTTTTTCACTTTGTTTATGTTCTCATAATCATAACTAAACGTATTTTAAATGTAAAAAAATTATTGAAACAAAAGATAATTATCTTTTTTGATTTTATATTTTCTGAACTATGATTTATAATTATTTACGTTAAATGACTTCTTTAACAATAATAATAAGATTTTTATCTTGAGAAAGAATTTTTATTTAAGAAATAACAATTATGCATTTTTATTTGATGTATTTGAATGAATGAATTTTTCTTTTTTACAATAAATACAATTAATTCTCAATGTTCTTGTATGATCTAATGACATGTAATGTTTGTAACATTTACGATGCAATAAGATATCTCTATCAAGTTGTAAATGTTCCGGTAATTTATCCCAAATATCGTCGATGTATTCTGGAACAATCTTCAAGAAAAAATACTTTGGAAGACAAGCAATATCTTTACTTGACATTTTTGTTATATTTTTCAATAAACAATACAATTTGAATGACTTCTCAAATAGGGTTTTTTCGTGAAAATTCACCATATACCATGCTTTTAGAATTTTTACATTCTTTTCTGCACATTTTTTATTTTCTCCATTATGCACCCCACAATCTTTTAGATGATTCATATCCGGAACATGTAGCGAAGGACATCCAAGCTCATCCAAATTCATTACAACTTTTAAGTTGTCAATTAAACTTTCTAACCATTTTTTCTTTTCATTTCCTTTCACGTGAATATGGTTTCGATCTTTGACAAGTACACGATGAATATATGGAAGTTCCTCATATGGTATTGTTCCAGATTTCCATGGAATGCCATGATAATTACGTATCAACCACGAATTTATGCATTCATATTTTTCAGGTAAATATTCCCACTGATATGGCGGTTTAAAAATTATCACTGAAATGTCTTCCATACCATCACTATTATCTTGGTAGGTAATAGTCGCCAATTCTTTCACTGAAAACTGATTATTTGGCTGCTTGAAACCTTGAACATCCAATATCATTCCCATGATGCGCTCAAAAATTTGTACACATGCCAAAATGGAAAACCCAACTGAAAAGTTTTTTGGTAAATCATCTATTTATGTGTTTATCCCTACTTTAAAATTATAACATCTAATTTTATTGTTTGATCACTACAACGATTGTCTATAAAATTGTATTTTTTTTTCATTACATGTAATTTTCGATAGTCTAAAATTTTCAGCGAGAATGATGATGAAACATCATGCCAACCCCTCAAGATTTTTTTTCTTGGAAAACCAAGCAAAAAATTCACATGATCTCAGGGCTGATTTATAGCCTTGAAATGTTCTGGAAATTTTCAGCAAGGATGATGAAACATCATGCATTCGATTTTTCTTGGAAAATCAAGCAAGAATTTAAATGATCTCAGGGTTGATTCACAGCCTTAACATGTTCCGGAAGTTTTCAGCGGGGGATGAGGAAACATCATGTAAACGTTTTATACGCATGTTTAAATTTATGATTGCATCAAAAATTGAAACAATCTGGAATCTTTGTTTTGGAGGGGATGAATTGTATTTATACCCATGCAACTCATGTTAAAAATCACTAATCAATTGAAACTGTGAGAAATACATTGTTGTACATAATTTAAAACGGTAAAAATGGATCTATCAAGAGTAAATAAAATTGCCAAGTGTGAGACGTACTTACCAACCAAAAAGATGGATACATTAAAACCGTCTAAAACGTATAAAATTACTGGTTCAAAAGAACTTGAAACTGTGTATGGAACAAAAGTTGTGGCAACAGTTAAAAATAGCTACATGATATTTTTATCTCCAAGAACGGTGAAAATTTTGGCAAATCATAAAGAATTTGAAAAATTGGTTGAGTTGGCCGCTGACAACAGATTATCATTGTTGTACCATGGTGGAGCTAACAATTCTTTTGAATTCATAGTTAATGATGAAATGTAATCTAAAATTTTACATGCCAAAAAAAAAAATATAATGGATACAATTGATGAAATGTAAATCTTACGATAATCAATGTAATCTGAAAAAAATTTCCATGTTACAAAGATAATGAATACAATAAATAAAAAAAAAAAAATAAATAAATAAATAAAAAAATTCGAAATTATTGTTCTTCTGATTTAAATATTTCCCCTCTCTACATTCTAAAAAAATCGTTATTCAATGAAAGTTAAATTTAGTAATTGATATTCTCGAACTTTCAAGAAATTTTTTTGGATTATGGTACTCATTACAAGGTCATCCAAAATCCTATATAAATCTTTTTAAACACACTTTTTCATCATTGTAATTCTGAAGTTTGTCTAGTATAGTCGAAAAAAATGAGTGCATTAAACTATTATTCTGATTTAATTAAAATGATGGAGGAGGCTTATACTCTTCTACCATCTTTGAATCATGAATCTAGTGAAATCATCGATAAGTGGGTGCGAGTTAGTAGTGACAATATTACTACATTAAACAGACATTTGCAATCGAGTGGTTTATCGGTTGGTAAAAAACAACGAATTCAATTGATAATTGCAGCATTCGCAACATTACATGAAAAGTTTATAAATCATTCAATCGTTGGAGGGAGCCTTCAATCAACAGAACAATTGATTCGATGGAAAGATTTAGAAAATATTTTCAAAATCGAATTCGCACTAGTGTTGTCATTAACTTGCAACATTTAAATTTACGAGACTTCTTATTGGACGCTGAAAAGCTGATTACCGAAAAGTTGACAGATATAGTAACAAGTGAGGGAAATTTAAAAGTGAACTTTGTCCTTGCTTGTAAATTCAGTAATCAAACAAATGATGGAACAGTTGTAGTAATTAAGTACTTTAATATTAAAAATGAAGCAATTTTGCCGTCAACAGACATAAAAAAACATTTTCTGGAAAATGTTGTTGACAAACTACTAACAAAAGTTGAGGATTTTCAAGAACGAGATTCTGGTTGGTCACTTGTAGAAATTGAATATCTGCAAGTCAATATTAATCTTTATCTTCCTCTATTAGCTGAACAATCTACATTTATACCTCTACCAAAATTTATACAACAAAAAAAAGCAGTACTAAATATTAAAAACAACGATCAATGTTGTTTCTTTTGGGCTGTTACTGCAGTTCTTTATCCTGTTTTTGTAAATTCAACAAGAACAAGTTCATATCCTGATTACAAAAGTATGTTAAAATGTGAGGGTATCAACTGTCCTACAACCTTACATGATGTTCCAAAATTTGAAAAACTCAACGATTTAGCAATAAATGTGTATGGTTTAGATGACTGTACGTATGGTTTAGATAATAATTGTGAAATTATTCCGTTATATTTAAGTAAATATTATAAAGTAGATGAGCCATGTATTCACCTGTTAATGGTACAAAGTAGAGTAGAAGTAGGTGATGAAAATAATATTAATCCAGTTTTTCATTTTTGTCTGATAAAGGATCTTTCAAGATTAGTTGGAAATCAAATTTCTAAAAATGCACACAAACTATTCTTATGTGATAGATGTTCAAATCACTTTAAGATAGAAATAGATAGATTGCATCAAAGATAATATACATAAATTTGACACCTCAGACTATCCACCAAATAACCGTTTTAATATTCCATTAGTTAATAAAAAAATTGTAGGCCTTATGAAAGATGAAAATAAAGGTGAAATAATGACGGAATTCATTAGTCTCAAAGCAAAAATGTACACATTTAAAGTTCAAAAAAAAAAGAAAAATATGATAAAACAAAACTGCAACAACAAAATCTATAACATTTGAAGTTTAAAAAATGCTTACTTAATCATGAAAAATTATGTAAAACGGAATATCATATAGTTAGCAAGAAACATGAAGTATATACAATTAGTAGACAAAAATTAGCATTAAGTTGGGAAAACAATAAAAGAGTTCTTTTAGCACAAACAACTGATACACTTCCTTGGGGTTATAATTTATATTAAATAGTGTAAATAAATTATTTTAAATATGAGGTTTATATTAAAAAAATAATTTGTAAGCAAAAAAATTTATTCCATAAAAAAAAAATATATAATAAATTATTTACATTAGTTTGTATTGAACTCATCTTCTACAAATAATATGACAAAATCATCTTCATTCTTAGTGGTCTTATTTTTTTTAATTTCTTTTAACATTCGTTTATCAATTTTATCAAGACGTTTAATTATTTTTTTTCTCTCTTAATTTGTTGTTGTTCTTTATGAGTTAAAGATATCCATTTAATATTAGCAGCTATATCTTTTGTATAACGTGGTAATTTTTGAGCATCACTATACATTTTGTCAGCCATTGTTTCTAGCTCTTCAGCTAAAGACATTTTGGCAGTCATTGTTCTTAACTCATCAGTTAGAGACATTATAAATCTTTTATGTTAATCCAGCTATTGTGTGTTTTATCAAATCCTAACCACTTGACAAAAGCTTGATTATCACGTTTCAGAACTTTTTCTACCAAATAAATATCAGGGTATTGAACCTTAGTCAATTCTTCTTGATAAAAACCTCCTTCAATCGGTTGATCTTGATAGTGGCAAGCTTGTAGGTTACTGGATCAGTGTTCAATACTTGACTTACATTAAAGATTTCAGTTGTCCAATTAGGGGTGTATCCCTTCTCAAAGACATGCTTATATTTACTTATGCGTACTTTGTCCCCAACCTTAAATTTAGTCTTTTTTATTTTTTGTTGAACTTCAAGTTTATTATTGTAGATAGTATGATGTAATTGTTTCTTATTGGCTGAAGTAACATCAATCGGTTTCATTTTGATGGTTCTATGTTTGCTATTGTTATATGATGTCATCAATTTTGGTAAGATGTCTATCCACTGGTAATTACCACGCAACGTAAATTGTTTCCACATCTGACTTTTTAACGTGCGATTAAATCGTTCACATATAGATGCCTTAAGATTACTAAATGTGGAATACATTTTGATATTATATTGTTTCAAAAGTACTTCAAATTCTTTATCGTAAAATTCTTTTCCTCTATCAACATGCAAAAATTTTGGCACTCTTTTTTGTGATAGCATTGATTTCATTGCATGGGCTACATCTTTACCATTTTTAGATTTTGTGGGCACAGCCCAAGTGTATTTTGAAAAAATAGCAATAACAGTCAATAAATACTGATGACCTTTATTATAAGATTTATATGCTGTCATGTCAACTAGATCAGCTTGCCAAGTTTCATCAAGCCCACGTATATCAACATGTCGTCGTTGATAATTTCTTCTAACCGGTCTATGCAGCTCTTCAGTTATTATTTCTTTCTCTTTGTTCATGATGCTGCTGATCAAGATATTTCCGAATATTTTCTTCCAATTGTTCAATACTTTCAGGTTGTTTACGATTTGCTTTTTTCAGTAAACGTAATCGATCTGACTCATGCAGTTCGATTGTTTCATTCAATTCTTCTTTCAGACGTTTACGATGTTCTTGTGATGATTCAATATGTTGCTCCACTTGAACATTAATGATTCTGATTCTTTCTCGATTTTCTTCAACATTTCTTCTTAAATTTGCTACAGTTTCGCGAGACAGACGTAATTCTATATCAATAAATTTTTTCAAAATTGTAATCTTTTTTTTAATTACTCCTAATGATGTTGCATCATTCAAATCTACTGGTTTAGCGAGATTACACAATCTCTTATTATCCATGTCAAACTGTTGATCCACAGTTAATTTGAATCCTTCACCAGGAGGCCCACGAACAGCACTTCTCACAATATCTTTCGCTAACTGTCGTCCGAAAACGTCAACACTCATTTTTAAATCTTTCACTTCAAAAGTTCTTCAAAGAATGAGTAGCTGTGTAGAATACATCAGATTAATAAATGCTTCACGTAATTCCTCTAGAATTGATAGAATTTCGTTAATATAACTGAAATTTCCAGCAGTTTGAGATGCAATAAGTAAACGAAGTCGATCTACAAGTTTATTGGGATCATCCCAATAAATATAATCTATAGGATGATTTTGTTTATGTTTAATCATATACTGTGGTAAACTTTCCCCACTTTTTGGCATATATTTACTGATTATGTCGGTGAATTTTTTTAAATTCTTATCTACTCTGATACTTCTGTTAGGAAGATAATGCTTTCGATAGGCGTTTGTCATACTGATAATTCTGCAGTACATGTTTTCATCTTCTTTTGTTATTTTTGATTGATCAGATGAATTCATAAATAATAATTCCAATAGACCAGAAGTAGTATTGTATTCTTTATCACCAATATAAATAAAATTATTGTCGAACCTGACTTCAGAATCACCCATCATCAGTCGATTACCTTTCAACTTTCGTATGCTATACTTTGTATCTAATTCTTTGGACAAGAGCTTAGAATCGAACATCTTTAAATACCTTACTACAGGTATGTCTTTAATAGAAGTACTTTGATGGGTAATTGTTGCTGTTGTATAAGAATCATCATCAGTTATTTTATAATCAGGTGTAAGGCTTTCTTGTTTGCTTTCAACTTCTTCTTTAGGTTCTTCTTTTTTTATTTTCATTTCTAGAGATTCCTCTTTAATAAGTGTTTTATCAGCTAATTGTTTAAGAGGAGTCACCATAGGTTTAAATATTTCACTCATGGTTTGTTCATATCTCTTCCAAGTTTAATCAACTTATGCTTTTGACATATTGCATCACTAGCTTTTGCTATTTGATGGAATATTTTTTCCTCTTGTTGCAGCTTCATAGTTTTTATGTTGACACTTTGACAATCACATAAATAATGTACAATTTAATATATTTACGGTGAATTTATACTTATGAAGCAATCAAATCCTCTTCTATATCGCCCATTATTAAGATCACTGTCTTTATCAATTACCAAGAAGCCATATTTATCATTATTCCAGCACATTGAACATATATCTCGAAAATGAGAATAAGTCATGTTAGTATTTACATGATCATCGTAAATGTGTTTTAGATTCATGTCATCTTGCCTGAAAAGTACAAGAAAGTTTGTATTATCACGTACTGAATGTTTTGGGATTCGTGCATAAGTTTGACAAAGATAGAAGCAGTCAATATCTCTATGTCGTCCCATACAAAAATAGATTCGCATATTATCTTGTTTTTCGCATGCTATGTCATCGAAAATCATAATTGAGTTGGGTTTTGCTTCATCCGGTTTTACCACTTCCTTATGCTCATTAAAAGCATAAAATTTAATACCTTTAATTGGTTCAATTGTTTTTTTTAAAAACTAATATTTAGGTTGGTTGAATGATTTTGGATACAAATGAATATTTTCAAATCGTAGGCCATTTAGATGTAGAATAAGTGCTAAAAGAGTATTTGTCTTTCCACAATTTGATGGACCACAAATAACACCACGGACACTATTCGGTAAAAGTTGTCCGTGACGTTTGATATTTGTGTCTCGTGATAGGTCAAACTAAATTACAGGCAACTTAATGTCTTGTTGATTGAACTTCATCTTGATGTAGAATGAAATTCTAGCTATAAATTTACATCTTTTATAGGTGTCGAGTTAGTCGTTCTTGAACAATGATAGTGCAAAGACGTATCAAAAAACGAGGTGCTGGTATTGTTAACACACTTATAAACAAATTGCCATTTGAACTTCATATACCAGGATATCATTATTGTGGTCCGGGAACTAAATTGAAGGAGAGATTAACACGTGGAGATCCAGGCATCAATCCATTGGACGCTGCTTGTAAAGATCACGACATTGCTAATTCGCAAAATCGAGATAACATTGAAGCTAGAAACGCAGCTGATAAAATACTTGCTGAAAAATCTTTGAAACGTGTTTTCGCGAGAGACGCAGATATTGCTGAACGAATTGCTGCTTTAGGAATTTCCAACGTCATGAAAGTTAAATCAAAATTGGGAATGGGTTTGAAAGAGAAAAACAAAAATTACAAGCGAGTTAAACATTTGCGAAAAGTTGTTAATTCAGCAAAGATTATGTTAAATTCCAGTTCAGATCCCATTAAATCTGCATTGGCTGCTGCACGAAAGACTGTTCGCGATGCTGGTGGAAGGAAAAAAAATCAAAGTTCCACGTATTATACTAATGCCGCCGAAAGTGGGAGGTATTTCACCTCTTACACCTCTATTTGCAGGTTTAAGTGCAGTTGGTGCTGTAGCACGTGGCGCTGCTGGCATTGCAAAAACAATTAATGATGCTAGAGACGCCAAACGCCAATTAGAAGAAGCTAAACAACATAACGAGAAAATGGAAGCAATAGCTATGGGTAAAGGTCTACGTCTAAAACCGCACAAGAGAGGATTAGGATTGTATTTGAAACCGGTAAAAAAAAAAACTTTTAAATTTACCCCATCGTGCACTGACTGATATTGAACTTCAAAAATATGCAAAAATCATGAAAATACCCTTTTTTCGTGGTGTTTTTATGCGAAGTGATCTTCCAAAATCTTCACCGTGGAAAAATGAATCAGCAATTATTAATCTCGATGATAAGACTGGACCTGGAACTCATTGGGTGGCATATAAAAAACGTGGTAATAAAGTTATATATTATGACAGTTTTGGCAATTTGCAGCCACCACATGAGCTTATAAAATATCTTAATGTTGATAAAATACTGTACAATCATGAAAAATATCAAGATTACAGTACAGATAATTGCGGACACTTGTGTTTAAAATTTTTACGTAGAAAAGTATAAAAGTAATATGCACTTTCCAATAAGCATCAGTCATGGATGATTCACTCACGTTAACATTGTCTGGACAGACGTCTATTCTAGAAGCGTTTTATTTTCCACCAATTGTATTATCATCATCTAAAAAATATACCCTAGGACTTGTGGAATTGTTAACCTTCAATTCCATTCCAAATATTGATAACGGCAATAATAAATTTTATTATACACCCAGTGGTGAAGATAAAAGTATTAAAATACCCACAGGAAACTATGAAATTGGAGACATTGAAAATTATTTGAAGAAAGCTGATACTCAATTATCAATTTCTATTAAGCGCAATAATAATGAACTACACAGTGAAGTTTACAGTGAAAATGCAACAATAAATTTCAAACCGCATGATTCTATTGGTAGTTTGTTGGGCTTTAGTCCACGAGTTATTTTTCCAAAATTGACTCACACATCAGATTTACCAGTATCTATCTTGAAAATGAATGCATTAAGGATTGAATGTAATATTACTACAGGAGCATACATGGATAATTAGTTGGTACATAGGATTCATGAATTTTTCCCATCAGTTCCACCAGGATATAAGATCATTGAAGTTCCATCAAACGTCATTTATCTTTCAATCACCGTACAGACAATACATAATTTACAACTGCGCATTGTTGATCAAGACGGTCAATTGGTTAATTTACGTGGTGAAACTGTAACAATACGTTTACTTTTGAAATCAGTCACGTGATAGGGATTGTTTATAAACCAACAGTAGGGGGAAGCTATAAAACTAACATATCATGTCTGAATCCCATCAGTCATCAAAGAATACTCAAACGATTAACTTATCGAAATCGATTATTCCTACAAAGGTTGGGACTAAAAATACGCAAAGGTGCAAAAAAATTAAAGTGAAAGTATGCTGTCTTGCATGTCTTTTACCATGGAAGAAGAAAAATTAGCAATGAGCAAAGGTGTCATATTTGATGAGTCTATCGCACACATTGAGGTGCATGCTCATCAACCATATGCATCTACAACATATAATAATAATGATGAGATACATATTTCAGTTCAACATCAAGATTTATGTCTGCTGCCAAGCAAAAGTTCCCTTCATATTATGGGGAAATTTACAAAATTTAATGGAAATGCAGTAGCAGCAACATCAAGATTCGTTAATATGGCCGTATGCTATTTATTTGAAGAAATACGATATGAATTGAATGATGTTGAGATTGATCGAAATAAAAATGTTGGTCTTACAAGTCTCATGAAGGGATATCTATCCCTTCATCCAGGTCAAAAAAATTATTTAGATAATGCAGGTTGGGTAACTGATAATGGAAGATTATTCAATGATAATGGATACTTCGATGTTTCGATACCGTTACATATGCTATTCTGATTTGCTGAAGATTATCCTCGCATAATTGTTAAGGCCAAACATGAATTAATACTTACTCGTTTAAATACCGATCTTAATGCAATTGTACAAGCTACAGCGGAACCTGAAGAGACGATCACGCTTATAAAAATTGAATGGATCATTCCTTATGTCACTGTTGCAGACATAAAAAAAGTAGAATTGTTAAGTTACATTGCAAAAGATCCACCGATTCCATTGAGTTTCATATCATGGGAATTATATGAATATCCAATGCTGCCGAACACAACCAAACACGTATGGGTCGTGAAAACATCAACTCAATTGGAAAAGCCCCACTATGTTATATTAGGATTTCAAACTGCACGCAAAAATGATGCTACAATAGATGCAAGTCATTTCGATCATTGTTATTTAAGGGATGTAAACCTTTTCCTCAATTCACAATGCTATCCATATGGGAACATGAATCTTGACATAAGTCACAATCAATTAGCCTTATTATATGATATGTATAGAGATTTGCGAACATCATATTATGATAAAGAAGTAGAACCTCTACTCACGAAAAAAAAAAAATTTATAGATATAGCACCACTCGTTGTAATCGATTGTTCTAAACAAAACGAATCCATAAAATCAGGACCAGTTGATGTTTCATTGGAGTTCGAATTATCGAAAGCTTTTCCTGCTAACACATCAGCCTATTATTTGATCTCACATGATCGAATAATAGAGTATAAACCTTTAAGTGCGCAAATGAGAAAATTAACATAAAATATTGTAAAAAATGTATATATATATATATATATATATATATATTGTAACGTTATTTTTGATAACGCCCCATTGGTAGCTCCAGAAACAATTTATTGAATATTTTGAGGCTAATAATAGCCAATTTAAGGCTCATCTGAGCTATTATACTGATTCTTATAGTCAGAAATTCATACTTTCCAATGCTTTATTAATTATATTTACTTTCCCTACGCCAAAATTATCTTTATTATTTCTATTTAATCATTACTATTTAATTTATGAGTCTTGATTATTATCGAATTAAATTTCTGTATATTTTTGTTGTTAATTTCACATTTGGATTTATTTTATGTTTTATTGGCGTAGAATAGTTAGTTATAAGTTAGGATTATAACATTTAATGCAAACCAAGGCTGATTGATTTAGTTAATAATTAAAAAGTAGTGTGAAAATCTCAATAACCCAAGATGAAAGCAGAGTTGGATCCAGAGAAGATTTGTCAGCAATATGGACGATTGAGAGGAGAGTTGGGAAGCTGTAGTGGAGTAGAGGACCAAAAGTAACGTGTCACCCTGCAGTTTTCCCATGCTGGGAGACGTCCTAGCCCTAAGGGTTGTAGTCACGGGGTTGTTGCCAGTAAAATGGGGACTCCAATAAAAAGATGGAAGTATGGAAGAGGTCGTAGGATTAAGTTTTTGAGTTTAGACATTAAGTTTTAGAGTTTAGAATTAAGTTTTGGTGCACATTAGTTTTAAGTGACCCCTCCATATGAAAATCTGGGAGAAGTCACGTGAAGATAACCACCAATAAGAAGTATTGTAAGACGAATTGAAAGAATTTTGAGTTTGGAGGGAGAAGAAATTGCAAGAATGAAGAAATTAAAGATAGGAGATTTTGAGGATTCAGTTTTTGGAGTGGAGTCGAGAGTTTAGTCGAGAGTTAGTCGAGAGTAAGTCAAGAAGTCGAGTGCAGGCCATGCCTGTGAAGAGATGAGTGTGCCAATTGGAAGAGCAGAGATCCAGAAGGCAGAATGAAGATCAGCAATGAGCTCCATTCCAGTACAAGGAAGTCCAGAACAACCGGGACTAGGTTTGATAAAAGCTAAACATCGAAAGCTCTCTGCAGAAGTTGTAAGTTATTGAGAATTGACTTGAGATGGGTTAAAAGGAAACTTTGTATTTAGTTGAGAATATTTTATTTTATGGAAAAGAAAATCCGTGAGGCTTGGTTTGCTCTCGTACTCGTTTGTTAGGTTTAAGTTTAGTTATGTATTCAGTTAAAGAAGATTGTGATGTAGTTGAGTTAATTTGATTTAAAGATTTGTTTTATTGTTAAGGATTAAGATATTGAGTTATTGAGTTGAGTTAGAATTTATTAAGAAATGATTTTTGTTGAAGAAATATGCTTTAGTTTATGTAGAATGTGTTTGAGCTCCAGAATTGTAACAGGTTAACGTTTGGTTCAGTTTATTTTGAGAATTGTAAAATGTTAAAGTTTCAGTTAGATGATTTTGATTTATAATTATGCTTTGAGCTCCAGTTATTGTTGAGAAAGTTAACAGTATTAAGAATAAATTTAATAATTAAAATATTACGAACTCGTTAGATTATTTGTGGTAGTTTGAAAACCTTCAACCGATTCCGTAGTCAGTCGATTTTATTTGCGTCTTTAGTCCCTTTGTTTTCTCGATTTAATTTGTTCTGTTGGCCGGACACGACCCCTCTCCACAACCTACACAACTGAGGGCCAGGACATGCCCTGTTCAGGAGGATCCTGATTTTTGGTGGGACCATCTTAGTTAAGTTAGATATAAGTTTGAGATTTAGTTTTAAGTATTGAGATTTTGATATAAGTTTGAGATTTAGTTTTAAGTATTGAGATTTCGAGATATTGTGTGGATTTTGAGTTAGTTAGTAAGTTGAGATATTGAGGTTAGATTTAAGTTTGAATTAGTTGTAAGTTATACCAGTTTAGTTGTTCTGGTGAATAAAAATAACTTGGCGCCCTAGGTAAAGTAGTATTAGTCTCCCAGGGATGGTTCTAATCAGGATGCCCACCTGAAGGAAGGTGCGTTATGGAGTGAACCCCTTTTGGGGGTCAAAAAATAACGTTACAATATATATATATATATATACGTGTAAGCGGAAGTTTGGTGACTTTTTTATATGTTAAATCTGATGCAAGAAAAGTATTCTCTGGGGTCACTTGAGTACCTGGAAAGCGTCACTTGAATATAAGCCTGGTAGTTTAGTCAGGAAATCATGATTAGTACTCATGTGGAAATTTGGTGACTGTCACCAAATGTCGAGGACAGTTGGAAAGTATGTGTAAATGAAAAATCATTGATATCTATCAATGAAAGAAACTCTAAAATACAAAAATAAAGTAGATACGATTAGGGAGAAGGAATATCTGTTATGTAAATCGAAAGAGTTATCAATTTTTGTACTTTTTACAATTAATTAAATTGTTTTATTCTCTTTTGATGATTTTTTTTTTGTTATCTTCTATATAAATAAAATTAGAGTGTCTGCCTGTCTGTCCGGGGTAATCTCGGAAACGGCTGAACCGATTTCGATGAAACATTGCAGACATCAACAGGAAAATGTCAGGAGTGACATAGGCTACTTTTTGTTGATGTGAATTGTTTATAACAATTGAATTTGTTATGAACAATTGAAAACGAGATCTGTGAAATAAATTCGAATTTTTTCTATCCATTTTCAATACACATCGATTTACTACTTGTCTTTTAATTCCATAACAAAGCAATACGTATCTGAAATTGAGTCATTCAAACCACAAATTTGCTATTCAAAACTTAGCTTAATCAATTCATTATTATGAGTTGTAAGTATGTCATATTGATCGTTACTGAAAGATTCTTTCTATTAGCTAAATAGTAACATAGTTTCAAATTTTTATATATTTATCTTTATGCTTTATTATTGAAGAATGATTAAATTGATGAGTGGGAGTCTCTCCAATTAGAATACGAGAATTAGCATATTAATTTCGTGTTGCACTTAAAAAACCATATGTG
Source organism: Chelonus insularis (assembly GCF_013357705.1). NCBI lineage: Eukaryota > Metazoa > Arthropoda > Insecta > Hymenoptera > Braconidae > Chelonus > Chelonus insularis. The sequence goes on from NW_023276656.1 coordinate 446,375, forward strand.
ATATTAAAAGTACTGCATAAATAAATATACTGGAGAAAAAAATTTGCTCTTTAGATTGAAGAAATTTCAAATATAGTACAAATGCAATAATTACGACGGGATTACAGGAAAAAAAAAATTGCAGTGACCCAGAATCGAACCTAAATATCCCCGTTTGAATCCAGACTCGCTACGACTTACGCCATTGATTGTTCTGGATATTGGAAATGATGTTTGATATTATAGTTGCGATTGTAGTATGGTGTGATTTATTCTTCCAAAGGATTAAGGCTACTGTTCCAATGTATTTATTTGCGATTCAGCATGTAAATTTATTTATTATTAGTAGTACATTTTTTTTTTTTTGTCATCATCATGTTTCATTTTTTTTTAAATAAAAGCATGAAACTCAAATTAGTCTATTGTTTCGTCCTATAATATTAAGTGTTGCATAAACTAGTCAATTACTTACAATTTCTAAAATCAAGTAAAATTTTATCTATATACTACTATATAAATTTCTGGTGTCTGTCTGTCTATCTGTCTGTCTATCCGCGCTAATCTCCAAAACGGCTAATTAAATTTGTTATAAACAATTGAAAACGGGTTCTATACAACATATTTGAGTTATTTCAACGCGTAATTTTTTCTTTTGCTAAAATAAAGTTACAAACCATGTACAATGCATAAAAGTGTACTGTTTTTGTTTTTAACGATTGAATTTGTTATAAACAATGGAAAACGGGATCTATTTAATGTATTTGAACTCTTCCAACGGAAAATTTTTTTTTTTGCTGAAATTAAGTTACAAACCATGTAAAATGTATGTTAGCATACTCCTTTTGTTTATAACAATTGAATTCGTTTTAAAAAATGAGAAATGGGTTCTATTCAATTTATTTGAGCTCTTTCAACGGAAAAGTTTTTCTTACACTAGAATAAAGTTACTAACCGTGTCTAACGAATGGGAACCTATTTCCTTCGTTACTACTTACCTAATTCGTTATAAACAATTGATAATGGAATCTATGCATCGTGTTCAAGTTTATTTAACGAAAAATTTTTTCCTCTACTGAATCAACGTTGCTCACTGTGTAAAATGAATGTAAACCGACTTCTATTGATTGTAATATATAATTTGTTGCAAAGGAACTGGAATAAAGTCTTACGATAGAATTCGCATTATTACCTTTTATTATGAATACTCACGCATATGTTATTTTTTTAATTAATCCTATCACACAGCAATAGGTTTTTGGAATCGGCTTATTCGCAGACGAAGTCGCGGGAATCTGCTAGTTTGATATAAAAGTCATGGTGACATCACGAATAGTATTAATATGGAAGTTTGGTAACTGTCACCAAACCTCGACAACAGTTGGATTGCATGTATAGATAGAAAAGTATTGAAAACTTTTGACAAAAAATACATAAAACTTAAGAATATTCAAATATCCAACTTCTCTGTAGAATACTCGTCTAGTCAAAATGATACTATCTTGAATTTCTCATTATCTGAATCACTTATAATCATATATTAAATCACTAATGGTTTCTAAAATAAATAAAATATCATCTGTCAAAAAGCCATGGTAACATCACAAATCTCATTGATATGGAAGCCCAGTGACTGTCACCAAACCTCGAGATCAGTTGGCAAGTGTGTATAAATTTATGAATAAATACAATAAAATTACTAAATGAAAGTCAGCTATACGAGGAATTTAAAGAATTTGACGTGCACTAAGATACAACAGATTAAGTTCAATCATCTAATAGGAGTTGAAACAATTTATTATGAGAATACACCTATGTAGCATAGGAACTACCTAAAATTGTTATAAATTTTGTGGTTGGCTTTAAATAATGTCTTATTGAAATATCATATTTTTCACTATTTCTATAAGACATTATTTTATTGAACTTTTTTCTATTTCAGAAAAATGGAAAACTGGCTTGGCAAAGTAATAAAAAAGCAGAAAATACACGTATGTAGCATAGAAACTACCTAAAATTGTTATAAATTTTGTGGTTGGCTTTAAATAATGTCTTATTGAAATATCATATTTTTCACTATTTTCATAAGACATTATTTTATTGAACTTTTTTCTATTTCAGAAAAATGGAAAACTGGCTTGGCAAAGTAATAAAAAAGCAGAAAATACACCTATGTAGCATAGAAACTACCTAAAATTGTTATAAATTTTGTGGTTGGCTTTAAATAATGTCTTATTGAAATATCATATTTTTCACTATTTTCATAAGACATTATTTTGTTGAACTTTTTTCTATTCCAGAAAAATAAAAAACTGGCTTGGCAGAATAATAAAAGAGCAGAAAATACACCTATGTAGCATACGAAATACCTCAAATTGTTATAAATTTTTAAATTTTCGAAATAAATCAATATAAAAATTAAATAATTTGCAACGTCGTTGTCTTGAGACAGCGCGCGTTGTTTTCTAGTAACCTTATTGAAAAAAAAAATTAATTTGGAAGAAGAAAATTTTTTTGGAAGTTTGGTGACTGTCTCAAAAATTCCAATTCGTCACTAAACTTCCACTTCGATCGCACGAAATGTTACCGAATTTCCACTTGCACGTTTATATACTACTATATAAATTTCTGGTGTCTATCTGTCTGTTCCGGGTAATCTCCAAAACGGTTAATTCGATTGCGACTAAAGGATCTATGCATGATATTCGAGTTCTTCCAACGCGTAATTTTTTCTTTTGCTTAAATGAAGTTACAAACCATGTAAAATATATGGAAACCTACTCCCTTTGTTTGTCACAATTGAATTTGTTATAAACAATAGAAAACAGGATCTATGCATGATATTTGAGTCCTTTCAACGCGTAATTTTTTCTTTTACTGGAACAATTTTATTTACTGTGTAAAATGAATATGAACATACTTTTTTTGTTCGTAACATATCATTTGTTGTAAAAGAACAGAAATTGAGTTTTACGATCATTTCCTTTCATCATCAGTAAGAGTGCTCCTGTAACTGGAGGAGTTGAGTTATCACATCGCTACCGGCCTGGAACTATCGTATGTCGAGAAATTCGTCGTTATCCGAAGAGTACTGATTTACTCATCCGTAAATTGCCATTCCAACGGCTTGTTCATGAACTCGCTCAGGACTTCAAAACGGACTCGAGATTCCAGAGCGCAGCTGTGATAGCTCTTCAAGAAGCCAGCGAGGCATACCTCGTTGGTCTTTTTGAAGATACCAACTTGTGTGATATGCACGCAAAACGGGTGACCATCATGCCCAAGGCCATTTAACTTGCTCGTCGTATTCGAGAAAAGCGAACTTAAACTCCTCCAATGACCAAGTTTTTGTGAGAGATCTATGTTTTTCATCAAATTTCGATATTGCCTCAATTATTCCGCTTCTTCCAGATTCTTAAGGAACAGAACTTAATATATTATATGGTGTCAGACCGTATATGCGACATTTATCATGTTTTTTCGTGATTTTACTCTTTTTATAGATTATAAAATTATTTTGGAAGTTTAGTGACTGTCACCAAAATTCCAATTCGTCACCAAACTGTAATATATAAAGTTTGTTTGTTAATATATAGGTATATATAAAGTTTGTTTCTTAATTTATATTTTATATTGTTAAATTAAAATAAAATAAATAATAAAGAGTCAAGATTAATTAGATCACAAACACATGAGTGTAACTTATTTCAGCTTATTACTAATTACAAGGAATACCATTTTATCCATGTTTTTTTATTCAAATTGAATTTATTCGTAAATATTGTTGAAGATACGATAATTCCAGGGAGAAATACGATAATTTTACGGCCCTGGTACGATGAGCGCCCTCTCTCAAAATCCTAACACTAGAAACAGAGGAAGAGGATCAAGAGGGAGACCTAGCGGGGTTAAACGCTATTGAGAACCGGTCCAGGAATCGATAACACCAAAAGGCGTAAAGACTCTAAGCAGCAGACCAGTCAGAACCCGAGAAAGTCGCTCGAGAGGAAACGACCTTTAACATGTTTCCTATGCGCCCAGCAAGGGCATACAGTATTTGAATGTGAGAACGGAAGGGTCGACTATTGTACTCGCTGTTGGAAAATCGAGGTCACAAAACATAATTGCCCCTGTGCTCAGCAGAACAGCACTCCGAAAAACGAGTAGTCGGCTGTGTGAAGTTGGCGGCCAAAGCAGGGAAAAAATATTTTTAAAAATAGCAAATTATAGCAAAAAATGCGTACATTATTGTACCCTAACTATTTTTTTTTGTACCTTTTTTGTTCGGAAAATATTCCGAAAAAACATGTTTTTTTGAAAAAAAGAGCATTTTTTCAAAATTTTTTTGGCAATAAAAAAGTGCGAACGATTGTACCCTTAAAAAACTTAATTGTACCGTTAGAAAAATTCCAGAATAATTGACCAAGCGGTACATGATTAACAGAGAACAAGTTAACTGCATCGAAACTACGTGTCTATTGAAGAATTCCGGATACATTGACCCGTTAATGACAGAAAGTAGGAAGAATATAGTTGTACCATATCTACGCACATGGAAGAATATTGTACTGTGTCTAAACAGTTTATTAACTGTTGACAATTGATTGTTTACTAAAAAGTATGTACATAACGCCTTTCGCTTACACATCTACTAACAAAATTAAACATTGTACCTACTCTAAATAGCACGTACAAACATAAATTGTCATTAAAACAGCTCTATTACGCTTAAATAACGGAAGAAAAAACTAATGTTAGCACCTTTTTTAAATGAATGTGAACGATGGGAATTTCTTCTATCTACAAACAGTAACCAATCTTGTACTATTATGAATATACTGGCAGGAACAGTCGTACTCATGAACATAGCCCGTAGGTGTTTAATATCGTGGTGTTTTGTCTTCAAACACTAAGATTTACAGTGCTGACATTCGTTTCTTGGAGTTCGAATAGATGTGAGAATCGTACTGATGATGATACTTTTAATTTTTAAATTATCAAAGTTTATCCTTTGATACTTCAATCGATCTGAAAATTGGAAAAAAATTTCTGTTATTCAGTAGCTTTAAGTATTCACTCTTATCGGCAGCTTTACGGCTGCCTTAACTATTTTAGTCATAAAACTCTGACCCAATATTTCTTTTTTTCATCTGCACATTCGTTATTAATTCAATTGTAAGTAAGAAGTTTATGTTTATTATTGATGAGTTTCCGTTGATACTTTATATATTTCTCAACTGGATGTCATATTTTCTGTATTTCTACGCTGTTCTAAGAGTGTTGTAGCACTTTCTCGAATTCTTCTTATGTCATAGCGATAATGCACATAGAGTCGAATTCAATACTATTTTCAACTTCCTAGTGGGAAGTTTTTGTAATCAGTCCGATTATGATCATCTTGAATTCTGACATTTCTCGACGTTTCAAGGTCATTGAAGCATTACGTATGTTTTTAAGAGGCGATCCGTGTGTGCATATGTACGTGTCTACGTATGTACGTATGTTTATAGCAATTGAATTTGTTATAAACAATCAATAATCGATTCTATGCAGAAGATTTAAGTTTTTTCTATCGCAAAATTATCTTTTAGAAAGAAGTAAAGTTACAAATTATACATTGTGGACTGAAACCAACTCTCTTTGTTTATAACGATTGTATGTTTAATTATTAATCTTTTATTCTTTCCACCGGAAAGTTCGTCGTATAGCCCATCGGGGTCATACTCAGACCACTTTTTAGTATGTTATTTGTGTTTTCAAATGTTTTCATAATCCCACGTGTGCTATTTAAAATCAAATCAAAATGAAACCTCAATGAATGTTTAATACTTTTGAATTTATATTCATTAAGTTTATTTAATTCTATGTTGTTAACAAAAAAATTGTTAGTGTCAGTAAAAGCTAATATTATATTACGCTTTGTTTTGTTTTGAATCAAAAGCAATGTTCACATTGAAGATATATTTTTACGCTTATGTCGGTCAAAGAAGTATTATCTATGTCGATTGTATTTATACTATATAAAATCTATTTTATTTTACTGTACAATATATGATAATTCTAATTCACTCCAATTTTAAAGTTTCCGCCTAACTGCTGATGCAGTGGACAGCCGTAAAGCGTCACTAGCTGTTGATTTCTAGCATCCCTAAACGTATAATCCGGTACAACAGGGCAAATGATGTTATTTTTCTTTACTGTTTACCATCGAAACTACTGATTCTACTGATTTTGTGTAACAACCATCATAATTATCGATTACTTTCATCATTCAATCAATGATAGTAGCCATCTAAAACGTTTTCTATCCTATTTTTCGTTATTATTTGTTCAGGTAGTGAATTTAATCTATTTCTGAGCATCATGCCATTAAAAGTTGCATTGCATCACAATGAAATTTATGAAAACTTGAAACACTTCAACTTCGTGATCGAGAAAGAGGAATTCTATTCTAGAGAACATCCAATGTGGGAACAATCATCTCTTGCATTAAATAAACGACTAATGCCCTTAACTATTTATACGATAATCACCAATGATCGTCACGACTTATGTTATCGGCTTCATGGCATTCGTGCATCGTGTTTAAAAAAAAATTAGTTAGAGGAATTGTTTACAAGGTGAGATGAATTAATGGGATTAGTGATGTTTTTATTTATATCAAGCTGTAACCGATTTAGGAAATATTACCTTGCTTATTTTTTAGTTTATGTCTAAGAAGCATGGCACCAATTTATTGAGTTGTTGGATTGGAAGAGTGGCTGAATCATGGTACTAAAAAGCCTAAATAAGTCATCGTCAATTACTCCTTGGCATTAACAAATGGATATTATCTTGGATTGGAAAATTTTTTTTATGCATTCAATAATTGAAGTTATTTAAATTTTGTATGCTCACCTCTTGTAGAAAAGAAGTTTAAATAATTATATAATGAAGAATTATAAAAAAAACTTAATTATTTAGCATAGTATTGAACTATACTTTGGCTAAATTTAAAAAACATGCTTATACAAATATATGTACATATAGAAATCGATATTTTTTCTTTTCATATAAGAATTGATTATCGAGACATACTCAGTACCAAAAGCGCGCAGTAAAGCGATAAAAATCTAAATGTATTACTTATAAAGAAATAACTCTCCTTACTAAGTTTTGATAGTACAATGTCACTTTTTGTTAGTAGAAATAAGTGAACTTGATAGAAACTTTAAACCTGCCTTTTTAAGTTGTGTAATAGAGAATGAGTCATTAAAAAAGTGAAAAAGCTACCGTAATGATTCTGCCCGAGATGCTGTTTGCATTATTTGATTGTACAAAGTAAGTTTTTATTAGTAAAAATTAATAAACTTGATACAAACGCAATGATGAGGAATCAAATATTAGTTATTTGAAAGGTAAAAATCTAGCGCAAAAAGTCTACCTGCAATGCTGTTTGTACCAGCTTTTTTTCGATAGTATAAGATTAGCTTTCGTTAGTTGGAGTGTTAGTTTGATACAAACTCAATACCTGCCGTTGAATGACGAGCAGTCAGATATTAGGCTTTAGGGAAGAAAAAGCTAAATTGATTATTCTATTCTAAACGCTGTTTATACGAGCTTCTTTCTGATAAAAGAATGTTGGTTATCGTTAATAGAAGTAAGTGAACTTGATACAAATTTTGAACCTACTTTAATATGACGTGCAACTGAACATTAGTCATCAGTAGAGTAAAAAGCGATATTGATGATTCAGCTTGAAATACTGTTTGTACTAGCTTTTTTTTTATAGTACAAAGTTAGTTTTTGTGAGTAGATTGTATCAGACTTGGAACAAACGATGTACTTGTTTGTATATAAGATAAAGCTTAACATTTCTCATTAAAGTAATAAAAAGTGAAATGAATAATTTACAGAGAAAAAGCTGTTTGTACTTGCTTTTGTCTTATGGTACAATGTTGTTTTTTGTTAGTAGAAGTAAGTCAATTTGATGTTAATGTAATATTTATATATACATGACGAACAATCAAATGTTAGTTATTTAAAGAGTATAAAACTTAATTCATGATTAAGCTCGAAATGTTGTTTGTATTCGCTATTTTTGATAGTATAATGTCAGTTTCGGTTAGTAAAAAAGCGTGGGATCGATACAAACTTTGTACTTGCCTTTATATGACAAGCAATCAAATGTTATTGATTGGAGGAGTAGAAAGCTGAATTAATTATTTCATCCAAAACGCGGTGTATACCGGGTTTTTTATGACGATACAATATTTATTTTCGTTAGTAGATGTTATAAAACTGAACATAGATTATGTAGTAGTTCTGATATTAATCCATGGCGGGTTGCTGGGTTTTTTTTTCTCTTTTATATATTTGTTTAATTGTATAGATTTAATGAGGAAATTTTCACGGTACAATCAAGTTTGTCTGGGGTACAATCACTTGCATCTTTTTATTTTAAAAAAATTTTTTAATTATTTAATTTAATTTCGTAAGAGGGACGGCGGAGCACACTAAGCCACTGTATGAATATAAGTACAAATAGTAAGAAAACAAAAACGAATGAAACAAAAAGTAAAAAAAAAAAAAAATTAATTGGAGTTTAAAAAAACATGACTTTCTAAAAATAAAATATTTTTTCGAAAATTTTTTTCTTACAAAATGGTGCAAATGATTGTACCCTAGACGATCTCGATTTGACCGCAAAAAAATTTTAATATAATCAATCGATTGTTATGATTGACGAAAACCAAAATAGTGCATCACACACACGTTTCTATGGATCAATTACAAATACATTGGCCAGAAAAGAAAAAAAAGGATGTGAATCTAGTTTTGTCTTATCTACTAACAGAAACTAATATTTTTGAACATTCATGATTATTTATCAAAACAGCACGATTGGAATTTTATTCTGAAAATATATTATTGTTATTGTTATCATTGTCTATCTATTATTTTGTATTAAAGCTTCGGACCAGTGGATAATTACTTCTGGTCACACAAACCGTGAATCTAACGAGTAAGTAATGACAATATAAAGTAAATCAATGCCGTAAACAGCTGGAAGGAAATCTTACCCATACGGAAAACATATATTTTGAAAATTGAATCAAAAATATTTTTGGTCATGAAAATACATAGAAATATGTTTATTTAGTCAAATTTTATATCAATGACTATATAAATACGTAAACAGTACATCACATGAAATAGTAAGTAGTTTTTTCAAATATTTTACTTCATTACAGTTATAATTACAAGTCAAGAACACAACTTCTAAATTATATTAATCGTCTGGTACATAAAAAATAATATTAATATATTGACTTAAATTCGTTTCTTTTTTGGTCAATTTTTTCGGACGTGACAGATTGTTAATTCCATCATACTTTTCCCATTTTCGAGAATGATTAAAAATGTAACAAATGTAATGTTTATTATTACAATAATGGCTAGAAACAATAACACCTACTAACATGTATTTCTTATTGCCTATTAAAATACTTGACGGAATATCTGTTAATTTTAATAGTTTATGTGTAGTAGTGCGTTGTAAGCCATCATCATCGTCTTTGTAAGACTCAGTCTTAACATTAATAAATATATGTCTTTTAGGAGTTATTGACGTTGTTGCTGAATTGTTACATTTAATACACAGACATGATTTCGATGTAAAGTATTGATCTACATAATTTTGAATTTTAGCGACATCAAAATTAGCGTTCAGTGGAGAGTTTTCTATAACGATTGTTTTATTACTCGACTTACAGTTACAATGATTACAAAATACGTTTTGGATTGCAGAAGGTTCCTCGTTTAGAGCAATCGTTAAGGTACGTATAATATCCAAGTCAAAATTTAAAGTGTTTTCTCTTTCCCGTGAAAAACGAGTTCAGATCTGATCAGATCTGATTTTTTCCGTTAAATTTTCAGATATGAACAGTCTCATAATACTGATCTGATCAGATCTGAATTCTGAATCCATTTTTCTGATGACTTCAGACTATTTCCGATCTGCTCAGACATGAACTGATCTGTTTATATTTGAAAAAGAATATAATTCAGATATAAACAGATCAGTTCATGTCTGAGCAGATCGGAAATAGTCTGAAGTCATCAGAAAAATGGATTCAGAATTCAGATCTGATCAGATCAGGATTATGAGATTATCATATATGTATATATATGTCCAGATCTGCTCCAATCTGAACATGCATTTTGAAGGTAAGAAATGAATATAAAATTAATGACGTAAGGAATATGTTGTTTTGTATTTGTGATTAAAGTTATTTATTGAAGTGGATTTTAAATTTTCTTTCTCATACAGATTTAAATTTTAAAAAAAATAATAATATCATAATCATAATTTTTAAGTTATCAACGAAGCTGTCACTGGTTTCTATTTCCATCTTTCTCGCGCCTTCCTTTTACTTTCATTTCGTACAACTTTTGGCTTATTGTCTCATGAATACTTTTGGTTGATATAAACATTTTATTTGGCCGAGCTTTCTTGTACAATGAAGTTGCTTTACCTGTAATATTTATGTGTATTTTATGAATCTGGATAGCAGAGAATAACATTAATAATTATTCAAAATAATATAAGGTAAAAAACTTACTGATAATTGCTGCTACGGCTAGAGGGTGAAGCATTTCACACTCATCCTCGTTTTGCCTTTTATTTCTTCCAGGATTACCTGTTAAAGTACAGTTGAGAACTTCACTTTGAATAAATACACCGTCCATTAAACGGCGAATAAGATGGGTCGGCTTTGTGGACTTTGTTTTTTTGGCATTATCATAAATTTTCCTATTGATGTAAATTCCATCTTTTACTTCGCGCATCTAAAAAAATATAATTTGTGAGAATCATCAAGAAAAGAAAATTTAAATTGTATAGAAATAATACAAAAATGTACCAAAGGTACCAACTAAGAATACTCACTCCAGGGTCGTCTTTTTTATGTATCTGATAGTTAAGATGATCCCAATTTTCTTCGTCACTGTCATCGACGTCTTCCTGATTGTCATCTTCATCATTATTCCCATTGCTATTTTCTTCATTGTTATCTGCATCATTACTTTCGTGATCTTCTTCTTCATTTTTATCCACATCATCACTCTTATGGCCATCTTTTTCATTGTTATCTGCATCATCACATTCGTGAGCATCTTTTTCATTCTCATCTGCATTATCGCTATCGTGATCACCTTCGTCATTTTTTCCTGCATCATCATTTACTTTGTCATCATCATTCTTATCTACATCACCATTATCTTCGGAATCTAACTCATATACATCATCTCCTTTATTTGTCACATTTTTATTAAGATTACTTTTCTCTTTCTGCATGTTAGAATATTCGCTTTTATTCTGTTTTTCGTCATTGATGTTTACTTTTCCAATACTTTTTTTTTCAGCTTTATTTTTGTTATTATTTGCAGGCTTATTATTTTTAGGATTTGTCATATTCTGGTTAAGTTTCTTCAATTCTAATAAACTTTCATTCCTAGTATGAAGATGTTTCTGAAAAAAACCCATGATTGAAATTTATTTCATTTGCAACAGAGTACTAGGATATGAATAATTTACATACACTAGAGTAATTGATAATGTACTGAGTATTTACCTGCTTCACAAATGGTGATGCATCACTATCTTCACTTACTGACGCCAACGATAAGTTTCTATCTGTTATATTTGACAAAGTAGTGATGTTAGAACTGTGTTTGTTTTCTTCTAATGTCATCAGTGATTCCTTCTTTTTTATTAAACTTTGTACTTGATTTCGAGAAAGGACGTTTTCCTTTTCTGGTTTCTTCGATACTTTGTTTTTGTTTAAAACCTAAAAAAACGGTCCCACTCGCTTAACATCATTATGTATATAATAATAAAAAAGTAAAAATGTAATAAACTCTATGTACTTACATTAGCTTTGGGTTTCTTTGGCTTAAGATGGAATGTCTCCGGAGAATAGGGTAATGGTCTAACCCGTTTCCTTTTTACTTCCTTATTTTCATTATTCAACTCCTTTAGATATTCATCAATCTTACTTTCATCTTTTCACACAATAAAATAAAAAAAATAATTACATTCTTGAAGACTTATATGAAAGAATCATTATACGTAATATTTATAAATTGTAAGCATGATAAATTTCTTCATATTACCTGCAATCATCAACACTTCACCGTCTAATTGTTTTCCCTTCTGCATGTATGGCACAATATCACCAATATTAATATTATCAGTCTCATCTTTGACAATATCACTATCTTGCACTTTATGGTTATTATTATTTACCTTACACTTTAATAGATACATATTTAAATAAATTAAATTTAAAGAAAATAGAATTTGACGATCTTAGAATTACATTACTTCTAATAAATTGCGGAATTCTATACATTTGTGCGTATCATTGTAGAAATGACGCCATGTAGTTATTGTAACCGTTAGTATTTCACTACCACGTGGTAACGGCCGCCTTCTCATGAAACAGTAAGCATGCGCGTCAACTCTTGACGCATTTTCATGCATGCGGCAAATTTTAAATCATATAATAAAGCTAGATTCTGATGCTGAATTGACATAAAAATAATTATTAATAAATAATATTAAGTTCGTGCAAAAAAAAAGATTCTCTTATTGTATCTAAATATTTTTTCCAATTACTACAAAATAATTTTTCTTTATTAATTATATTATCATCCCAGCATCGAACAAAGTTTGATAGGCTTCCATCTACCATGATCCAAAGCGAGTGGAGGGTGGAGTTGTCCAGTTAGCTTGTTGGCTATACATATAATATAATAAGTTAGTATGTCTATGAGCTTTCTGGGCAAAAGTAGCATTCATTATTGTATATCCGTAAACTTTGTTCATCAACAATCTGTTCTGATTTTTATATATGTGTAATAAGTGTTCGTTAATAAAAATATTTTTTGTTCTTTGGTAAGTAAAAATAGTTACAATACGATTTTTTTTATTATATAAAAATGATGATTGAATAAGTTATTACGCTAAGTAATTCTTAGGCTTAAGTACTGCCCATAGACGATTTTATTCATGTATTACATTCTTATAATTATTTTTAACCATTCAGCGTAATAATTTTTTTTCAACAAAAGCTATCAAATAATTTTTTTGTTATTAGAATACTATTAGATTATAATAAATTTTATATTTACCCTTCAGACCTTACGCTATGAGCATTTTGCTCACTCTTTATTTCTTATTAGTTTACTTTTAATTTTTAAATAGAATGATTATATGAAATTTGTTTTAGCTTTAAGAAATTTGATTATCTTTACTATTACAATTCAAAAATTTTTATTAAACAATTATTTTGTCAAAGCTGTGAGCATTGCTCATCATCAGAGAAAACAGACTTGCATAGAAGTTCAATGCTGGGTTTTGTTTAGGGATCATCCAAGGTCATCCCAACCGTGCAAACTCCTACCTGGCTCTATAAGAATACATACTAAATTTCCGGGACACATAGGCCTATTTAAACTAAACTTCCATTCACGTCTCTCTTCTCTGTCATCACGTAAGAAAAGTAAATTGAAGAAATTAGTCATTCGGCTAAGTTCGGCTCTAACGAGTATTCCCGAGTGTCGCAAGCGGCGCCGGCCGCCGTATAATTTTGAAAGTTTCTTTTTTTAATTAATGTCAATTAAACAAAACGGCATGCGTACAACCCGTGAGTAATTCGCTTATCACGACAGTATTTTTTGCGGTTTGATGAGCGTAAGATCTGAAGGGTTAAAAGCAATGGACAATCTTCTGTAAACTAAGAAATTACTTTTTATTTTTAGTGTTTTATCAATTGCCGTTTAGAAGATAATGTCATCTGATAATAGAGAAATTGTTGAAGAAATTCCGGTTCCATCTGCCGAAAAGGAACGACGTAAAATATGGCAAGACAATCCGAACTCACAGGTAAGAATATCTATCTGTTACGCGTAGATGTCCTTTACAGGTCCATTTTAATAAATATATGAAATATATATTTTTAAATAAATCTATGTATTTGATGAAGTACAAATATATTTATTATAATTTCTTAGATATGAATTCATTATGTATGATGCTGGTTACGGATCATGAACCGACGTGCAGCAAGCTCGAGTATACGTGTGAATGCTATTATGTACAAATTCTTATCTCAGAAATTATAAGATAAATAAATATTCAGGGATACATATATATGCATATGAAATATTATTTTTAAATTATAATCTCATGCAAGTCGTCAGAATGTAGTATTTTTTATTAAAAAAAAAACAGTATAAATAAATTCAAATACAATAGCATTTATAGTTATTTTTGAAACAATTCTTTTAAAAGTTGTTTTTACAATTTTAAACTTTGTCATTTAAAAGATGAAATGATAAGAATTTTTTGGTTTATTTAGGTTCCTCGAAGCACGTATTATCGATGGAAAAGTATACAAAGACGCTGTAACTTAGATGAAGATAGCAGTTCTGAAACATCAGAACCTGATAGTGACGTTAACTCCTCCATTCAGGGAGAAAATGATTCTTTCGATGTTAGTAACTCGACTATTAGTGAATCTAGTACAGACAATGAAGAAGATGGCGAAAAAGATCATGAAGAGGATAGTGAAGAAGATAATGACAATCTTGACGAAAGAGATTTGGTGGCTGAATCTGATGATGAACAAATAATCGAAGATAGCGATGATGAGCACAATAGTACAAATAGTTATGAAGTTGACAGTAACAGCTCGATAGCTAGCATGGTCAATGCACTGTATGATGGTAGTGACATTAGCTTGACTCGAAGCATATTACTCCTCATGAACTTATATATTCAAAATAAACTAACGAAAACTAGTCTTCAAGCTTTATTGATATATATACAAGAAATTCTTCCAAAACCTAACAATATGCCAAAGACATTGCATAATTTATTTAAATTTATTGAGAATGAAGCCCATTCTGCTCGTATCATTAAATATTATTATTGTAAGAAGTGTTTATTCTATAATAATACGAACCCTGTTTTAACAAAGTGTCCATCTTGTTCAAGTACTGAAGGAACATCTTTTTTTTTTGAGATAGACTTAGTTGAACAAATAAAGTATTTGTTTGAAGAAAGGAATCTAGCAAATAAACTTCATGTTTCTAACCATGAACCCAATGTTATAACTGATATCACTGATGGATCAGAATATAAAAGAGTCAATTCACATCAGAAAAGGGGTAAATTTGATTTAACATTGATTCTCAATACTGATGGAATTTCTATTGTGAAAAGTTCTAAAAGTAACTGTTGGCCATTGATGTTCATGATAGCAGAACTTCCAGAACATCTTCGAGAAAGTTTTATTTGCATCATAGGGATATGGTATGACTCCACTAAAAAACCTTTAATGAATACATTCCTCCAACCATTTTGTGAGAAGCTTATTACGTGTTTTTATGACGGCATTACTTGGGTTGATCCTGCGACAAAAGAGACTTGTACGACAAGAATTACTGCTCCTTTATTCATAGCCGATGCACCAGCTAGGGCTGAGATTCAAAACATTCAGTATTTCACTGGAAAATATGGGTGCAATATATGTGAAATAAAAATGAAACGTTGTCAAGTACCTGAAGGGAAAAAAAGAATCCGAGCATATATTTTTAGCGAGAAAGTCAGTAGATTAAGGAGTGATGATCGAATGACGAAACAAGCTGAAATAGCTTTCAAAGATAATCTCCCACATAAAAGAGGCGTTAAAGGAATATCAATTGTTTCTGCTATTCCTCTTCTTAAATTAGAAACATGTGTGCTACCTGAATACATGCATTCGGTTCTCCTTGGCGTTGGAAAACAATTTATTAATTTATGGTTTCACAAAAAAGGCGTTTGGAACATAAAACAGTTTGTCTCAGAAATAGATGACAAATTGAAAGACATTCATCCACCATATTTTTTCAATAGAATGCCACGTAGTCTGAAATATCTCCCATTTTATAAAGCATCAGAATTCTATAATGTAGTATTGTTTTACTCTATTCCGATTTTTTTTCAATATCTGCCTGATCTTTATTTTCAACATTGGTTATTGTTTGTGGTGGCTATATTTTCGTTATTAGAAAAACCTATTTATATTGACTCAGAATTGAAGCGAGCTGAAATTTTATTACAACTATTTGTCAGAGACATTAAAGAATTATATCGTGATCGACAATACACATATAATGTGCATCAATTGCTACATTTAACACTATGTATTGAGCGTTGGGGTCCATTATGGAGCACGTCAGCGTTTCCATTCGAGAATGTTAACGGTATGCTTGCAAAATGTGTACACGGCACTAAAAATCTCGGTCAAGAAATGGCAAATAATTTGAAAATAGCACAAGGTGTACAATCATTAAAAATAACATGCGCAAGTAAGAATAATACTGTAGACTTTTTTTCCAATCAATCTCAGAAACCTGAATTGAAAGACAATATAAATATAACGGAATGTAATGATTACAGATTAATTGAGATTGTGAAGACTCTAAATTTTAATATTGATAACACGCATTTTTTTGCGAGAGCAATAATAAATAATCGTGCATATTCGTCAACAACTTATAAAAAAACGCAAACAAATAGCTATACCGTTAAAATAAATCTGAATGATAAGATGGTTTATGGGGAAATTGTAGTTTTTACCAAAATCGAAGAAAAATTAGGCTATATAGTAAGAACTTTTGATGTAGATTATACGAAAAGATTTTGTCATCGTGAGAGTAATACAATTGTTCAACATATATTACCAATTATAGAAACGAATAATTTTATAAAAATTGATGCAGAGAATGTTGAATGTATAGTTCATGTAATAAGAGTATTAGATTTCATTTGTGAGCGTCCAAACAATTTAAACAAAGTAATGTGAAAATTAAATGTAAATATGGTGTAAGATATTTTATAATAACATTTTATTTCTATAAAAATAAAGCAACTTATATTCAATAAAAAAAGTAGTTATGATTTCAAGAGTATGTATTTTTTATCGAAATTTTTGCACCTACTTAAATTTATTTAGAGCAGGTGAGATATAATCAGAACTGATTTTGAAAATAACAAAAATAATAAACTTTTTTTTTAAATATGATCAGATTGGTTAAGATCTAATTTTTCACTCAGTTGAAATGATAAACTTTTTTTCAAATATGATCCAATCTGATCAGACCTGATTTTTGACTTAATAAAAATGATAAACTTTTTTTCAAATATGATCCAATCTGATCAGACCTGATTTTTGACTTAATAAAAATGATAAACTTTTTTTCAAATATGATCCAATCTGATCAGACCTGATTTTTGACTTAATAAAAATGATAAACTTTTTTTCAAATATGATCCAATCTGATCAGACCTGATTTTTGACTTAATAAAAATGATAAACTTTTTTTCAAATATGATCCAATCTGATCAGATCTGATTTTTGACTTAATAAAAATAATAAATTTTTTTTCAAATATGATCCAATCTGATCAGATCTGATTTTTGACTTAATAAAAATGATAAACTTTTTTCAGTTCCGATCAGATTCAAACAGATCTGAATCTCCTTAATCTGTTTGCATCTGAATATATATGTCATGTCTATTCAGATCTGAAACGATCTGAAATTCTAATCTGATGATATCTGTACCATCTGATCAGATCTGTACAGTCTCATAATACTGATCTGATCAGATATGGCCATATCTGAACTCGTTTTTCACGGGTTCTATTGTACATCCATATAATTCTAATAATATTTCAGCCCGGTTTCTATAAATATCTTTAGTATTACCATTTACCGAATAATCAACAATTAATTGCAAAATACTATGTTTCGATGCTGATATGTATTCATTATAGTTAACAATAGATGTAAATCCTGCATAAATACAATGAAACATCGAATCAAATGCTGATGTTCTCATAATTTTTATAAGTCCTCGAGATGTTTTTTGTAAACCTTGGCTACTACCATTAATAAGTAAGCCTAATGAATATTTTGGTAACTGCGCTCGTTTCAAAATACTTTTAATATTAGGATTTGTCCTTAAATATTTTCCAGATTGACGATTATTATTTACTAATCCTTTCCAATTTTCTGTTTCATTTAAAAACTTAAATTCATTATCTGCGTCATTCTCGTCTTTCAATTCACAGTGATTTTCATTTTTATTCTTTTTATATAGTTGAATATTGTGTTGTTTCGCATAAGCTGCAGAGGGGAGCTCTATGTCTAAAGATGAATGAGAAGTATCGCTGAAGTATGAAGATTTGCTTGGTTTAGCATTATTATTAGAAAATTCAATTGTAGAACATTTAATATCACATCGTCCATTATAATTAAATTTTCTATCTATCACAGATTTTTCGTAGGTAGCTTTATTTTCACGATTTGAATTGTCAACTGTGACCAATATATCATGATAATCATTTGCCAAAGCAATACTTTCAGTTAATGATTCATCACTAGTTATAGTCATATTCTGCAGTTTCGTTTCCCGATTATTCTCAGTAAATTTAGTTTTCAATAACATTGGCTTCTTAGCAACTAGTATTTTCAAATCACCACTTAAAGATCTTACATGTGTGATAAAAAATTTATCAACTCTAATATTTCGTTTCCGATTGAGAACAAGAACTTTTAAATCTTTGAAGTATTGTTCACTACGGGCCGAACTAGCAGTATATAAACGATCAAGTATTTTTTTGGACGATTTAATGGTCATTTCCTTCAAAAAGTTATAATACACACTTGGCATCAAAGCCGCCATAGAGGAAAATAGTTTAGTAGAGTAATTAATTGTTGTTTAAATTCTAGACAATATAGATCATTTATATCTTCTCCATAATTATCAGTAATTGCTTCTTCATCAATCCTTGAAATCATAGATTTTTTTTCATCAACTTCACTATCAGTATTTCCAGGGCTTTCATGGTCAATACTATCAATTTTTTCATAATCTGGATTGTTTTTTTCAAGATTTTCGTGATCGGCTAGTTTCGTAGAATTATCTTCCCTCATTTTATTTTGCAATAATCGTTTACTTATCAAAAACTTACTTTTTTTATTAGTACTATCGAATACTTTAGACTTTGAAACAATTAATATCGCTTTTAACATATGTTTGAATTCTTCAATGCTTGTGACTCGACTAAGAAGACCCATACATCTCAGATAAAATTCTTTTTGGTAGGAGTTACTTGTTCGAAAACATTTCCATCGGGTAACCATTTTTATTAAATGTGATATGTCCAATCGCACTAATGTAATATTTGGATTAATTTGCACATTACACTTCAAAACATCAAGAGCATATTTCAAATAGTTTTTTAACGATAAATTATTAAATCCGCAACAACATGCATTAATTAATGCTAATGAATAGTCCGTTATGACTTGTTTAGGTTTTCTTGCACCACTGCTTAACCATGTTCGGATCCAATAAGTTAGAAAATTTGTATCATGCTTTTCAGACAATGCTTGAAAGATAGGCAGAGTAAAATCTCCCAAGTCGGCTACAGCTTGATATAAATAAATAACGTGATTAACTCCACTTGCTCGATTAATTTGTTTAACGATACCACCAGTAGCATCAATGCTTATACATCCCATTGGATCATGAGTTTTAAATAAATTGTATATGGTTAACTGTTCTGGAAGCCAGTACATTACGTAGAACTTATTAAGAGAGATCTGGTGCAAATATGAACCAATTTCTGAAGAATATTTGAGTTTTAGAACGGCTTCGATATCATCGGAAGTAGATTTTACACCCAGTTCTCTATCTGCTATTTCCTGCTTAGCTTTTCTTAGGACTGAAGGCTTATATAAATGAGCTGGTTCGTTATCACCATAATCCATATATTTATTGGCTGCATTAGATCGCCATACCTTTGTAGAAACTCCTTTTAAATTTTGTGCTACTTTGATGCGTCTTTTTCCTCTAAGTTGTCTCTTGCTTTCATGTATTATACCACGTGTATTAAGTGTAGATACCTAGAACTTAATGCCGTCAGAAGTAGGATTAGACAGGGAATATAAATGAATCCGAGAACTGCATTCATTGCAATAACCTTTTAGAGTTAAAAAAATTGCTCCTACCGTACAATTAACAGTGACAGTGGAAAATGAAAATGAGCACGGAAGATGGAACAAATCCCATAATTTAATGTAAAATATATCAGTCCATCCACTTCGAAAGCGGTTCTTTATTGAATCACCCATTTTTCGTTCCTTTAAGTCTAAGTTTTTCCACTCTTTTAAATTAAAATGTAGTTCCCCAGTTAATAGATGAAGTTTTTTAACTGCCTCAATACGCATAGACCAATTGGATACATTAAGGGCTTTGGCTTTCTTTTTTTTCAAATAAGGAGATGGAATGCCGTGAAGTTTATAACATAAATCATGACGATCGTTAGTGACCATCATATAAATGTTTAGGGGCGTTACCCGTTCACCCAATGCAACAGATGCTTTTTGCCATATTAAATGTTTTCTTGTATGAAACTTCTTCCCATTAATCATAAAATTAAAACATTTCAACTTCTCATAAATTTCATTATGATCAACTGCAGCTTTCGATGGCATGATTGTCAGCAAAAAATTGGATCCAAAAAATAGTATGGAACGTGAGCAATATAAAAGTGCTTGATAAGTGGTAGACCATCACACCGAGATAGTGAAATTTTTGGTTATGTTTAAAAACACTATTTGGAAATTTTGCTCACAATTTAGCAAATTATTAATTGTTTTATAGCAATTTAGCTCAAAAGGATAATCAGTTACGTTACTATCTTTTAGAATTTCTCAATATACTATTCTAATTATTCAACTAAAAGTACACTTAGATAAACAATAAAAATACGTAAAATCTTAATAGCTGTTATTCACGAACACGAGGAGAATAGAAGATAGAGAACCAACATGAGCGTGAGTTCTCATTGGTTGATGATTTTCCTCTATTGGTGGAATTTTTTTTATGAATGTGACACAATTTATTTCGTTTTTTTCTATTTGTTTATTTTTGCTCAATAGATCGGCTCTTATTCTGTAAACAATTGCAGCATCATCACACGTCCATAGAAATCGCACTAATTTAAACAAAGTGTTGTTAGAATAATTAACATAACTTCGGAAATTCGAGAATTGCTCATAACCAGCGGCAATACATTCTGTAACAGAGTCAAATGCACACGTATTTTTTACCGACAAGAGTAAGCCTTTAGATGTTTTTATTGGAGGCATGGAATTACCATTTTTCAATACTTTAACAGATCTGTTTATTTCCATTTTATTCAAATTTTCCCAACTGATCTGATTCAATTCCGATGCATAATTGTCATCATGTTCATTGAAAATTTCTTCACTATCTGATATAATTATAGATTCTTCACACGTATACGTTTGATTCATAATAACCGATTCATTTGTAGCTTTTTCATCAATAGAACGTAACATAACATAGCATTTCTTCATTGGTGGTTGTTCATTCTTTAGTATTAAATCCGTATCAACAATATCTTTCTTTCTCCTATTACTTATTTCTTGAATATTATGCGGTAAGGTTTCTTCTAACGTTAAATCATCTTCATCATTGCTATAATTAGAAGAAGTACTAGCTGAAGCAAGACTATCCGAGATTAAACGTTTATGATTATTGCCATGAACATTAATATATTTTTCCATAGCTAAAATCATTTCGCCCTTTGATGATCGAATGTGTTCGATTAAAAATTCATCTATACGTTTGAATTTCTTGTTCTTGATTATAATTTTTTTGAGCTTACTAAAATATTGCTCACCCCGAGCCGATGATGCTGTATATATCTTATTTAATTCATCTTCGTTTACTTTTTTATTCTCAATGAAGTGTTGGAAATATATATGAGGCATAATATTGGTCCACAAAATAAATGTTTTCGACAGCTTAAATAATTTTTGTGCAAATTCAGGGCAATAATATATATTTTTTTGATCTCCATCTCCAGTATCAATAGTTTTCTCTTCAATAGATTTATAAAACTGTTGATAATTTTTGTGGTTA
Source organism: Chelonus insularis (assembly GCF_013357705.1). Taxonomy (NCBI): domain Eukaryota; kingdom Metazoa; phylum Arthropoda; class Insecta; order Hymenoptera; family Braconidae; genus Chelonus; species Chelonus insularis. Next base: position 468,403 of record NW_023276656.1, read on the forward strand.
ACCTCCATACTTGCAAATGTATCCAAAGTTTCATTATCATCATCATACTCGTCATCGCTATCAGTGTTTTGATCAGTAATTGTAATCGAAGATGCCATTCCAATACGTTCTATCAAATAAGCATGAGCTCGAGAACATTTATTTTGATGATTCATACCACTGAAAGATGAAAAATTAGCCACAGTTAATACAGCGACCAATTTTTCCTTGAAATCGTCTAAATTCGTTGACTTAACGAGCAATCCAATACAATGAAGATAAAATTCCTTGATATTATTGTGGTGATTTTTATTTAAGCACTTCCAACGTGAAGTAAACTTCATCAGATGGGCAATGTCGATTCTATGTAAAGTGATATTTTTTTCTGTTGATATGACGAACGTAATAATGTTATCACAGTGCTTTAAATATTGTTCTAATGTTTTTCGATTGAACGCTCGGATAGAAGCATTAATTATAGCCAATGAATAGTCAGTAACAATTTGCTTTAGTGTTGAAATACCTGTACTAAGCCACTGATTCATCCAATACAACAACGTATTTGTATCATGCTTCTCAGATAAGAATTGAAATATTCGAAGGGTTTTATCAAAAAAATGAATGACAGCCTGATACAAAAAAATAGTTTTTGTAGATCCAAGAGGTGTAACTGTACTTTCAACTAAACTCCCGGTGGCATCGATACTAACAGTAGGAAGAAAATCATTTTTTACGAACTTTTTATATAGCTCCACTTGCTCTGGAAGCCAATAGGTAACCTGAAACTTCTGGGCTGTTATATTATGAATGATGTTTTTATATTGAGTTTGACCTTCCAAATTGCATATAGCTTCGATTCTTTCATCTGGTCGATTTAAACCCAAGGTTTTATCTCTTTCGAGTTGTTTAGCTTTGCGTAACACACTTGACTGATATAAAAAAGGGCAATTTGCATCACCAAAGTTCATTTCCTGAGACGCTGTTTTAATTCTCCATAATTCTGCTGACTTTCCTTCTAGTTCTTGACAGATTTTAGTTCGGGTGGCACCTTTCAGCTGCCGTTTTTTATTATGTTTGATATGTCTACAATCCTTTATAGAAACAGAAAACTTTATCCCTTCCTGACTGAAATCAGTTACGTTCAACAAATGTATTTTATTGCTGCATTCTGGACAAGAGCCATTTATAGAGTAGTTCATACCATCTTCATTTTTAGTTATAGTACAGGTTTTGAATGTGTATGAGCATGGTATTTGAAAATTTTTCCATAATTTTCTGCTAAAGTTTTTGATATTGAATGCTTCACACTTCAAATTTGTAACGATAATTTCTTCTTGTATGAAATCTGTAACATTATTTAGATGATTTTTAGATATTTCTTTTTCAATAAAAGTTTTGTTCCGTGTAAATTCTTTTTTATTTGATCCTATAACTGGTGTTTGGCATATCATTAATATTGACATTACAATTTTCTTGAAAATACTGAAACTAGTTGTTTTGGAAAGAACACCTACACATTTAACATAAAAATTTCTACACTCTTCGTTCTCTTGCTCAAAACAGGGCCAGCTAGCAACTATATTCATGATTATTTCTGTGCTTACACAAATAACGGTGAAATCAGGGTTGATTGGCTTATTATCAGCTAACACTTCATATGAATATGATAAATATTTAGTTGTTGAGCAGTTATTGAATACATTAAGACATGCTTCTATCAGTTCCATGGAAAAATCTACAATCACTTGATGCGGTTTTTTCAAACTTGATCTAATCCATTCTCCAATCCAATATGTTAAAAGATACCGATCATGTTTAATTGATATCATTTGAAATAATGGTAAAACATTGTTATTGGAAAATGTTAGAGCTTGATAGACGACAAGCTTTTCGCCACAAGAATTACCAAATTTGACGCCCGTTATGTTTATAGTCGAGAATTTTTCAATCCTACAAAAGTCTTTATAGAAATCAATCTGCCCAGGAAACCAATACATCACATATAGCTTTGACACAGAAAAGTCTATCAAACAACTAGTGTAATCCGGGCGTTCTGACATTGCGGAAATCCTCCGCATTGCTTGCAGTTCCTCATTATCCACACTATGTGGTGTCACTATTTTTTCATCTTGTAGTTCTTCTTCAACCTCTTGTAATGCTTTATTTTTTACAATAAGTCTGTTACGAAGTCTTTTTACTACAGGTGTAGATTGAGCTACACGTACACGTTTAACGCTAACACGTTCAGATTTTTTAGAGCACTTAATTAAATTATTTTTTTTGTTTTCGTTGTTATTTTGAAGAACAAGTGACGGAATCCCACATAAGCGTTTACACAAGTCATGTCGATCTCTAGTTATCACTATATAAATGTGTAGTGCTGTCATGCGGTTGTTCAGCTTCTTCGATGCCTCCACCCACACAAGATGGCTTTTAGGAAAAAATTTATCAGTAGAGGCCATAAATTTCAAATCTTTAAGTTTTTCAAAAATTTCATCTGCACTAACTTTAGCTTCAGGAGGCATAAATGAAATTATTCACATTTATCAAATAACCTGAAATAGAATTAACTTTAAATGTGTGTGAAAATGAGTCGAATAAATTGATCTTAAAGAATTATATATTTTGAAGAACACGAGAACTATCTTTAGCAATCATTACCTTTAAATTAACCATACGAAGTAACAATCACAAAAATCTTAGCAAGTCTGTGAACGTTAAATGTTGATAATTGATGAAAATCTTATTTCTCATATAAGGCTTTAAGAATAATACCGTTCTCTGTTACAGAAATTTTAAAACTGATGTTCTTAGAAAATCAAATAATAAAAGAAAAACGTTCACTACAGGATTGCCACGAGGATCATATTACGCATTGCTGTGTTTTGAATCTTAGAAGTTCAATGTTTACATCTGACACGTGTTTCAACATTGATATCGATAAAAGAAAAATCCTTTATACTTACTAACATTCTAACCTACAATTCAGTATCGAATGGTAAAATTGATCTGACTGACTGTACTTCCGGAATAAAAAAGCGCCAGATGGTAAAAAAGAGATTTCGTAAAAAACATAAAAAGCACATTGTCATAATAAATCGCGGAAAAAATAATTTAAAAAACACTCTTAGAGGCATACATCCAAGTGTATGTCCCAAAGAAGACTAAAAAAGTCTATGACCATGAAGAACATCATACCAAATAAAGATTTCGAACGGAGCCACCATTTTTTAAAGACGTTAATGATTAGTGTCTACTTTCCCGCTTACAATCCAAACATGATGTTTGAATGAACAATAATGTTTGTACCCTGTGTTAGAGAAAGTAACGATATGAGTTTTTGTAGGCAGCGAATCAAAAAACAGATGTATATCTTGTCGAACCTTTAAAGAAAGCAATCAATAGTTTCTATATTGTTACGATTTAACATTAACTATGCTTTTTCAGTGGGAATTCAAAAATATACCAGCTAATTTAGAATAGTACAATTTCAGTTTATGTTAGTGAAAAAAACAAAACTAAACTTGAACCCAGCATTTTTTTTCAAAAACTAAACGAATAATAATTTTCATTTCTCATGATCAATTAGGCTGTTTCAATAAGCATCAATGTTTGTATTAGCTGTTTTATGATAATAGAATAGTTGTTACTGCTAATAGTCAAGAAAAAACTGTTTTGCAAGTCTGCAGTTTCATTAAGCTATTAACGATTTACCGCATTACAGTACCAATGTTTGTACTAACTACTTAAAGACAGGATAATGTTAAATTTTGTTAGTAAACACGAAAATACGAAGCATGAATCCTATACTTTTTTGAACACAGGAAATTATCAACAGTTCCAGCATTTTTTTCAATTAAACTAAAATGGAGCTGCTCAAAAAGAATGTACGTATCTACCAGTTGTCTCAAGATTATATGATGTCTGTAACTGTTGGTAGAGGATACAAAACTGATTTTGACCGTACACTTTCATTGAAATAATAAGCGATCGAAGACGTTTTTTTCGAAAAAAAAAGTGCAAAAAAGCTGTTTTTATGAGAATTTAAGTGTGTACCAACTACTTAAGGACAGTACAATGTTTGATTTTGTTAGTAGAAAGAAAAAATACAAGGCATAAACCCTATAATTATTTGAAAACGATGAATTACTGATAAGTCCAAAATTCTTTTCGATTAAACTGCATTCGGGCTGTGTCGATGATTATGAAAGTTTGTACCAGTTTTCTCAAGATAGTATAATGTTTGTATTGATTAGTAGACGACACAAAACTGATTTTGGATCGTGCACATCCGTTCAAAAAATGTGATGTCGTTGTTTTTTTTTTTTGTCATTAAAGTGCAATAAAGCTGGTTTAATGAGAATTTATGTTTGTACCAACTACATTAAGAAGGTACAATGTCTAATTTTGTTAATAGATATGAGAATACGGGTCATAAACTTTATATGCCTTCAGAAACAATTAATTGTCAATAGTTCCGATATTTTTTTTTAATGAACAGCATTCAGGCTGTTTCGATGAGTATGAGCGTTTGTACCAGTTGCCTCAAGATGGTAAAATGTTTGTAACTGTTAGTAGCCGATAATCACATATTAACATAAACACAGTCTTCTTAATATTAGTTATTGAAGAATTTGGTTTCATCTATTTACTTAACATGACTAGACTTTTATTTGAATATGATTCAATGTTCTTAGCATAACTATCACTCTTAGAAATTATCAGATCATCAGCAAACAACCTGCACTCACAACCATCAGATCTTGATTTCTCAATTACATCATTGATATACAAAATGAATAACAAACGTCCTAACATGGACCCTAGAGGTACACCATGTAATACTCTTTGCTTATCTGATAACATATTATTAATTTTAGTCTATTGAGTCCTATTCTCAAGACATGAACTAAATCATTTAAATACATTACCCCTCATACCGTAATTAAACATTTTTTCTAGAAGAATCTTCCTATTAATCGTATTAAATACCTTTTCAAAATCATTAAAAAAAACTCTAACCATACCACCCTTATCAAAAACCCTCCTCCATCTACTTAAGACATCATTAAGTAAGGTTCACACAAATGCTTGCTTCTGAATCCTCACTGTTGACTTTCAAGAATGTTATTTCTATCAAAAAACTCTAATAATTGATTTTCTGCTACTTCCTCTACTACCTCTTCAATTATAAGTAATGTATTGATAAGCCTAAATTCATCAACTTTATCCGTATTAGCGATGTTGGGAATCAGTAACATAATAGAGTTTTTTCATATGTAAGGTACTACAGCAAGTTTTAGACTAGTTCACTACTAGTTTAAAACTGATAGGGTTCAACTTCCATAGTTATTTCCAAGCTGCAACACATATAAAACTTTTCTAGGGAAAATCCTATTCATCCCGATCAGTAGCTGCTGTGATTACCTTATCGTAATTGTTATAGAAAAACTCTCAATCAGCCTAATTACATCCTGGCGTAATTATTATTATATATGGTTATATTGATAGAAAATTGACTTATTTAAATCAGTAAACTATTAGAAACATATGTTAACATATGTAAGTTTCACAATGAAGACTAATAATAATCAATATTTTTTCCAAATTTTATAATTAAATCATTTTAAAAACAAAAATACTTTCAGATATTTTGCCCTCATTAAACATAAATAAACTATTTTCATACAACTTTAATTTTCTATATTGGCATAAACTTGTATACGAATATATTATATTTGTAAGAGAAATATTTTTTATACATACATTTTTCTCAGTTATGTAATGAAGTGCTTTATTATTTTCCTATTTGAATTGCATGTATGATTGATATTAGTAATTCAGAAAACTATATACATATATACGCTCAAATAATGAAAATAGTGAAACATATCTCAATAAGCCGATAGCCGAGTCGGTTTAGGCGACGGACGTTACTACGAAACTAGAGGTCATAAGTTCGAATCTCCCGTAACATACAATTGTAAATGGTGTACTTTCATAAGCGATCTCTATTTCATTTATATATTTAATAACATTTCTCTATTTGAATCTCAAAAAAAAAAATCATTAAGATAAATTTTTGTTTTATGAAAAAAAAAATTGATAGGGGTATGATAAGGTTGCCTCCAAATCGTACAATAATTGTAATCGTTAGTAGACGAAAAAAAAATTTCGTCTAAATAGTGCACATTCATTCCGAAACTGGGCTATCGACAATTGCATTTTTTTTCATTATGGAAGTGTAGTAAGGCTGTTTCAATGAAAATTCATGTTTGTACCAGCTATTTAGATGAGGTACGATGTTTAATTTTGTTAGTAGATGTGTAAGCGAAAGGCGTTATCTATATATTTTTTAGTAAACAATCAATTGTCAACAGTTTTTATCTTTCTCTCGGTTGAACTGCATTTAGGCTATGTCAATGAGTATTAACGTTTGTACCAAATGCCTTTTAATCGTACGATGTTTGTAATTGTTAGTAGACACAAAACAGATTTGTCTGAATAGTGCACATTCATTCAGAAAATGTGCTATCAACGATTGCATTTTGTTCTATTATGGAAGTGTAACACGGCCGTTTCAATGAGAATTTATGTTTGTACTCGCTGTTTAGAGGAGGTACAATGTTTAGTTTTGTTAGCAGACAAGAAAGTGCGACGCATAAACCTGTCACTTCTTAAATAAACAATTTATTATCAATCGTCTTAATTTTTTCAATTTAACTGCATCTGAGCTATGTCGATGAGTATGTACGTTCGTACTAGTATACTCAAGTAGTAGGATGTTTGTTGCTAGTAATAGACGAAACAAATTGGATTTGAAACTTGTACTTTTGTTCAGAAAATAAGTTTTTGATGTCCTTTTTTCTCTGTTATCGATGTGCGATAAGGCTTTTTTCGAGAAACGTGGCGTTTGTACAAAGTTTTCTGAAGCCGCATAATTTTACTGTTTCGTAGGAGATGATGCAGTACTAGATTTAAACCTTTTACTTCCCCAGCAAAAATACGTTATCAATAATTCCACGATTATTATGGTTTAACTACAATTAGACTGATTCATTTAATATCTATAATTAATGGACTGTTTAGACCCAGTACAGTATTCGTCTATGTGAGTAGATATGGTACAACTGTATTCTTCCCGCTCTCTGTCATTAACGGGTCAATGTATCCGGAATTCTCCAATAGACACGTAGTTTTGATGCAGTTAACTTGTTCCCTGTTAATCATGTACCGCTTGGTCAATAATTCTGGAATTTTTCTAACGGTACAATCATGTTCTTCAAGGGTACAATCGTTTGCACCCTTTTAATGCCAAAAAAATTTTGAGAAAATGCTTTTTTTTTCAAAAAAACATGTTTTTCCGAAATATCTTCCAAACAAAAAAGGTACAAAAAAAAATAGTTAGGATACAAAAATGTACGCATTTTTTGCTATAATTTGCTATTTTTAAAAAATTTTTTTCCCCACTTTGGCCGCCAACTTCACACAGCCCGAGTAGTCGCCTCGGAGCCATCAGAACCACCAGATGGGCCTCCGAGGCAAACCCTAGAACCAGATGGTGCTGAAAAAACTACCGTGGCAACTACTACAGAGAATAATGAGTCAGATTTCAAGAGCAATGCAATCGAAAATGAACCGAGCACCAACGATAGGTCCGAACTCGAACCACCCGGCTCTCCCCATGCACAGGACGAGGCTATGGTGGAAACTGAAGAGGAAATTATATTGGGGTCAGCAGCAGTCCTTGGGCCAGCCCAACAGTACTAGTCTTAAAGAAGATTGGCAAACATCGGTTCTGCGTAGATTATAGGAAGGTAAATGAGAAGACCATCAAACCCGCTTGGCCACTTCCTAATTTACAACGAATATTAGATGCCTTACATAGCGCCAAGTATATTAGTACCATTGACTTGAGCGAGGCATTCCACCAGATACCTATGGACCCCGGAAGCCAACCGATTACGGCATTTGTGGTAGAAGGCCGAGGACTTCATGAGTACAAGAGAATGCCTTTCGGATTGACAGGAGCACCAAGTAGCTTTCAGAAACTTATGGACATTCTGAAGGCCAAAATAAGTACTCGAATATGTCAAGAGAGAAAACCTGCAATATGGGCAGATAGAACCTTCGCCTATCTAGACGATTGGATCATCGTTTCCACCGATCTAGACGAGCACTTACAGCAGTTACAGCTAGTCTTCGACGAAATATTCGCGGCTAACATGGTCATTAACTTCGCGAAGTCACACTTTGCTAAAGGACGAGTAGAGTTTTTGGGCTTCTTAGTGGACTAGCGGGGGCTCCGACCGAACCCGGACAGAATACAGCCTATCCTCCAGTACCCTACGCCCCGAAATCGTAAAGAACTAAGACGATTAAATGGGATGGTCAACTGGTATAGACGTCATTTGATTGACATCGCAGCCGTGCAAGCTCTATTAAATAAGCTGTGCAGCCCACTAGTTGAGTGGAGATGGACCAGAGAATGTGAAGAAGCATTCGAGAAAGTGAAACAGTTGTTGGCAAAAGCACCATCTCTTTGTGTACCACACCCAGGCGCTCGATTCTACGTCTATACTGATGCATCCGATACAGGAATAGCCGCTATTTTGACCCAGAAGATAGACGGGAAGGAGCATTTAGTTTGTTGTTTGAGCCGGCCACTTCGGGGTGCGGAGTTGAACTATCCCACCACTGAAAAGGAGTGCTTAGCAGTCATATTTGCCGTCCGCAAATGGCGGTGTTACCTAGAGAACATGGCTTTCACCGTCATTACGGATCACGCCAGTCTACGATGGCTTTGCAATTTAAAGGATCCGACTGGACGACTTGCACGATGGGCTATGGAACTGTTGGCCTATGATGTCGAGATAGAACATTGAAGAGGCACCCCAAACGAAGCAGCAGATGCGCTCAGTCGTGCCTACGAGTACCAATTTGAATCTCCGCTGTCAGGTATAGAACCAGACACCGACTGGTATACTGACAAGTGGAACCAGGTCAGAGAATACCCGAACCAGAATCCTGACTGGAGGACAGTGGACAATAAACTTCAGCGTCGCCGTCTTACGCCCATATTAGAAATTTTGGGGGACGATACGGCATGGAAAACAATACCAAAAGCCGAAGAAATACCCGGTATTATCGAACGGAACCATGTACCACCCCAAGCTGGACATCTTGGGACACGGATAACGTACGGGCGCGTGGCCCAAGGTTTTTATTGGCCAGGAATGTACAGAGACATAAAAGAATATGTCAGCACTTGTGAAGCTTGTAGAGCACAGAAGCCAATGTCGTACGCCCTTAATCTACCTATTGGCAACAAACCCGTCGCAGGACCATGGGACTGTATCTCAGTAGATTGCGTTGGACCATTACCCAGAAGCGTTTCGGGAAAAACAGGCATGGTAGTAATTATGGATACATTTACTAAGTACTTAGAATGTTTTCCAGTACCAAAATCAGATGCCAAACGAGTTTCGCGGTGCCTGACCGAAGTATTTAACCGATGGGGAACTCCAAAAGTGGTCATCTCTGATAATGGCACAGAATTCGTGAACAAGGACATCACGGAGCTATTGAAAGAGGCTGGTGTTCAACAACTCACAACACCAGTATATCATCCCCAGTCCAATCCAGTAGAAAGGATTAATAGGAACCTAAAGAACGCTCTGGCAATGTACGTTGGAGGGAGACATAAGAATTGGGACCAGAAACTACCGGAGCTTGTCTTCGCATATAACACGTCGAAGCACACCGCCTTAGGGGTCTCGCCGGCCTATGCAAACTCTGGCCATCATTTGCGCCCTTATGGTAAACTGAACTCCGAAAACAACTACAAAATAGAAGATCTAAGAGAACTACAGACTTCACAGAAAGAATGGCTGGATCGAATCAATCGTATAGTCGAATTCCATGATTTTATAGCCGCTAAAGTACTCCAGAACCGGAAAAAGAACCAGGATGACCCACCAGTTAACTCTAAGAACCCGGAGTTTGACGCTGAGAGAGACTTGGAACCAGGGACTCTCGTGTATTACCGTAATCGCGTACTTAGCAATACTGGAAAAGGGTTTTCGGCTAAACTAGCACCACGTTTTGCCGGACCAGTTAGAGTGAAACGAGTTCTGTCGAAATTAGTGGTAGAACTGGAGGATTTAAATGGGAAATTCGTGGGGAAATATTATGTTACGGATCTTAAGATACCTAGGCGGAGTAATCGCTTGAAAAACGCCAATGATTGAATGCCTGCTACCTACCCACGCTTTTCTTCTACTCTGCTTTATCTTCTGTCTTTCTTGCTTACCGCTTCTTGACCAAAATGTGCTTATATTCTCTTATTATTGTTCTAGACCTCTACAAGGATATGAACATTATCCCACCGTACCACCTGGCCTAAGTGAACAGGACCGGTACAAGATCGAGGCTGAAGCCGAGATCTCCCGGCTACGTGACGAGGTCGTCCGCCTGGAAATCAGGAACCAGCAGCTGCGACGAGAAGTAGAGGGCCAAGCCGACCTGAGGCGGGAGCGTCGATCCCTAGAAGCGGTCGTAGAAGAACTGAAGGCGAACCTCGACCGAATGCGCCATCAGCTGAGGGAGGAAGCAGCTGCCCATGAGAGGGAGTACGAACAGGCGCTCTTGAACAACCAGCGTCTGCGCAGGCAGATCGCCACCCTCCAGGACCAGTCAACTCTTAGGCCGAGTACCAGTGGCCTAGAAGAGAAGGTGCGCTCCTTGGAGCAACAACTGAGGGGTCGGGAGACGGACCTCTCCATGATAGCCGAGGATTACCAGCGCCTTCGGCTCCGCACTAGTGTCCCAGAGAACTCGGTGGGGACCCAGACCACCGTGTGTATGATGCGGCCACAAGCCTTTATGGGCTGTATCAACTGCCGCCAGACCGGACACGTCTACAAGAGCTGTCCCACCCCGGCCAGACTGGACTTTTGCCGGATTTGCTTTTTTGACGGCGCCGCCACCGGGAACTGCCCCTACAAAGACTACCACAATAAGGAGAGGGCTGGATGCTGCAAAGGGTGTGGTGGGCCTGATTACTTGTTAAACCCGTTATGCAAGGTATGCCGGGATCGGATCCCAGAACATGCACCGCCTCACATCAACATAGGCAAAACCAAAAAATTCACGGGGAACGCCCCTGCACCAGAAGCGCCAGGACCATCCAACCAGAACCAGATCGTGCTCACTTCGGGGAAGGTCATTAACCTTCCGACACCAAGGCGTTAGTAGTCTGGAGAACCAGCAGACTAATAAGCCCCTCCGCTGGCAGCAGTATTTTTTTTCTTCTCGCTTCATTTATTTGTATTTTTTCCTTTCTTTTTCTCTTTTCTTTTTCTTTTGTAATCAATTATTGCCATTATTGATAAGCTATGAGTACCTGTGGAGTACCTGATTAATGACTAAAGTTTGGTTTTTTTTGATAATTTGGAAACTTATTTAATAAAACCCGACCTTCAAGTAAGGGCTAATCACCTGGCCGAGATTTTGGCGAACACAAGTAAGCTCAAAGAACCAGGGCATTAGGCCATTGTTATGTAATAAATCCGAATGATTGAGTGTGATGCATGAGCGAGCTATCCTTTTACTAGCCGTTCCTTACCTAGGCCCGAGACGGAACTCTACGTTGGACAGAACCCAGATTTCTGCGTAGTCTGAACCAGATCCCCACACCGGACCGAACCAGATCACCACCATGAACCGAACCAGACTTCTAATTGGACAGGGCTGACTTCTACTCTAGGAGGGGGCAACTGTAACGAGGCGAGTGAGTCGATTGTCACTCAGCCCTTCAGGAGGTCGATACGTTATCGACCTGTCGATTGATAGTTGACCTAATTTACCAATTAGGTCAAGCTAGTTAATTTTTGACGGCGCTGTAATCACCACGTGGCCAGCAGGCTAAATTATTTCCGGAAGGACGCCATTGTGGATATAGTCTCGAACGAGAATACACGTGTGCTTGTGTCTCTTTTGGAAAAAAAATCTGCAATCACCTTTTTCTCCGACGTTGCGGAGCGTGAACTGTTCACAAATTAAGGGTAGAAAGTCTCTCGACGTTGCGAGAGCTTAAGTGAAGTGGTAAATTCGCTACCAATAGTTGGATCCCTCGACGTCGCGAGGTGAATACTTTATTCTTTGTTGGTTGGAGTGTCCAGTGGTGAATCCAGGAAGTTCTGTGGCTGTTCCTGTACCAATTTTTGGATGTCCAGACGAGTATACAAGCCCCGGTGGACCAGGGGGCTGGGCTATCTCGAAAAAGAGGAGCTCCCGTAAGCCTGAACATCTTCATTCTTTCTTCTATCTCTTTTCCTTCGCTATATTCCCGAGTGCGTGTGAGTGCGAGAGAGAGAGAGAGTGAGTTTAGTCTGGTACCAGTATATGCGTTGAGAACCATCTGTCCTTCTTCCTCTTGGAGGAATTCACTTTGTTTGAAAATAAAAGGCGTCGAGAACGTTCTCGCGAGTAATCGCCTACTTATTATTATTATTATTATTGTTGACATTGAACTGGGTATCAAAGTTTTGGAAGATGTCTTAGAATGTCCCGCTTTCCCCTGCACTTAGCCACAGGGCCTTTGTACAGGGTCTGTTTGCACAGTAAAGGCGGTCGTCTTATGTCTTAGGCCTGCAGGTTCCCTAGGTTCCCAAGTTGCCTTGGTTCCCTTCTGAGCCCCGAAACAGTCCCTGTCGATTTCCAATATATATATTATGGTGGTACGAAAGAACGTTATTTCTGCCTTTGAAGATTCCGCTAAGCCCCATGGGTCCCCCGGTTTCCTCAGCCTTAGGTAGGCAAGATCTATAGGCCTGGTGTCAACCTAAGAGGTCGTCCCAGTTCCACAAGAAATCGTCCTACCCTCGGAGATTCTACCGGTTACCTCAAGGGTCCTGGGTTTCAGACTCAGCATCAGCAAGGCTGTACTACAATGGGGTGTCGCCTGGTTCCCCAAGGGCATCGTGGCGGCAATAGCACTTTTTGTACTATTCAGTCATCAGCACGATAGCTTACGCCCTTGACTGCCCTCTGAGAGGCCTCCCGCTCATCGTGGTCAGAGAAAAGACTATATTATAAATGGGTCTTGTCTCAGCCGGGAATCGAACCCGCTACCCATAGTGCGCTAGGCTGGCACCTTACCACTTAGGCCACGATGTCGGTTGTATATCAAAGTTGCTCTTGCAATTAAGCAAACAAATAAACAAATTAAAGTAAATTCAGTTGAATATCATTATTGTTAAGCACTTATTTTCGAGTCACTTGAATTGTTTTTTTTTTAAATTACGCGTTTTGTCGTTTAATTAATAAAATCTCACTGGTTTTACGTTCAATAAAATTAAAGTTTTGGAATAATTATCAAACTGCTTGCAAATAAAATTAATTATTGAATAAAACTTTTGTGGAAAGTTTATTTGTGTTCGCGCGAGACCTTTTTTTCTCGCGGTTTTCAGGTGTATCAGAGCTAGCCAGCTTTTCCAGGTTTCTCGTTTTGAGGCCAAAAAACGAGTGGCGTCCACAGGTAGGATTAATCATTGGTAAATTTTTGTTGGGTAAATTTCAACTTTTTCAACTTCAAAAAGCAGTGTTAACTTGTATTAATCGTTATGGAGTATTTAGGAGTGACTATGGTGTGTCGTGTTGCAGTAGAGGTTATGTGTGAACCGTGTGATAGTGATTCTGACGATAATGATGTTCTTGTGAGCTGTTTTGGTGGTAATCAACAGGGAGAACGAATCGTCAGAGTATTAGGTTATGTTGAAAACATTGTACCTCTTATGTCTGATGATACATTCAAGAGTCACTTTCGGTAAATTTGTAGCAAATATGTGAGATTTTCCTATATCACATCTTATTATTAATTCCAGAGTGAAACGTAGCACTGTCAATTACCTGATAAATCTACTTGGGCCAGATTTAAGGAATGACAACATGGGTAGAGATTCAATTCCTGTTTACAAGCAGGTTTTACTAGTTCTTTGGACAATGGCAACTCCTGATTCATATCGGTTAGATGTCTCTTCAAGTTTATAATTTTCAATTGATTCATTAATGAATTACTTGCATAAATGTTAATATTAGTTTTATTTCTTTTTTATTGAAAAACTCCAATTTCTAGATCAGTATGCGACCGTTTCGACGTTGGTAAAGGGACAGCTTGGCGAGCTGTTTGGAAATTTGTAAGCGCCTTATACAAATACCTACCGACATTTATCACGTGGCCTACTCAGGCTGAAGCAGCAAGAACAGCATCCTATATTGAGAATAGATACAGATTTCCTAAAGTGATAGGAGCAGTCGATGGCACGCATGTCAAAATTTGTAAACCACAAATCAATGCGCATCATTACATAAATCGTAAGGGCCAAAATAATCTCAATTTAATAACGATATTTACAAGAATGGACTGGTTACTGAGTCCAATTTGTGGAGTTGTTGTTACGGATAGTTATCAGTATTGGGCTTACAAGAATCATTTACATATTTTTGAATTCATTTTTATGGAAATAATTTTTTTATTGACAGATTATTATTTAACACATGAGTCGTGTTTCCTTCATGTCATGTATTTTAATTTATAGGTTACATGTGATCACACTTTGAAGTTTATTCATGTGTACTGTGGTGAAGTTGGCTCTGTTCACGATTCCCGAGTTTTTGGACTATCGGGTTTACAGAGTTTATGTACTCCTGCCAATTTCCCTGGAAATACCCACTTATTAGCCGACAAAGCTTATAATTTGCAGCCGTGTGTCATGGTCCCGTATATGAACAATCATCATTTGGGTGCTGCTGAAATTAATTATAATAGAATTCACTCGTCGTCAAGAATGATGGTTGAACGAGCTATTGGAATGTTGAAAGGACGATTCCGTAGCTTATGAGATAAACTTTCTATCGAACGAACTGATTTAATCCCTTATTATATTGTATCATGCTGTATTTTACACAATATTTGTATTTAACAGAATGATCTAATTGATATTCCAATTATTATTAACGGAAATGTCGAGGCTCAACAAAATATTGGACAACCAGTAGTAATAACAAATAGAATGCGAATTGAGGGGCGCCTTAAACGATTACGAATAAAAAATGCATTGTAATTGTAGAACATTCCCATAAAAATCGTATCAATAATCAAATATTATTGTTAATAATGTGTATTTTAGTGAGTTTGTATACAATTAATGCATGTCAAGAATAAGTCATATGAATTATTTTGATTTTCTACAAATAGAATGTTATCAATGCGTAGATATTTATGTATTAATCATGAATATAAAATATATATATTTTCATATAACAAATAGATAAAAAAACAGAAAGTGACTTACTGGAGAAGATTACATTTCAAACTATGTTTAAGTCCTTCATAAAAAAATTAAATAAATTATAATTACTCATTGTTGGACATAAATAGATTTTATTTATATTTATGAATGAAAAAGTTCGCTTAAACTGATCTATTTTCGACACGCATTTTTTATAGGCTATGTGTCTTCTTTTATGTTTAGCCAAGATGTTATTAATTTTAATATGAACGCGTTGCAATGCTGCAGTTATGTCGTTTTTGTGAACAAGTAAATTAACCCCTTCTTTCCGATAACACTCTATCAATAAATATGTTTCTTTCTCTGTCCAGGTATGAGTTGAACCTGAAAATATATATAAAATTGAAGAAAGTCTTTTTACTTCAATATTGCATGGAAAAGTTGTCATACAACAGAAAAACTTACTGTCATCCACATTTGAAATATTTTCTTTATTAGATGACTGAAACAAATCTATTAGTTGTTTCTGAGAACAAGTACCACTAGTTGATAGATCAGGATCATCATTTCCATGATCTGAATGTGCAGCAAGGTCTTTTTCATTTGGTGCTTCTTTTATATTACTTGTTGTACTGGTAATGTAGAAATTTTTGCCTGTGAATATTTATAGTAAATAAGCAATCGTTAGAAGAAGCAGATCTTGAAGAAAAATAGGAAAAATTCATAATACCTGTCTTAATAGTTTCTACTAACACTACAGCTGCATACTCTGCATCTGAAATGTATTGAGGAAGGTCAATTTTTAGGTTAATAGCATGATAATTTGTTAACTTACCTGTTGTAGCCTTCTCATAAACCTCAGGCGTAACAAAAAGATTGTAACACAAATTTTCATTATCGTCTATTAACTGTAATACTTTTAGTTCAGATATCTTTTTAAATAATCTAAACTGGTTACCGGAATAACCACGAGTAACAATAAACAACATTGACAAATCGCGGTAATTTCATGTGATGGCATGCCAGTATAATATGGCGTTCAGAAATGACGTCACTCCCTACTGGCCAGTATACTGTTTTAGTTTGGGAACAGACAGCGAAGATGTTGGGACCAATTCAACCAAATTAGTAGAACTATTGGGTGTACAAAAAAGTTCGTCCCGTTTTTCATGACAAAAAATGTATTCATTATATAAAAACAAAGGACAATTCTTATTAAATGTAGTAACCATTAGCTTTTACTACTTTTTCCCAACGCATAGGTAGTTCATAGATTCCTTGGCGGAAGAATGCCTGGTTCTTTGATGCTATGAATTCATCGACTACTTTCCGAACATCATCTTCATTCTAGAATCGTTATTCCGCTAACTTGTTTTGCAGCGATCGAAAAAGGTAATAGTCGCTTGGTGCAATGTCTGGCGAGTACGCCGGATGGGGTAAAATTTCCCATTGTAGTTCATTTATGGTTTGTGTGACCAACAAACTTCTATGTGGTCGAGCATTATCATGTTGCAATATCACTGGTCGACGCCCATGTCCAGGATATGGCCGCTTTTCGTAAATTTTTTCAGCCAAACATTTTAATTGTAGAGCGTAACGTTCACCAGTGATAGTTTCATTTGTTTTTAGCAGTTCGTAATACAAGATGCCCTATTCATCCCACCAAATACAGAGCAATAACTTTTTACCGAAAACATTTCGTTTTGCTGTCGATGTTGTTGGCTGCCCTGGATCTACCCAATGTTTTTTACGTTTAGGGTTTTCAAAGTAAATCCATTTTTTCTCTCCTGTGACAAGTTTCCACAAAAAACTCTTCTTTTTCTGCCTTGAAAGCAATGAGAGGCAAGTGTCAACTTGTCGGTCACGTTGCTCTTCGGTCAATTCATGTGGAACCCATCTTCCTTCTTTTTGAATTTTCCCTAAAGCACATAGTCTTTCAGAAATAGCTTGCTGGGTCACGCCTAATGTCTGTGCGAGTTGATGTTGCGTTTGTGCAGAGTCTTGGTCCAATAGTTCTTGCAGTTCAGTGTCACTGACTTTCTGAGGCCTACTAGAGCGTGGTTCATCGTTCAAATCAAAATCACCGTCTTTAAATTTTCGGAACCATTTTCAACATGTGCTTTTGTCAACAACACTATCACCATAAGTCGTACAGATGGTTCTGTGAGCTTCTGCAGCACTGTGTCCTTGGTGAAACTCGTAGAGTAAACAATGCTGAATATGCACAATATTCACTTCCATTTTTATTTTAGTTAAAGAACACTCTTTTTTCGTAACAAATATCTTGAGCACGTAGATTGCAAGCAATAGTATACACTAACACTAGAATTAGTATCAAGTACAAACTTGTTTTTCAGGAGTCGCCGCCTATTGAAAACGGGACGAACTTTTTTGTACACCCAATATTTTCTAAATTATGAATTCCCAAATTATTATTATTATTAGTAATAAGATTTCTTATCTCTCTAAATAAATCTTGAGTTTCTCTTCGACCTTCCTCGAAACATTCTTCCAAACAAATTGGATCTCTGTTCAGTCTTCCTTCCAACCGATTTAACCTCATCTCTAAAGCTAGAAGTTCTCCATTAGTGTCTTCTTTAACACAATTGGCATATTGAGTTCTCCTTCCAGCTCGAGTTTGCCTACGACTTGGACTTTTTGGCATGATTTTTTTAAATATTCTATAAAATATTCACTAACAAAAATATTCACGGCATGCGAAACGAACCACTTTCTGACACCAATGTAAAATAAGACCAAATAACAACTTCGGAAAATAAATTAATATAGGAAAAGTGTATTAAAGATTGACAGCAATTGATTAAAACGAAAGAAACGCCAGGTTGAAAAACTTTCAGAAAGAAGGGAATGCGCTGCAAATATGTATCAAAGTTGAAAGTATTGGAGAAAATATGAAAAAGGAAATGGCATTAGACACCATAGAGAGCAAGCTTAAGATCAGCCTTGAAAAGATCAATCACAAATTTGAGGCTAGAAGCATGATAGTTATAATATGTGAAAACATTTGAAATAAAATAATAGCAAGGGTAAATTAGAGGAAGTATTCCAAAGACAGCAATGAGAAGCAGACAAACTAGTAAATGGCCTACGACAGGCTGAAAATTTTTGATATAATTTATTCTTAAAACATTTGGAACGTGTGACACGATAGGCTCGATCAAGAGGTTTTCTCAAGTGAAAAGTTTGAATGGAAAGTTTTTGGTGCAATTAAGAGTAGTAATGGTAAGAGAAGCCTTATGAAAATGGAGGACTGAGGTATAGTAGTATGAATTTATTTTCAAAAATATTAAGAGTAAGGAAAGCGAGATAATCATTCTTGTATACAATAATGTTATAGTAAATAAAATAAAGAAAGAACTTGGTTCAGCGACAAAAGAATGTATTACAGTATCTCAAAAAATGATGATCTTAAGTGTTTTTAATGCTTTAAGAGTAGTATGAGTTATTTACTCATCCATTGCTCTCACTTATAAGGCTGAAAAAGATTTTACGGAATAACACAATAAGGAAATGTTAAATTGTATGGATAGCATGTGGGAAATAAACGGAAGTAAACTTGCATGGAAAAGAGAGAATTCTGAGGGTTACTTCAAGGCAGCACACGATCTCTAGAGAAATACTATTGTTAACAGATGTGTAGAAAATAAGCATTCTATATATGATAGTTGAAATAAAACTACAATTACTGTAAGGAAGGCTGCGGCTAAGGCAGATCTCATCAAATCAGAAAGCAACATTCATAGAAATAGCAAATACAGGGAAGCTACGTGGTTTAATGAGGAGTGTCGAGACCTAAAAAGGAGAGTGTAAGCTGCGTTGAAGGAATCGTCTAGAAATAGGAATAAGAATAATGAAAACAGTATAGTTGACAAAATTAAGCTTAATGAATGTAGAAAAAAATTTAAGATAAGTGTTGAAAAAGCCAAAGAAGAGTGGACTAAGGAAAAGATTGAGAATTAGCCAAGGACATGTCGAGATGGTGGAAAATCATCAATTCTTTTAGAGTAAAGCGAAGAGAAAAAATATTGATAAAAATTTCAGGCAGTAAATGGAATAAACACTTCGAGAGACTCTTGAATGGCACATTGGGAACGCAAGATAGAAATGCTTATGAGAGAGTATTAGAGTTCTATGAAAAAGCAAGAAGAAAGATGAATGCGCTCGATGGGCTAGATATTAATATCAGTTAGCCTTGAGGAGAAATGGAAATATTATAGAGGTGTATCGCTGCTGGACGTTGGAAACAAGTTGCTCACCCCAATTATAGCCACAAGCTAAATATTTCTTTTAAACTCATTAATTGATGATAGATCTAAAGTAAAGGGTAGTAAATTGTGCCTGGTGTTCATAGATTTTGAAGCGGAATTTGATTTCTTATGATACTTAACCAACCTATATTAGATTTACTAACAGAGCTGAGTCCATACGTGTGTTGCTATGCCTATCGTTCATGAAAAATATCTCATATTCATGGCATCATAACGTCACTAGCCCATTGTGACTATCTTTAATAATATTAATATTGTTCAAGTACTTATTAACTGCTTGATCACTCTCTTTTCCGTTGCGCTGCTTATAGGTGTTTATTTACAATACTCATCTCATGATCACTTGCATAGGGGTTATTTTCGACAGGAGAGTGAACTACTGGGGGCTTTGTTTCTTTGGTAAGTAGATATTTCAGGATGGAAATTTGATTGGCGACTGTTTCGATAGATTCCATAGTTGGCGGTCTTTCCTTTTGAGTCAAAATTCTGCCATCATCATAACCAAAATTCAATTATAACATTATAGCTATAATGGGCTCTCGAGGTTGCAAAGATGTTTCTGTCTTTAAGATATGTCGCACAACAACGGGGGCAGATTGAAGATTATTGACCATCATCCGTCGTGCCCCATTTTCGTACTGCCCTATATGATAGTCTGAACGTAGGCACGCCGAGCGCGAGACGCGTTAGCGACCGCCGACCAAAGCGGATAAAGTTGGTACTACGGGAGGCCAAATTCCAAGCCGTGTGCCTGGTGCTGCAAAGTTAAAATATGACATGTAGGCCTAGGTACAACTGGCCAATTGAGGTCGGACTCGTAGTGGTATGTTGTAAGGCCTCGGGCTTGTTACATGTATCCTTGTGCCTGTTCTAGGTGCAGGTATACGCGTCCCGGGAAATGCCATCGCGAAGAGAGTAGAGTTATAATTTCCCAGAGTTATGCCCAAAGAGGCGAGGTACTCAATTTCCGTCCTTCTGACGGGGGAAGCATGGATTATAGCTATAATATACGATTTGTATACGGCGATATATTTGTATATTTATATTACTTCAGAAATATTTCAATTTTATTTTAATAAATTTAACATTATTAAGGTGTCATTATTCTTCCCACGATAATGAATATTACAAGAAGAAATGAAAGAATGAATGTATAATTTCCGATTGACATGAAGTGGAATTGACTAGAAGTGTAATGGAATTCACATTTCACAGTAAATTCGTTCAAAAAAAATTTGTTTACTAGAAGAGTAAAATAAAATTTATTATACGGACTAAGTATTTCTGTCTTCACTCACTTGTTCTATAATTATTTCACGAATTCCATTTATTTATGATCTACTTTTTCCCCCGTGTACTACTTGATATCGAACAAAAAATATAGACCTACATGAAGCTTAATATCGGAAAATTTAATGGTTGTTCTTTTTCTTTTATGTTTCCTGTTGTTTTTATCAATAAAAGACTTTATGTAGAATTGTTTCCAGAATTTATTGATGTTACGCTTAGAAATCGTTATAAGATCGATTGAAAAAAATTCTGTGAGACCAAAAAATTGGCATGGTAACTGTGAAATAGTTAGCATACTCTTCTTTATTTTTTTAAAATCGAATATCTCAAAAAATATGTGGAAAGTAAGACAAGCGAGATAACAGAAATTTTCATTTGACAGTGTGTAAAATAAAAAATGTCCTCAGAAGTATCGTTTATTTCTACATAATTGAGAAGTTTTTAATGAACATGTAATTTTACACGAAAAAAGCCTTGGTCCGAAATAGAAGCTTAGATTTTCTATTACTTTTATTTTATTTGCACCCTTAAAAAACTATGTAGGTGCACAATAAACTAAATTCTTTTCGAAATTATGATAGAATAAATCAATTATACATTATATCTGGTAATTTTTACCGTAACCCATAGTAATTATTTATTGAATGCATATTGAAAAGTATCAAAATTAATTGCATTATGTTTGGAACATAAATTTACTACATAAATTTAAAATATTTACGATGCATCTGATATTTTTTTTTTTACTCTCTGCCAAAAATTACTGTGCAACCTGCTAAAGATGAATATGAATTACTAATACTTTAAAATCAATTTTATTATTTTTTAGGTACCTTGTAATTATTGCTCTTGTCACGACCGTCAACATGGTTGATTTTTCATCTTTTAAAGGAACCATGCTTGTTTAACTAAACTCAGATTCACTAAAAATCTATTTCCTGCATATTGTTCAACACTCTACTGAAAGCTGTTTAACTCTGCTTCGAAGTAAGGTTGAAAATATGAAAAAAGTACCACCTACATCAAATAGAATTCAGTGGACTCTGAGCAGGCTCTTCCTGATTATTGGAGTCACACTTTGGTCTCGGACTGATAGTAGGGATATAAAGTAATACCCAGTGAACACTGTTCGGTAAAATTTGTGTCACCGTGTCAGAACTGAAAGCCACGTGTTATATAAAATGTCAGTCACATGTAACTCACATGTAACGTAAAATTTCCTATATACACTGTTATATCATTGTCACATGGATATAATGTTACTAATGTGACACACTTATATTGCAGTGATGCAACATGGAAATAATATAGATGTTACTATTTCCTACTTAGTACCATCTATCTTTCTTACTTAGCAATATAACAATGTGACACAACTTCGTGATATTGAAGTGACATACCTGTTATATTGTACCAAAAAATTTTTTTTAATGGTTGATGTTGCTAATATAATTAAATTATAATTGTTTCATTTTATTTCAGTGTATGTCACTGTTCCGTTTAAAGTAACATTGTTTGGTCATGAAGATACAATATAGCTGTCACAATTGTGACGTTATATTACAGTCATAGTGCCATGTAACTAGTATGCAACATAGAAGTAACAATAAGGTACATAACATGCAACCCAAATTTTATATAGTTGTTATGTCACCCATAAGTCAAAAAATTTACGCAACTTGTTACTTCTTTGTTATATCACATGTACATTCTGTGTTCACTGGGTAGTCAATTCCACATAAAGTCTCGATTGTTACAACTTTATTAGTATTTAAGTAAACTGACACCTTGCTACAAGAAAAATATTGGTAACTGAATAATTATAATACAATTTAAAATTTTATTGTTGGAATATTTATCCTCAAATTAGATATAAAACTCATTAAGCCGGACCTCATTCTTATTTAAAGCAAACCTCTGAAAGAACATATCTAGATTTCTCGAGACTATAAGTGCATCTTAACCTGTGTTCTTACCTGACTAGGAATATAACTGAATAAACAAGAAATTATCATCGGGAACCGGCACGTTGGTTAGTACTTAACCTCGTCTACCGGTGTTTAAATATTGATTCGGCAGTAAATGAATAACTGACTGGTAAACAATTTCTCACCTTCTTAAGATACTTTAAATAACAAAATAATCGAAGGACGTTTATTCGAACGTCACACTTCGATTGTAGTAAATTTATATTGTGCATACTAAAAAGTACTTTACATTTCAACCATCTTTCCTACTTTTCACTTGTTTGTAAAAGAGGAAACGATAGATAGGGTAGATGAGCTGTTCATTTTGTTAGATGTCTTCTTTCATTTTAAAAAATTAGGTGCCTTATTTACAAAATTTTCTGAAAAATATAGACGATAGTATGCTTAATAGATATTTTTAAGCTTCCAAAATGGTAATTAGCATTAATATTTAATATTAGACAATATTGATGTGGATAAATTATATCTATACTAATACTAGCTGATTCCTGAAATTTCGTCCGCGTAATAGACATACTAGACATAATAGACATTACATTACAACTTTGGCTTACAACCTTTCTGACACGCCCTCTACATATCTGTAAAATTTGGTTTAAATTAGATTTTACTAAAAAGGATCACTAATCATATAACATGAATATGAATTTTTATTGTTTATAACAATTAAATTTGTTATAAAATCTTAAAGACGAGAATTATGTAGGATGTTTGAGTTCTTCCAAGGGAAAACTTTTTCGTTACTTTAAAAAGAGATACCAACCATATAATATGAATAGAATTAAATTCATTGGGTTTATAACAGTTGATTTTGTTATGAGCGATTGAAAACTAGATCTACGCGATATTTTTGAGTTTTTCTAACAAGATACTTTTTTTTTACTGGGAAAAATTTTTGGTTACATCACTGCGGAAAGTTTATACATCCCTCCCTTTATACCGGAATGGAACAAACATATTCCCTCCAGGACGAAAATTAAAAAACTATTCTACGCATGCTCACGCTGCGATGTGCTTAGCTATATCACACACAGTTAGCTTTTGTTTATTTAAAATTTTCTAGTTCAGGAAATGAAACAACTAGAAATTTTTAAGAGGAAGCTAGAGCAATAACACACAATTTGTTACCAACGAAATCTAACAATAGATACACTTGAATATATCAAGAATTTATGATATTTATATTATGTGCCCGAAAAATAAAAGGTTTAAACATGGGTAAATGATATAAAAAACGCAAAAAAAATATATATGTTTTTTTTTGCGTAGGTTATCTCAATTTTTTGTATGTGTGGAGCACTAAGGACGAGTAGATATTGAAAACAGTGGAGTACAGTTGATTCATTTTCGAAGATACACTTTTGGTATATTTTAATGAAGTTTCAAAACATATAGAACCAAACACAATGTGGAGCAAATGGTCTATGCTACAAAGTGTTTCAAGTGTACATCAAGGACAGTTGATCGTGTCCATTAAAGATACTAAAAATAATCACCCAATTAACAAGATTAGCGAAATGCCAAAAACATTTGCTGAATTTTTACAATTGAAGGATCCTGATCTTTATACGGACCATTGTTTCAGAAGATCTGCAGCAACATTGTTAGCAAATTCAGGTGTTACTTCTATTGCTCTGAAACAGCTTGAAGGTTGGACTCTACATATTTAAGCATCATCTTCTAATTCTACTTCGATTGAGAGTATCACTAAAAACGATTCATATGAAGCTTCAATAATATAAGCTGTCGAAAACCGGAATTGATGAAGATTTCTGTAAAACATCAATTGATAGATCAATCAACACAAGAACTACTCGAGAAAAATCTTTGGCCAGACGATAAGGACTCAGATTCTGAATGGTTTGAGAACATCAGTTTAGATGACTTTTCAACACCTTCAGATAGATCAAATATCACACCGTCAAAATGATTAAAAAAACAATTTTCAGGTTTGAGAATAAGAACTGTTAATGTGATAATTTGAGATGTTCTTGCAAGATGGCGTTGCCAGAAAAAAGATAAATAGATAGAGTAAAGAATTGACCTCAGTCATCCGAATCTCGTGCTAAAAAATATTTTTTTGAATATTATTTTGGGTTTTTTTTTTATTTTTATAAATGTTGTTTTTTGATTGTTATTTTTTACGCCTATTTTTGTGTTCATCTTATTTCAAAGTATTATTTTCAATTTTTTTCTACTGGGAAAAATTTAATTTCTGTTCTAACCTCTCTTCCGCCATGGGGCAGTAGTTGAGGGTTATAATGGCAGCTGACAAGGATGATGAAGATAGGAGCTCTTTGGCTCTCATGGATGAAGTGATCTCTGATGGAGAGATCCAAAATTCTGAGCTTTTTTCTAGTTTGGTTTAGGAAAGTTTTAATCCTTTGAATAATGTCTCTACAGAAGTTATAAAGGGTTCTAACAGGAAACAGAAGGAGCTGAATAAACCAAATAAAAATAAATCTGTAAAAATTCGCAGTCGAAGTCGTAGTCCTGTTAAGAAATGTCCTAAATCGAACATTTCTAATATTTTTAGTGCTAACAATGATATGAGAAATTATGATGGTAGAAAGATGACGGATTCTGATGAAAGTAGAATTAGTAACAATAAGCACAATAATGGTACATCTATCATTACTTTGCCGGGTGGAAACAACAACCAAGGCAACAACAAAACTACATTTTTTAAGACTGATAAGGGACCTTTTGTAATTCACATACGAAGACTAAATGAAGAACCAAATTGTAAGCCTTTACTACCTCTGGAAGTTTCTAGGCAACTAAGTGCTGTTTCTATTAAATTTGATCGTTTGGAGAAGTTTAACAACAAGATATTCGAAGTTACTTTTTATTCTAAGGATAAGACAAACTCTGCTATCCAGAACTCTCATCTCAAAAATAAAGGTCTCAATGCTTTTGTTCCCTGGTATTTGGTACATCGAACAGCAGTCCTTAGGAATATCTCTTCGGACATTTCTGATGAAGAAACTCTGAATGAACTGAATAACCAGAACCCCAAATTACACGCGATTAGAACTGCAAAATTGAATAAAAAGATCAACCGTAATGATACAGTAGAATGAATTGAAACTCAGTCGGTTCGTGTGGTGTTACGAAGTAAAGTTATTCTTTCTTTTGTGGAAAACTAGGGTTATTATCGAGCCTTATATAAAAAAAGTCAAACAGTGTTTTCAATGTGGTCATTTAGGGCACATTAGTAAGAATTTTGAGGCCAAAGAGAGATGTTTGAATTGTGGTACTAAGAGGCACGATTATGATTGCCAAGTTCAAGCTTGTTGCATTAATTGTAAAGGAAATCATAGGACTTTGAGCCGTAATTGTCCTGAAATCGGATGGGTTCCCTAATCTACACTCAACACTGCCAGATAAATACTCTACAATAGCAAGGAAGTCTGGTAATAACCCTAACCCTTTATAAACTAATTTTGTTGACGAGATATCCAATTTAAACTTAAGCACAAAGATGCAAAGGAGTTACATAAAATTTAATCGTTAACAAAAGCTTGAAAAAATATTTGAATTAATCTCTAAAGATTCTGATGCAGAATTATTAATTTTAACAATCATGAAAACTATTACTACTCATAGTACTATTAAATCGGCATATGACTTGTCTCCAAACGCTACAAAGCTACAACATCATCTTCTGTAAGTGATATGGTTGCCTTTAATTTGGCTTGAGCTGCTTCTTCGACGAATCAACATTCACCACTTCTTCATGGATCATACAATTAACATTTTATAGTGGAATTTCCAGAGTGTATGAATGAGCTATATGAACTTTCTTATAGGGCTGCTAACTTTGATATTGTATAGCTTTGTCTGAGACATGGCTCACTTCTTCGGATGATCTTCACATCTCCGGGTTTGACGTTGTCAGACACGAAAGGGGGGATCAGAGGGGAGGAGGTATTGCCATTTTAGTGAGAAGTAACTTTAAGTATCAAATAGTTCGCAACCTCTTTTGTTTGTAAGGATAAACTCGAAATTTGTACAATTAAGTTGTTTACTAAAGATGAAGATAATTCACTCTATGTTTCGGGCTATAGACTCCCACGCTGCTCAATCAATGATTCAGAATGGAATCGCTTTTTCTTGCAGTTCCGGGACCGCTTCCTCATTGTTGGTGATTTTAATGCTTACCACAGTTATTAGGGTGACAGATCTTGTTGTGCCGTGGGCAATTCTATTATCGATGCTCTAGAGTTTCCTAGAGTTGAAGTGTTGAACTCTGGAAAAATGACTTTTTGTTCTAGACAGTAACTCTCCGAATCTAAATTGACTTAGCATTTTGTGATTACTTGTCTATTTTAACAAGCACTTGGGATGTTGTCCGTTAACTCGGATACGTGGGGTAGTGATCACTATCCTATTTTCACTACGCTAAAATTGATCGTTATGCTAAACCTAGATCTGGGCCTAAACTCTATACAAGAAACACAGATTGGAAAGCATTCTCTAAATTAATCAAGGAAGGATTATCGGTTTTTTATTGTTACAAGACAAGTCTTGAGTTCATTGTCCATTTCGGACAAGTGGCGCCATCAGTGCCGGTCGGAACAAGATCTGAAGCAACAAACACTTATGTCGCACCAGAGAAGAGAGACGTAAATAGAAGTTTATTTCTTATGAGACAATGTGGCCGAAAATTTTGATACGTGTTGTTGCTGTCAGATGGCAGAATGGTCGAGATTCAGAGACGTTTCTGAGCGTAGGGCGGAGCTCAAGTTCTGTCATGTAGTGGTGGGAGACAAACGGTTTCCTAACATCGTTCTCTGAGAAAATTTCTCTTTCATGTTAACAGGAGAGAAAAAAATAAAAAAACGAAGGAGTTGATAGATTTGTTTCGAATTTTTTTTTAAATAAAACGAAAAATTAAGACGAAGACAATGATGAGGGTGCGGAGTTTCAATTATCAAAAAGTAATTGAGCACGCACCAAACATTGACCACTTAACCCGTGGGTTTTTCGCCGTAAATAACGCTATTGTAAAAAGGTAGACTCGCATCAGTCATAAAATCGGATTACCTACATAAAAAAGTACCACTTGTTCGTCTTCAGATGTAAAAATGTTAAAACTAGACTCGTAGTCCAGTCAAATGAGGGAAATGGGATAATTTTGGTTTGCTGCGGCCAAAGTGATGATTTATAGATAACTAGATCGAAAATTTTGCGAGGAACACGATGGTGTAGGTCAAAAATGTTTGGCACACATAAGGGGGAGTAAATCGCGAAAAGCCGCCTCCCATCGCGAATTTCTCGATTTCTATCATAGATATGAAAAAATGTTTTAAATAAAAGTTGTTCAGAATTTAATTTTAATGAAAAAAGTATCAATCTTCAAATGTACATACATGTTCTTGACATATCTGAGAACATGTTTTTTTTCTCTACATTTGAAGATTGATTGATATAATTACGTGGGAGATATCAATTTTTTTTCTCTTAGAAAATTAATTTTTTGCGTTAAAAAATCGGAAAAAGTACCTAAAAAAGTATAGCTAGATTGACAGGAAATTTAATTCTTTATCGATCTATATATATGATTATTGGACCTAAAATTGACAAATTTTCTCTAACATTTAAAGCGCGTAGAACTTGAAAAAATTCTCGCGCTGATAAAGTTGGAGCTTGGAAAGACTTCTGAAGTAACCAGCATGAGCTCAAAACATCCCCTCTTAAAACCTTTAACCAAAATGAGAACGATTTAAATAATTTATTGTCCATAAAAATAATGAAAAAATTGATAAAAAAAATTTTTTTTTTTCTGAAAATGTACTTCAATATTTCATTTTTCGAAATAAATTGCCACAAAATAATATTTGTAGCGTTAAGTATTTTTTATTAATTTTCTTAGACGCGACTGGAGCTTTCGTCATTAGTGAAGCTTCAGTCGCGAACAACTTTTTATCTATCATAAATATGAAAAAAGTGTTCAGTACTTTTTTCATTAAAATTAAATTCTGAACAACTTTTATTTAAAACATTTTTTCATATCTATGATAGAAATCGAGAAATTCGCGATGGGAGGCGGCTTTTCGCGATTTACTCCCCCTTATGTGTGCCAAACATTTTTGACCTACACCATCGTGTTCCTCGCAAAATTTTCGATCTAGTTATCTATAAATCATCACTTTGGCCGCAGCAAACTAAAATTATCCCATTTCCCTCATTTGACTGGACTACATATTTTAGCAATAATAATTGTATTGATACTTTTTTACTTCCCTTATTACTATATATATTTACATTTGAATATTAATTAGTGTTAAAAAAGGTAATTGCAATCGAATTAATAATCCTTAATTCAACAATAGGTATTTATTGTACTATAAATTACTGTAATTATATATGTCATAATTATTCATTAGACGATCTGCTTTACATTTTAATATTATCAACTTTATACCTTTCTTGATTTTTAATTATGCAATGGTTCAATTATTCATTTTAATAACATCGATATTTATTTTTTTCATTAAAATTATATGAAAAACTATAATTAACTGAACAATTTAAATGATTCATAAAAATGTATTCGAACTCATTTTGTAGGTATATTGTCACACATAAACATAATGGTGGGTACAAATACTGATCTAAAGCAGCTTAAAAGATTGGAGACTGGGGAAAACCATGGAATGAACAAAAAAGTTTAAATGAAAAAAACAGCTTACCCCATGTCTCATAGAAACGTTACAATTATTTTAAAAATTATTTATAGACAAAAAGAGGGTTGATAATATTATTAATTGCAGTTGATTGATTATAAAATCTCTCTATATTACTACTTTCACTTTTATCAAAGTAACTCGATTCAAAAAACTTAGAAAATCGTGATATAATAACACTCAAATGCTGCAATGAATTATTTGTAAAAAATAAATATTAACTAAAAAGTTGATCGACTTATATCTAACTAACCAACTACCCTTTTAATTGATTTTCAAAAATATTCTTTTCTTCAGCATATATAAAGTCGTTGAAGATACGCAAAGAAGTATTCATATATAGAAACAAATATTTTTTAATATCAATTGATTAATATATCAATGAACTAAGACGAAAGCTGTCAATAATGAAAAGTGATTCAAAACTTACCTTTCGTTTTTAGGAAAGCGATGAAACGAGGGATACGGCATCCTCGATGACACATTTCCGCATTTGAAAAATGCACATATATTTGTAGCTGGCATTTTTGCGTACACAATGCACAATCACTTATACACTGTATGCTTTCTCGAAAAAAATCAAACAAATTTATATACTGATATATAAATGAAAGCAATGAATTCAATCGATAATTTTGAGTTGTAACTTTCCAAGAATTTCGGAAAATCTGAGAATTCAAGTTGGCTCTTTCTGCCGCGAAGCATTTTTTCTATGCGTGCGCATCTTTGGAGGGGAGTAGGCGTGACTGTACCAAGAACACTGTCGCCACCTGGTTTTAGGGTACAAAAGCTTACATGTACAGTATCGCAGTCTGGCGGTTAGGGTGATAACTTTGTGGTTTGGGGTGATCTGGGGTGATCCCCAAATGGAACACGGCATTGTGATTCTATTTACGTCTCTCTTCTCTGGTCGCACTCTCAGGGAGATGTTTACTCACTGTTGCAGCACCACCTAAACTACTATCGGTATGAAGGGAACCTGCTTGGCCTACCAAGGTCAAATCAAGAACAACAAGAAGTTATGGAATATTCCAACAGCCAGCGCTTTGGTCGAGCCAAGGGGCGGAGCCAGAAGATGATGAGGGGTCCCGCCAGAATCCGGCGAGTACCTCGACGCGCGAGCGAAGAACAGTCAGTTGAGCCTCAGTTGAGCGACAGTTGAGCTCGATTCTGGAGGAGACCGTGAATTGAACCCTCTAGATTGATGCTGTCTGAGTCAAATGCCAGAATTCCTTGGGAATTATGAGTTGCTTAAGGCGTACCTGGTGGGGGGGGTGATCCTTCTGTTCTCTTAAGTTTATATAAATCATTGATTCGTTCTAGAATTGAATATGGTGCCTTCCTATTTCATGTTGTACCGGATAGGTATCAAAAAAATTAGATAGAATTCAATATAAGGCCTGAGATTGGCCTTGGGTTATAAAACCTCAACTCTGATTAATGTTATCCTCACTGAGGCCAAAGATCCTCCGCTAGTTCCTTCGGCCGCACGGTTAAAGAAAAAAAAATAACCCTGTAAGTACAGCGTATGCAAATACAGTGAACCTTTGCCCTCATTTTTACCTTTTTTTTTCAAGAACAAAAATAAATTCATCACAACGTGGCAACGTCGTGTCCTCAAATAATATCTTATATATATAGACCAGTGGCTCAAATAATACGTTGGATGCATGATTTTTTTTGGGGACTGTCCCTAAACTATACAAATGTCCTCCAATAATACTTTGTACTTGAGAAATTTTCTCAAATGACACTTTGATTAGATTTATATGAATATATTTTTATATATGCGAATTAATCTGCAAAGAATTATTTAATGTTTGTTATTCTTATTGTCAATGACTCATATTCTTTATTGTTATAATCTTAATAATTGGAATTTTAAGTTTTGTATTCTTTAATTCTAAGTTTAACTTGGTATTTGTATGTTTTATATCCTTATTTACTTTCTGTCTATTGTACTGGTTTAAATCTTGCGCCGTTTATTCTTATCTTATTTCCACTATGTATGTTCAGAGCGCAGAATGGCTCTGGGATTGTGAATAATATAGCAAAAGCAAGCGAAGAATATATTTTTAACAGCAAATAAATTAATCAAATAGTCACAAATTTAATAAGGAATCAGATTTTTCATGTGAAAATCAAGGACTAAGCTGTTGTCGTCTGTTTCTCGTATCACAATGGATGACCTTTAGGGACTTCACTCCGCGAATCCTCGATTCTCGTAGTGCGATAGCTCTCTCTCTCTCTCTCTCTCGTTTCAATAACTTTCTCTGAAATATGCATGCAAACAAACTAATACTAACAAAAAACCTCGCGAGGTGGTCACCGTCGATTTAGTTGAGGTTTCTATATAATAATCTACGTCGAAAATGTTGAACCACGTTGTTACGTCCTGACGAACTTCACTTAGATTTTAAGTAAAGAAAATAAATATACCATTACATTTACAACTTTAAACAGACAGTTTGCAATCACCACCAAGTCCAACGCGCATGTACGTGCAGCAGGCGAAAGCCACGCGCTTGGACTTAGTGTCTGGCAATTTAGTCTTATAATTTTAAGTATAATCAAATTGATTCCCTGACAACCCAGGGATCTTTTTAATGAAAATTAATCATGCCATTAAGGTAGAATTTATTGTTTTCATAAAATTTTTACACAATTTGTAGTTTTCAAATAAAATAGGATTAAGGTTGCCAAGCGGCAAGGTCACCCGTCACCGCTAGCGCGGCGGGATGGACGGGGGCCTTGAGGCCGGCAGAGTGGGGCGCACGGCTAACAATACCTTTTCGCGTTTATGCTCTCCTAATACTTCACGAAGAGGAAAGCGACTTCAATTGTTAAATAAATCCATAAATATTAAATATTTACCTGCCGATTTTTGGCAGGTATGTTCCTTATAAGCGTCCCTATCACATAGGACCCCAAAAATCCCCTAAATTTTACATTCTTTATTTTCGCATAGGAATACGTAAATGAAGCGTGTGTATGTCAACACACACACACGTCCACTAACTGATGCGCGTTCCCACGCAGCGTCAGGCAAAAGTTTAAACAAAGTGAGATGTGGATTTGTTAATCGGACGTTCCCAAGACTAAATTCTAAGTAATTAGCGATGAGCAGTATTAATGTAGCAAAATAATATTTTGTTACAAATAGTTAAAAACGCGAAGAACCGCGTTATTTTTGGCGTTAAAAATGCTAACAGTGAAGAAAACTCATAAAATAAGTCAGGTAGCCGCGGCGGCACACCTGTATCTTGTAATGTTATTATTTTTATTTATAACACACCATTAATACAGAAATATAAAAGTCAAAAAACAAAATTGAAATAACGAAACTTAGAGCATGTATTATTCGATTTCGATCACTCAAGAAATATGAATCACGTACATGAGTATAAAGGAAAATCATATAAATGTTAAACGCAAACAATTTAGAACCAATTCTATTAACAAAATTATAATGATTTAGTCATATAGCCTTTCTAGCCTGACCACGCTGACCCACAAGGTCACAATTTTACTTAAGATTAAAATAGTTAATACTCTTCATACCGTAATCGGGAAAATACTTCTCCACGTGCTCCAGTAGCCTCCCAAGAATCAGTGAAGTCCTGATCTGGATGTCTGGTTGGTACTCAGTCCCCAAACAACATCCAAGATCAAAGCCAAGGAGATTAGGTTCCAGAAAGTTCCAACGAAATAGGTGTGAAGAAGTATCGTCTGGTAGCCGTGTTGCCAGGCCGGCGTCCGGAAGCCAAGAGAGTGTTTTCTCAATTTTTGCAGATGAATGTGGTGTCATGAGGATGACCCCACTTCTAATGAGACTACCTCGAATGACCTCTGGTGAGCGCGGGCTAATTAACCTAATATAAATAGGGCACTGGTCACTAGTGCACTACATCATCCCCCGTTTGACTGACCTTAATCAGGGAGGTCAAACTAATAGAGTTTGTAATACAATATTTCAGGTTTTTCATTACGACCGAATGTTAACGTCATCAATGTTCGAGATTCCGGGAGATATTATAACGAGCACAATAGCTCAACCTCCTTACAAGAAACTTCGAGCATACATATTAAATTACATAATTGATTAGACAAGCATTACACATGCATCATTTACATTGAATTTGTCATTTTCGTGATATAGTACACAGGTCATAGATAAGTTTCATAACCAATTTTACATCAGAACATACAATCATACAGATTCTACATTATAATATATAATTATACCAATTTTATAATTGCTAAATCCATTGGATTTGTCGTCCTAAGTATTTTGAATAACTCATATAAAAATTCATGATACGGCAGGTTAAAATGAGAACGAACGAGGCATGACGCCCAAAATTTACCTCCAGCTAAAATGCTCATTGTCAAGACCAGTACTTTCTTAGACTAGCTCGGTTATATGTACCAATAATATGACCATCATCACACGATTTCAGAGTGTACGTGTTGGCACCAATCTTGGTAGAAACTACATAAGGTCCTTCAAATAACTGGAAAAATTTGTGAGTAACCCTATCGGTGTTACTAGACAAATGAGGTACTCATAATAACACCTTATCACCAACTTCAATGACAACGCGACTTACTCTTTTTTGTTGTTTACCCCGCTGTTCATAACTCTTAAATAATCTTTCTTTAGCATGATGCAGCTGGATTGTACGATCAAGAGGTACTGACTCTGGATAACTAAGTAATTTACGAATTTTATCCTCGACCGTTTCACCATAGTATAACTCATATGGTATCTGTTTTGTACTACAGTGAATGGTGATATTTAAACAAGTTTCTATACGTTTTATATGTTTCGCCCAGCGAGTGTGTTGATCATAACAGTAGGTTCTAAAAAACCGACCTAATTCTCGCATCACTCGCTCGGTAGGATTAAACTGCGGGTGTCGAATTGACGAAAATATAACGCGAACTCCCTGCTGCTCCAAGGCAGCTCGCCAAAGATGTGCTGTGAATTGAGTACCATTATCTGAAAGGATTCGAGCAGGTTTTCCATATGTTGGGATGTATTTATTAAGGATATTGTTCAACGTGGCCTTAGTGGTCGCACGCTTCATAGGATACAAAGCAACCAGTTTTGAAAATGCATCAAGCACCACCAAAATATATTGTACTCCACCTATAGATTTTGGGAGTGGCCCATAAAAATCAACAGTTATGAGGTCACCAGGCTTATCCGCTCTGACCATTTGATATTCTCCCTCAGATGGCTGAGATGAATGAAGTTTCGACCTAACGAGTCCTGAGTGAGTTCCTGAATAGATGGTGGAGATTCATTGTCTCCTTCAATTATCGAATTAATAAATCTTGCATCGAGACAAACCCGAACTGTTCCGTTCTTTTTTATCACAATTCGAAGTGGATTACAAAAGGGACTAACTGATCTCTCAATGATTTTCTGATCTAACATGTATTGGATCTCACTTCTTACAGCTTCACGAATCTTGAAAGGTACAGGATATGACTTCCTGACAATTGTTTTAGGATTCATCAATTTCATTCGGTGCTGATAAACCCAAGTGCACCCGGGTTTATCCGAGAACAATAACTGATACTTCAATAGCAAATCAATCAACGCTTTCGACTGAGTTTCGTCTAGTCCCGTTAGCTTACCAGCGACGCCCTGCAGAGTTTCAAGAAATGACTGACACCCGCCTTTACCCCGATCAGGCTGATTGCTGATAGCAGACCCTTTATTATTTTTCTGAAAGTGTGAGGATATCCCACCATCACGTACTGAGGCATCCCCCAATTTACAACATGTCGTTTGCAGCATAGAATTTTCATTAACATTATTAATCTCACAAGCATGAGAAAGGAAATCAAAATTACAAGTTTCAACATTATTTATATTAGACAATTCAGTAATATCAGAATTATTTACCTTATGATTAAGATCATTTTTGAATTTAGACATTTTAACATAATCATTATACATATTATTATCATGACGAGAATCATTAATACCATTATTAACAAGATTATTATTATTAATTTCAGGATTACTCCCAACAGTGTCATTTTGACTCATGTTATTCTCATACTTACTCTCAAAATTATTAATATTTACATTTAAATTATTATAAACTTGCATAGAGTTCAACATATCAGCCTGGTCACCGGCGCGAGCCTCAACCATCCCTCGATCCCCCAGACCGAACGAAACTTGACTACTATCAATCGTTTTTCCATTTAGACTGATGCTCTTACCCGGGTAACTAATAATGGCTAAGTTACCTTCAAGAAAATCATCTCCAATTATGACATCATACGTGAGATGTGGCACGACCAAAAAGATCTGATTGAATACTTGACCATCAATTGAGAATTCACAAGAGATTTGACGTATCACTAATATAGACTTTTTATTGACAGCCATGGAAATCTTGACATTATGGACTGGAAGCTCATGAAAGGGTTGTTTACCAGCTATTTTACTATAAAAATCATCTGACACCGAAGTCACCTCACTTCCCGAGTCAACTAAAGCCCAAGCCGACACACCACCCATACCAATTTTAACTTGAGGTAATTTCCTCTTTCTCGGTCTACTCTGTTTATCATTATTATTATTTTGCGAGCTTTCCATGAGGTCCTGGATAAAGTCATAACCGGTAGGACGCGACAACGGACCTATACTTGTCGCGTCACCATCTAGTTTAAATGATTTACATTGTTATAAGAATTATTTTCTATTATTCTGTCACGAGCTACACTTGGAGCAACATTGAACCCGCGACCAACGTTCAACCTTGGAGGAGGAAATCTGGTGTCTGGAAATGACCACGCATGAGTTTGATTTGAAATCACAGGATTTCGATTATTACAAGTTTGAACTTGATTTGTATAACAACGTTGCTTTTTGTTATTATTATTAACATTCTCAGAATAATTAGAAAAGCGCGTGACTTGGTCATTTTCAACACCACGTTTCCATCTCTTGTTTACTCTGATCGCGTTGATACCATTATGAGCCACACCACTGTGATTTGAATTGTGCTGAGGATTATTATTGTTATAATTATTATAATTATTCGTACTATTTTTATAATTTTTATTCTGCTCCTTATCGTATTGATAGGTACTATCGAGCTGCATTAGCGTTTGAGCAACCATTTTAGTATTAGATAAATCAACTGATGACAATGCCATTCTTATACTTGGCGGGTATTGCAATATTACTGAATAATTTATTTCATACTCAGACAGAGAATCAAAATATTTTGCTTCTCTGACTTGATTGTGAAAATAAGCTTGTAACGTGCCATCTGAAGCTCGGTTGTACTTTCTTAATGACCATTTATTTTTCCATCTTACTTGAACAGGGACAGAATAGAATTCTTGTTTATATTCATCCTTAAATTCACGAAAACTATTTATTTTTGATTTTGTTACCTCATACCAAATTTTAAGTCTATCTTCTAATAAACTATCTATAACCAACAACTGGTGCTCCTCACGCACACTCTTTAATCGTAAATATTTTTCAATTTCTTCAAGAAATTCAAGAGGATTGGTATCTTCATTAAATTTAGGTACCTTAATATTTGTTTGTAAGTACTGGAATTGACTCACCAAACTCTCAATGATTTCATTTTCCGTTGTATCCTGAACATTGTTTTCCTGTACTTGACGAGCCGCCATTTGCGCCTGTTGCGCTTTTAATCTTAACTGCTCCTGCTCAATTAACTGCTTCGCCTGCCTTATTCGTTCCCATTCCTCCTGAATTTTCTGAGTTTCAGCCATTTGTATCACCTCTGCTTTCTTTTTCCTGCAAATTCGAGATCTATGAGAAATTCTATCAATAATATTATCTCTTGCTTCCCTACTTGTTTTCTTTATTTCAAGTCTTTCTGATTTTCGTATTTTCATTTACTTTAATTATTTAGAAAATAAATTTCGACGTCAATTTGAATTAATTACCTTCATGTACAATTTTAAAAACATTAGACAAAACAATAATTTTTATACAATATCAATTTCAAAATTATCATATTATACATCAAGTAACTCAGTCGTTAGAGTCTATATATATTTGTAAGTCTTTGCCTACTCGTCGGGCGCCAAAATGTAATGTTATTATTTTTATTTATAACACACCATTAATACAGAAATATAAAAGTCAAAAAACAAAATTGAAATAACGAAACTTAGAGCATGTATTATTCGATTTCGATCACTCAAGAAATATGAATCACGTACATGAGTATAAAGGAAAATCATATAAATGTTAAACGCAAACAATTTAGAACCAATTCTATTAACAAAATTATAATGATTTAGTCATATAGCCTTTCTAGCCTGACCACGCTGACCCACAAGGTCACAATTTTACTTAAGATTAAAATAGTTAATACTCTTCATACCGTAATCGGGAAAATACTTCTCCACGTGCTCCAGTAGCCTCCCAAGAATCAGTGAAGTCCTGATCTGGATGTCTGGTTGGTACTCAGTCCCCAAACAACATCCAAGATCAAAGCCAAGGAGATTAGGTTCCAGAAAGTTCCAACGAAATAGGTGTGAAGAAGTATCGTCTGGTAGCCGTGTTGCCAGGCCGGCGTCCGGAAGCCAAGAGAGTGTTTTCTCAATTTTTGCAGATGAATGTGGTGTCATGAGGATGACCCCACTTCTAATGAGACTACCTCGAATGACCTCTGGTGAGCGCGGGCTAATTAACCTAATATATATAGGGCACTGGTCGCTAGTGCACTACAATCTGCACCACAGCGCCTGAAAATTCATGAAAACCTGAAAACAATTTGATCTTCGAGAAAAATATCAAATGTACGAGAAGAAAGCTGACGTCAGCGATAAGGCCCAGAAGGCTCGACGTTGTCAAGTCTGCCCGAAAACTCCTGACGTTGCACCTGTATCACCATGGATACAGCAACGTGGAGCACGGAGCTCCCGAGCCGTCGTCGTCGCTGACGTGATCTTTCTCCTCAGTTGATCCGCAAATCTTAAAGAGTGAACTTGTCACTCCTTGTGAGGTATACAAATTTATTGTAATTAATAAAACCCTCAAAAATATCCGTCAGTCTTTTTCTTTGCTACTCACTATACTCTACCTCCTCTACACCCACATGACTGCCATTTATCCCCAGTGACATTTTTGCGGGGTGGACTGTCTCATTTAGTGGACCTTTTCCTTTGGAGTTTTTTTTGTGTGTATTGTATTCTCAATCATGAGCAATCCAGCGGCTCCAACGGTGAGTATTGAATTTCTTTTCCTCTTCTTTTCGTTTTTTCCTTTTTTTTTTATTTATTATATTTTCCCTTCGTTTATCTCTTCCTCTAATATTTCACACGTCGGGTAAATTTTTCGGTTTCCCCTATTTAAATTTTCGCGGTTTTCAAAGCGTTAAGGTGAGAGCGCTGTATTATCGGCAGCTTCACAACCGTTAAGCGTGTTTACACGGGAATTCTTTTGATAAACTGACTTTGTTTACTTATCGTTTGTAAAAGCTCCCTAAACTTGGAAATGTCATTAATTTCAGGATAATTAGTCAGGACGTAACACACGTATTTGTTTTTTTTGCGGACAAACGTTTTGAAGGGGTGAAAATCACCCCCAAAGTTGACACCCTATAAAGGTTATTTTTAATTTTCACATATCTAATCGAAATTTTACTAAACGACCTTATACGTTAAAAATAACTTAAAAAATGATGAAAAATACCTGTATTTAATATTTATAAAAATTAGGGATATACATTTTTTTTTTATTAAAAATAACAAAAAAATTTTCACTCGAAAACTATTATTTATTTTTTAATGAGACCAATTAAAATTAAGAGAGCATAAAAAATTACGAGATTCGTGTCTTTGCAATTTTCAAAATAACGTCAGAATCGATGCCAAAAAACATATATCCTTTTTCCCGGATTTGTATCAAAATAAAGAAGATGAATTATTTATTTGTTGTACGTATTACATACATAATAATTATTGTAAAAATGTTCAAGACACAATTATTTTTTACACCATGCACAACAGATAATTGCAACATTTGTACATCCTGGAATTTCACAGTGAGACTTACACTTATCTCCAAATGCAAAATCGACTGGATTTTCAAATTCATCTAGTTCAATAAATGTATAACTACTTTTAAACCATGAACAATGAAAAAGATTAATGTATCGCGGAGACGAGAGTTGATTATGAGTCAGTGATTGTAATTCAATGATATTATTTATCAAATGTAGATTTCAATCATCTCCTCGTAATAAGACACTGTCTGAAAAATGTTTTTGCATATTCTGAACCCAAAAACATCTAATGGTTGAATTTGTCCAGTAGCCCCTTTAGGAATAATCATTATCTCAATCTCTTTATCCGGTGGTTTAGCAGACGTGACAGCTTCAGAACAATGTCCAGTCCACGAATCAATCAAAAGTAAACTTTTTTTTCTAACGTTCGGAAAAAATGCATCCTTTTATCAGATTTTGAAGTGTTCTGAAAAAAATGAGTATATAAACTTCCAGAATATATATCATATAGTATAATATTTAAATTGAATTTTTTACCTGAAGTAAGTTTTCCAGATTTCGATATTTCTACGTGTACATTATCTGGTCTAAAAAGTGATGCTCGTACCCGTGGACCAAATTTTCCAGTTGATTCTTTTAACACAAGTAAAAGGGGGGTGAGGAGTTTTCCATCAGCTGATATTGTTGGTTGTATAACTGATATGGTTGTATAGTATAACTGTGAGTTGTCGAAGAAACCGATTGAACTGTGCACTCTACTTTTTTTTTCTTCTTCTAGAGCTAAAGTCCTTTCGGAATGTACTTCGAATGGAAAGCCCCTTTGATCAGAATTATATATGTTGTCTCAACCATATGATTGAATTTTCGATTTTACATCGCTACCGAACACTTCTGATGTTTGTTTTAATATTTTACAATCTTCAATCGTTTTTAATAATATGAATTTGTTAATTTTATAAGAACCAATGTGATGAGCTCTTTTGAATAATAGCATCCACGTTAGAGATGCTTGAAAACGGAGATAATCAAGTTGTAAACTTTTTTAACTCATAGTGCCCATTTTTTTTCAAAATCGAAATCATGGACTTTCATCTCAGCATCGATAGCAGTTTTGAAATTTTTC
The DNA here is from genome assembly GCF_013357705.1 of Chelonus insularis. NCBI lineage: Eukaryota > Metazoa > Arthropoda > Insecta > Hymenoptera > Braconidae > Chelonus > Chelonus insularis. The sequence goes on from NW_023276656.1 coordinate 509,082, forward strand.
AACATATATTTGCAAATTTGCGCTATTTTTTCTTTGTACGTTTTACCTCGGTTCAGTTGATGTGCCCAGCGTTTTAATTGTCGAGTAGACTATACTTTTTTAAATTTTTGCTTAACACTATCGATACTTAAATCCTTTTTCTTACTACTTTGCCAATACTTAACTGCTCGTAATTAATAATCATGACTTAAGTTCTCTTTATCAGTAGTATATGCTCCATCAGACACTTTTGGTTCATAGATTGCAGATGCATATTCTTCGTCTTCTATAATTTCTGGTTCCCAATCCTTATATGGTTCTTCAAAATGTAATGGATTCTCCTCTATAATTTCGATATCAGTATACCCATTCATTGTATTCAATAATATTTGGTCAAAGTGATTTTTCAATTGTATTTCAGCATCATTTACGGGTGTCTCCATAATTTTCATAGTTTGAAATGTTGTTAAAAGTAACCGAATAATATTAAGGGGGGTTACCTTTCATTTTCAACTATTAAGTGTTACACAATTTTAAAAATAAAAGAGAATAATATTTCTATTTCGAGCACACGATTTCATACACATATAAAATAATGACTGTCAATCAAAATTAAAATGAATGCAAGATGCAAAAATATTCATTCACGACAGTATTACAGATAAATGCGAAAAAACAATGTTCCAATTTTTTAAATGATCAATAAATGTCACATTCGTTCAAAGTGCTAGCATTGATAATCCTTGTATTACAATTACAGAAATAATTGTCCTCAGAAATAGTTTATCAGTGACTGTGATAAGAACTATATCTATGTTTGCTCACATGACGATAACAAAAATAATATTTCAACTATCGTAAACTATTCAGTCTTTAATTATGACGTATTTTATTTAGTGATTGCTGTGAGTGTTGAGAATTAATTAATTCTCAAGTTTGAATTGCCAGCTGACAGGAACTTTGGCGGCCATCTTGAGACTAGGTCGATAACCAATCGACCTACTAATCAATAATTCTCAATCTAGTCACTCATTTGACTAATTTTTAGTGTCCTTTTTGACTAATGAAGTTCCTGTCGCCATTCTTCTTCTGTTCCCATTCACGTATCTACGCCATTTTAATTTATTTTTCAAAATCTATCTTTTGTGAGTCAATTATTAGAGCTAGTGTAATTCTGAGTCGACAGGCACATTCACACTTTCATGAAAAGGTCCAGCACTGTTCGCAACATACATAGAAGCTATAAAACCAATTTGATATTCTTGTAACAGCTCAGAGGTAACACACTCGACTACAGAAACGTAGGTTTTGTAATCAAGCCTATCAATGTTATTTTTTTTTCTTTTATTTAATTAATTGTAATAATGAATTTTTTTAGGACAAGTTTTATACGCAATCACATTGAACGAGAGTAAAAAATGATGTACGACCGAAGCAATTTTTTTATAACAAATAACGATGTTTACAAGGAAAAAAAAAAAAGAGAATTTTATTATGTATGATGATAATGAATCAAAGGCTTCGATAATGATATTCATAATATTAATAATATATTTCTAAAAAAATAATATTTAATAATATAACGAAATTTAGTTAAAGAATATACTTTTTTAAAGAATATTGGGACTGCTCGAAAGGCCTGGAACTTGGTACCCGAAGAGAGTTTTTTAAAAAATTTTCTTGGGCAATATAACCTCTATTGTCCTAGCAGCCTTAATCTCACAAAGAGTAGGGAGTTTCAAAGTCTTATCTATCACAGTAGATAACAAAATAAGCTTTCCTGTGAGTTCCGTAGGGCAGAGCCAGGCAAACTCGGCTCTTTTGACTCCCAAGTGCTCCCCAGGTATATTCAAGGAGCTCTTCATTGCTCCTGCGAGTGCAAGTGAGAAAAAAATTATATTTCTCTCCTTTTCTCTTCCCTTCCATACCAGAGATCCCCACCATTCCGCCCAGAAGTCCCCTTCCTTCCGCGGGCAAGCGAAGCCCCACTCGCACTTTAAATGGAACTTATGTAAATTTCCTTATGATGACGATATAGCTCAAGGGCAGCGCGCTAGCCTACGGGTCTTATGGTTTTGATGGTTTATGAAAAGTGCAATTTACGATGGAGAGTCTGTTCTTTAACGAAATACGATAAACAAGATTTATTGCCAGTAGGCGTTATTATGTGATATTACCGTGATTTTACCGTTATTTCTGTATCTTTTACGTATTTCAAATATATATTACAATGCAATAGTTACGTACAATCGGCACGTTAAATTAGGCACAATTACGTGAGACTTTTTGTACAAACATGAATTATTTGGAGCTCAGAAACCGATAATGGAGACTTCTGTGCTCCAAACTACTGAACGTAGTTTCGAAGGTTTAAACTATTCATTAGGTGCAATTTACATTCTAGATATTCATTCCATCATTGGTCTGCGACTCTCTTAGGCAGAAATGAATGAAATTGTAACAGAGGCGTCACAATGAACGATTTTGGCACTCAAGGATGGTACGACTTTTAATGTGTTTTCATAGCAGAGCAAGTAGGAGGGGGGTTTTAAATATATTATTTTATTGTTGTTTCACAGTATTTAAAGAACGCTCGATTTTCAAAAATGTCATTGTACTTTGCGACTCCCTAACGTCTGAAGGTTTCTTTATTCTGGCATTTTTTATCAGTTCTATTAAATTATCCCGTCCGCTGTGCAATTTTTGAAGTTCAGTTTATATCATAATTAGTATCTTAATTGTTGTTGGAAAGTGAACAATACTCGTGGATTAAAAAGTTATCTATGGAGCCTGCCGTTAAAATATCAAAAATTACATTTCGTGACGACTGTGAGCATCAATATGCTATATGCCGGCTTAATGAGAAGGAGGTAATTTGCGTATTATGTGGGGTAAGTTTTACATGTTGGAAAACATGTAATTTTACGAGACATATCAATCAGTTTCATGCGCTATTTAATAAAGACTTCCCATTAACTTCACAGCAGCGATACCGCGAAATTGGTGCTTATAAAGATAAATCGACAGAAGTAACTAATATTACCGATTCTCTAGCCGCGATCCAAATCTCTTTCGATGTCGCGTACAATGTAGGTAAACATAAAAAACCTTTTGATGATGTTGGATTGCACAAAAAAACGATCCGTGCTCCGTTGAATGCAGTTTTCGGCAATAATTACAATGATTTTATTAATAAAACCCCATTATCGCGACGAACAGTTACCCACCGAATTGATACAATTAGCGAAGACCTTCATTATCAACTAAAAAAAGACATAGATGCCTGTAGCTATTTTTCGATTCAATTGGATGAATCAACTGACGTAGCGGTTATTGTTAATTTTTGCACGAATGGTTTTTGATGATTTTTCGATTCGCGAAGAGTTAATATCGATGATTTCATTACACGGTAGAACCACAGAAGAAAACTTATTCAAACTAATCGTCGAAAATTTTAATTCTAAATGCCTACCATTTGACAAAATAGTCACTGTAACCCCGGACGGTGTCAGTAACACGACAGGCCGTTTTAAAGGGTTACACGGCCTCTTTAAACAGCATGATAAATTTAACCATATTCATTTCTTACATTGCATTATCCATCAACCGGCTCTATGCATGATGAGTCTGTCGATTCCAGAGGTCGAAAATGTTGTCGTCAAAATTGTAAATTCAATAAAAACACGCGCTACTCAACACTGACGATTTAAAACGTTCGCTGAAGAGATAAATCCAGAATTTTGCGATTTGAAGTTTTATACCGAAGTACGCTGGCTAAGCAAAGGGATTATGTGAGAAAGATTTTATAAAAATATTTGCATTATTTATAAATTTTGTTCAGAGAACGGCGAAATTCATAATCAATTACGCGATTTTGATTTCGTTGTTGAATTAGCTTTTTTGGTTGATTTAACAAACATCATAAATGTATTTAATCGCGAATTGCAGGGGATCAATAGAAATTTTTGGAAGTACATTGATACAATCAATAAATTAAAAAACTTTTTAACTTCCGCGGATTCCTTCTCTAAGCAAAATTTAATACACGCGAGATTTCTTCGCTTAACTACTCTATTCACGAAATGTAAAGGGAAGTCTTTTATTCGTTACTATCCAATATTATTACAGTACATGAATCAATTAATAGACTCATTAAACGATAGATTCAGAAATTTCGATATGATGATAAGAATTACAGATTTCTTACTGGCGCCATTTAACCTTTATGAAGATGTCATTGCTTTAATTAAAGCGATAAGTATTTTCAATATTTATTGCCATCGTTATTTATCGAACGTTATGATTGATATAGATGATATTCGCGGAAATAAAAAATTTAAAGCAGTTCTTATAGCGGGGGGTGATATTCGGGGAATAATAAAAAAGGAAAAAATTTATCCCGGCCTATCAACTTTATACAAGAAAGTAGTGTCCTGTTTCGGTTCGACCTATTTTTGTAAATCGACACTGTTGAGAATTAATTCATTGTCAGTTTGAATTTGCCAGCTGATAGGAACTTCGGCGGCCATCTTGGGACTGAGTCGATAACCAATCGACCTACTAATCAATAATTCTCAATCTAGTCACTCATTTGACTAATTTTTAGTGTCCTTTTTGACTAATGAAGTTCCTGTCGCCATTCTTTTTCTGTTCTCGTTCACGTGTACACGCCATTCTAATTATTTCCGGACAATCTTGAAGTTTTGAGTCAATCATTAGTGCTAGTGCTATTCCGAATCACCAGAAATATTCAATTTTCATTCTACGATCAAAATCAACTAACATTTCAAAGTAAATTCACGAAATTACATTAAATTCATTTTGCATTGCATTGATACGTTAACGCCACGTTCACAATCATATTCTTGCTCAACTTGAGAAGTGTGCTGAGCTCGTGTGGGAGGTCAATAATACCGAACACACCAAGTTGAGTATTTTTGAGACATTCAATTCAAATTCAGTAATTACAACTGACATTCAGTAATTTCTAAAGACATTAATCTCTTGTATTCACTGACAAAAGGTCATTCAGTGTATATTGTGTACCTGTTAGTGCTAAAAATAAAGATATTATATTTTTTATAAAACCTGACTTCTGTTTGCTCTGTTCCGGCACAATCATTCCTATCCTTAAACGGTTAGGTTAATTCACAAGTTGAGATTTTCTCAACATTTTATTGGTCCTTCGAGCCGGATCAGAGCTCTCGGTTTTGAAGTGTTAAATTTTGGGTGCCATTAGTGTACTCATTCAAACATTCATCAAGTGATTCACAGTTCATTCAAACAATCAAGTGCGTGAGTGATCTCCGTAATCAAAATAGCCAATCAACGGAAATTTTCCAGCATGAAGCTCATAAAATCCCTCAAACGAAATTCGCTGCTGGTTTGCAATTTAGAAAATGCTCTTCGCATCACTTTGTCATCATACACCCCCGACACAAAAAAATGAGCGGTTTCAATGTTTAAGCGTGATCAACGCAAATTTATTAAAGAATGAAATTAAGAGCACACACTATTCTTTACCCTGTCCTATCTTTTTCCCTAACCCATCCTCTTTCTCATCTTCCCTGATAGAAGAGACCTACCGCCTCCTCGTGGCTTTCATCGGACAGTATATAATAACATATATTGACTAAGAGTAGGCAACGTAGTACGAGTAGAAAATTGAGTGATATTACTTGCGCCAAATAAAAATAAACAATTTGTTCTGACTTCGAGTCGACCGGACGAGAAAACTAAACTTAATGGACTGTAATGATAAACAAAACACAAAAAAAACAGGTTGGATGCTAGAAGGTTCCTGAAAATAGTGTTCAAACAACAAAATTGTATGGTTTTTATCACTTTTATTAACAAATAACAATTAAACTAGTACAATAGAAAACACTAATCACTAAGGTTCAGTAAGTTGGCCGTAATTTAACTATTTCTACACTTATGAATTGTCTGCTGGTTAATGTTTCAACAAAAAACACTGAATAGCAACATTCACACTATACACCAGAGTTGTTCGGGTGTGTGATGTATATGTGAATGTCCGTGAGGCACTATGGCGTCGACGCCAGTTCAGCTCCGCGCCCAAAGACACTACAACTGACTTTACTGGACCACTGGCACTGATGAGAGCAATCTTGATAGTTTGGTACTGTTCACTAGAGTAGGCTGAGTATGATTGATAGTATTTGTTCTCGAAAAAAGGTGAGCTGACTGCAAAAACTGCGAATTGACTGCGTAATTTTCTACGGAGTTGACCGCGTGACTTGCCTAGAGCTAACTGACGCCACAAGTGCTCGACCGCGTGCTTGTTGGCGTCACTAGGGCCGTAGAGTTGCCTTCTGGGCCATGAGGGAAATACTTCCCGATGATTGGTCCAGTGAGTTGGCTGACGCGCCGGTGGACAAGTCCGGCATTAAACAATTTTGAATGTTTCCCGACTAACTGACTTGGGCCCCTCCAAGTCAGAACACAATCAGAAAAAAATTTTAAAAAGTGGAAAATAAAAATAAACCTAGTAGGATTTAAACCCAAAACCATTGGGCCCGTAGGCTAGCGCGCTGCCCTTGAGCTATATCGTCATCATAAGGAAATTTACATAAGTTCCATTTAAAGTGCGAGTAGGGCTTCGCTTGCCCACGGAAGGAAGGGGACTTCTGGGCGGAACATGGGTCGTGTTTCTCACTCACTTGCACCTATAGGTGGGTATGGTAACCCAAGGATTACCGCAGATAGCCGCTTCCATGGAGTCAAACTTTGCCCGGCTCTGCCGTAGGGCAAGCCTACCCCACTTAAGACTTTAAATATGATTTTATCTTCATTTGAAATAAATGGATCGGTAGCTTAGGGGTTAAATCTCTGTTCATATATCCTTCGGTGACTGGTTCGAATCTCAGCAGTAACTTTTTTTTTTTAATTCATTAATTAAATAATATTTGTTTTATTATTTTGTTTTGTAACAATACTAGTGCCCTTTTTTTTATCTGGATAATGGATAGAAATGCAAAATTTTTTTTATCATTTTCTAATTAATTTTAACAACAACAATGGATAACTTATAAATATATGACCGAATGACATGGTAAAATATCTACATAAGGTTTGTACTAAGTAATACCAGAATTTAAACATATAGTATATATATTTATAAATTGTTCAGTGTTGTTATTAAAATTAAGAAACAAATAATTTTCAAAATTTGGGATTTTTATCCATTACTCAGAAAAAAAAGGGTACTAGTATTGCTACAAAAAAAAAATGAAATAAATTTTATTTAATTAATGAATAGCAACTGGCGAGATTCGAATCAGTCACCGAAAGATCCGTACAGAGAATTTACCCCTGAGCTATTGTCTTATTTACTGGGATGGAAGGTAAAGTAATATTTAAAGTCTTAAGTGGGGTGGGCTTGCCCTACGGAACACAGGGGAAAGACTATTTTTTTATTTGTCTCATTTCTATCTACTCAGTAGATTCTACTTACTGTGATAGATAGGACTTTGAGAAGTCCCTATTGTTTGTGGGATTAAGGCTGGTGGGTCAATAGGGGTTTTATTGCCCGAGAAAAATTTTTAAAAAACTATATTTTTTTCGCTCCCCACTACCCGAGAACGAAACTAAGCTTCGCCCTTCACTTCAGCTCGGCAAGATGCCGGGTTGGCGTGCCATCTTGCGGTCATTTTTATAAACGCTGACTACATTTCTTAGCTCCCGTAAGGACTGAACTTCTATACTGGTCTTGCCTCTCTGACTAACCTTATGAAGCGTGTTGAGCTCTTGGACTAGGTCAATAATACGGAAAACACCAAGTTAAGTTACCTTGAGACATTTAATCATCATTCTGTTACTATCTAGTTGATATTTCATTAACATTCTGTGCTTAAAATTGACATTCATTGAATTCTAGAGACATTCATTCATTCATCCAGTGAAGTAAAATCTTTCACAGTGTATAGTGTAGTCGTTAGTGTTATTTAATAAAGAATTTTATATTTTTATATAACATCCGACTTCTCCATTAGCTCTGCTCCGGTACACTCATCCCTATCCTTAAACAGTTAGGTTATTTACAAGTTGACACTTTGTCAACAATGACTAGAAATAATTAATCAATAACAATTGGAAATTTTGAAATTGTTATTTTGTTTACTGTCGTTAATGTTATTTTAAATATCAGTGCTCTGCAGTGATCTGGGTGCGACCCGAAAGGTCCACACGACCCACTTCCCAGTGAAAAAAATGAAAAAATACCTCGAATAAAACCCGTTTCTATTTTTTATAACAAATGGAATTGTTATAAACGAAATGAGTGTGTTTTTATTCATTTGATATGGTTAGTTACTTCATTTCAGTAGAAGAAAAATAACTTATTTTGTAATTATCACTACATTAGCACTAAAAACTTAGTGAAGAGACATGTGCACTAATGTTTTGGATTTTTGAAAATTATTTTCATAAGATCAAAATTAATAAATAAAACACAGTTCATGGTGGCGAATTTGAGGTGATCATGCATGGATTTTGACATTTTTTTAACTCAACAGGTGGCGCAGCAATGCGCTCTAAAAGGAGCACGACAGCTGATCATTTTTACGCCATTGCGTATCAAAATTACTCAGGGCCCCAATATAAATGACAAAGTGCACACTATCTTTTGTCTTTTTCCTACTCATTCCAATTTCTGCGCATGCGTAACATATAAAAAGCATATGAGTATGAGTGAGAGTTTTTTTTTAGAGAGAGATACAATTTTCGAAGATGAAAAAAGTGTTGGTACTCCGTTTGACAGCCAAGTTAAAATATCTGGTAGCGAATTTTTTTATTTAATTTTCAATTATTTTTATGTAATCTTGGATCAAATGGATACTGAAGATGGACATGGAATTAAATTAACCGCTTGCATATATCTTCCTTAACAAAGTAGATTAGTTGTTGGTAGAAAGGATGGTAGTATGATTATTGTTCCTGCAACACAAACAGTTATGCTACAATCCCTTCATGGTAATCTTGAACATTATGATAATTAACCACCTCATCAAGATTTACTTGGCTACTGTGATCGAGTCACGCATAAAGAAGTATGAGTGAAAGTAAGAAAAATTTGATTCTATTGTGGGTTAGAAACGACTTCGCTCACTTTTGTTTTCAGAAGGCAAATGGTATTTATTTTGTAGATTTTCAAATTATATGGAAAATGTAAAAAGTTAAAAGAATACTTTTCGAATATATTATTAGAATAATTAATTTTTATTTAATCAAATGACAACTTACATTTTTCGTGAAAAAAACTTTTTTATTATGAATGAAAATGTTTGAGAATAATATTCTGAACATTTTCATACTTATAAGGCAGTAGTACTTTAAAAAAAAAGTAAACTTATAAGAATCATGTTAATCACAAAAAAAAAACCAATTTGAAAATTAACAACTCAACGTATTGGTACTTATGATAATTATATGTGAATTTTTAGGTGTTTTACTTTATGTCTCATCGATAACAATGAATTGTAAGATTTTGGACTATTTATTTCTATTATTAGAAATTTGGTATCTTAGGAATTTAAAAATCTACGAAGTATTTGTAGAGGATAGGATATATTGTAGGATGTTAAAAGGGTTTTGAAGGTTGCTCCGGAATATTACTTACGAAGGATAATTTATCTTATTAGTAAGGTACAAACACTAGAAATATGATGGTTTATTACACCTCCCTCCTTAAGATTGAAGGTATAGGTTTAATTATTATTAACTTCCCAGTGGGAAGTTATAGTAATGGGTTCGATTTTGCGAATCCCGAATTTTGACACATCTCCACGTTTTGAGGTCCCCAGAGTCGAAAACGATCGTTTCCGAGTGGACGTCTGTGTGTGCGTATGTACGGAATTATTTTTCGCCTCGATTATCTCGAGAACAAAAAATGATATCGATGAAGGACCAATTGCATTCGACACGTAATTACGTAATTTAGAACTGATTAGGTTTTCAGCAAAATCAGTCCCGTAGTTTTTTATGCAGGATGAAAAACTGGAAAAAATGGTGAACTACCTGAATTATGAAATTTATTAATTATATCATTTTTTATACAAAATTACGAGATCTTTTGAAAAATATGAATATTAAATGTTTGTAATAATTGTATAGGAAAATGATGACAATATTTCATAGAAAAAAAAATTTTTTAAAAACAGAATCAGCAATGAAAAAATTTTAAACTTGTATCAGCATTGAGAATACAGCATTAAAGACGCTATAATAGTCAATAATAATTGTTGATAATATGGAATTGAGTTCATAATGATTTAACATTGTTAACGACAAATGATTATTGATCATGATAATATTTAAATAACGAATTTTAAATTCGTATAAATAATAAAAATAGAAATCTATGCAATATATTCGAATTCTTCCAACGCGTAATTTTTTTTTCTACTAAAAAAAAGTCACCAACCGTATGACATAAATAAAAACATACTTTTTTCGTGTATAACAATGAAATTTGTTGTAAATAATGAAAAAAAGGATCTATGAGGTATATTTGAATTCTTCTAACGCACGATTTTTTCTTTTACTGAAATGAAGTAATTAACCATATCAAATGAATAAAAACACACTCATTTCGTTTATAACAATTCCATTTGTTATAAAAAATAGAAACGGGTTTTATTCGAGGTATTTTTTCATTTTTTTCACTGGGAAGTTGGTCGTGTAGACCTTTCGGGTCGCACCCAGACCACTGCAGAGCACTGATATTGAAATTTTAGCAGACTTTTCAAATGATTTGGATGGGCTTGTCAAATTTGCATATTCTTCGGTTTCTTTTGAAGAAAGAGATAGAATTGCTGGTTTGCACTTCATTTCTGGGTTAGAAAAATTAAAGTTACAATTTTTTCTTCGTTCGGAGAGAATTGAGTCTCTTTAATTAGCAACTCAGAGAGCTTTAGAGCTCAAGTCGATTGAAGATTTGACCTTTCAAGGTCAGAATAAAAATAATTTTACTAATAAGAATAATAATAATAATTTTAGTAAAAATAATAATCATAATAATCTCAATAAAAATAATCATTTTTTTGTGTTGACTATCGTAAATTAAACGATGTCACAGTTAAAGATTCAACACCAATTCCACATCATGAAAAACATATTGAATATGGTCCTCGGTGCTCAATGGTTTTTTACCGTTGATTTAAAAAGTGGATATTAGCAAGTTGAAGTTGCTCCGGAAGATAGACCTAAAACTGCTTTTTGTATTTGGAATGAGGTTTGGCAATTCAAGGTTCTTCCTTTTGGTTTATGTAATGCTCCTGCCACCTTCGTTAAACTTATAAACATAGTTTTCAAAGGTCTTCTCGGTAAAATTTGTTTAGTTTATTTGGATGATTTCATTATTTTCAGTACAAGTCTAAATGAACATTTTATTCATCTTCAAAATGTTTTTGAAAGACTTTTACAAGCTTCTCTTAAGATAAATCATAAGAAATATATATTTTTCCAAAAAGAAGTCATTTTCCTTGGACATGTAGTTTCTGGTGACGGATTGAAAATTTCTCCAGATGAAATTTCTGCCATTATTAATTGGCCGCGTGTAAACAGAGTCGCCGGAAGTAACCCTGCACCAGTATGACTGTTAATAGCGGACATAAACACCGACCCAACAAAGTCTTACTTTGTAAGTATTAAGTCGTCGTTTATGTGCGCGTGATTTATGGTGGACTGGAAAGTTTCTCAAGCTGATTAAGTACAGTGTACCAAGTTACAAAAATTTGGTTAGGTGAGGTTGAACATGGAAAAACCTATTTGCCTCCGTTTCGGAGGCAATTACGTCGCCAAATGAGTTCAGAGCGTCATTTCAATATGTTGATACGGAGGCAACAGAGGCATATAGGCGTATTTATATATATATAAGTTATATAAGTATAAACTATAAAGTATAAGGTATATATATATATCAAAATTCAATTTGTTTATATAAACCAATTTCGTCGTTTTATGTACTGGACTGTCATTGTATCGTGTGAACCTATTCATCTTCAGATAAGATAATATTTTTATTAAATTATTATTGATTGAAATAAATATTATCTGATGATCTTTTTTTTCAGCGCAGCGAAATTCCTGGCCCTACTGATCATTTAATGTTCATATTTTTTCAAAGATTTTGAAATTTTGTCTAAAATTATAATTAATAAATTGCAAAATTCAGGTCTTTTTCCATTTTTGCTGGTTTTTTGGTTCTGCAAAAAAAAATGGCTGGACCGATTTTGCTAAAAATCTAATCAGTTCTAAATTACGTAATTACGTGTCGAATGCAATTGGTCCCACATCGATATCATTTTTTGTTCTCGAGATAATCGAGGCGAAAAATAATTCCGAACGCACATACGTACATACGCACACACAGACGTCCACTCGGAAACGATCGTTTTCGACTCTGGGGACCTCAAAACGTGGAGATGTGTCAAAATTCGGGATTCGCAAAATCGGACCTATTACTATTACTTCCCACTGGGAAGTTAATAAAATAAACAAACAATTTTTTTTCAACACAGTGCAAATGTTTTGGTAATTTTATTATAGAAATCTTGAAAATTGTTAGTAAAGAAAGTTCAAAAAATAATCTACTTGATTAATGTTTTGAAATATCATAGATTTCGAGAAAAAGCGCAGAGTAGTGGGAAGACAAGCATTTGGATAGTTTTCTTGACAATTTTTCTGCTGTGGATAACAGTGAAGAGTCTTGTGAAGTACCTTAAAACCAATATAAATCCAGTAGTTTTTGCACAGATACTAAACAATCATGTGATAGAGACCTTATTAAAGATGAAAGTGACGTTGATTGTGATAAAAATAATAATAAGAAAGTATTCATTAGAAAAAATGGAACTGAGTAGTCTTCTGAAGTGCCTAATCAGTAGAAAAAAAGTGGGCAAACATAATATTTGTTCAAGATTACCAAAAATTTAAAGGATGTTGCAAATTAAGACAATATGCACTCAATAAACCATCGATTCTCGAACATTTTATCTACAAAATATGGAAATATATGCTGATAAGCAGCAGTATACGATTCGACGTTTAGAAATAAAATGTGTGTACACAGAAGTAAGTTTTGACTTACTGTTATGTAAAAATCATTTCTGGATACACACATTTTTACTTCCATTGCATTGGTTAAAGATTTTTTAAATAATTATATCACAACTTGTGTTAATACAATTAGAGCTAACAAACGTGAAATCCCTCTGGAGTTGATGAATATAAAAGAGACCAGTGAATAGTTCCAAATGCGCTTTTCAAGATAACTTTGATCTCTTACGTATCAAAGAAAAAAAAGACATACTACTCATACCAACACTGCACAATGATGATGCCATTGGTCCAAAAACTGGTCTCAGAATGAAGCTAGAAATATTGACTTTTTATAATTTAACAAAAGAAGAAGTGGACGTTGTCGACGAATTGAAGTCTAATTACAAGACAGCCAGAGGTACTTACAAGTGGTCTATTGTGGTTTTTTTATAGCTTTTTCAATATTGCCGGAATCAATGGTCAAATCGTTTATACGCGCAACACTGGAATAAAATGTAGCAGGCGTGAATTTTTGAAAAAATTAACAACTGGGTTGTTTCATCCTCATTTAGTCACACAAAGTCAATTACGGAATTTATCTACGGAATTGCGCAATATTATTTTAACAGTCGGTAGTATACATGGGATAGATAAAACTGATACCGATGATGAAGAGGTTAAAAGATGTCACTGCCCGAAAAGAAATGGCATAAAAGAGAAAAGTCTTGCTCAAAATGTTCCTGCCAAATCTGTCCTAAGCATACAGTATTATACTGCTTCGACTGTAGAGCCAAAATTAAAATATAATGCATATTAATATTAAAATAATTTTGATTTAGTCTTTAAATATTGTGTAACGTACTATTATTAATATATCACGTTGTTTACGTGTATTCATTGAAGGATTGAAAAGACTAAAATAAATGTTTTATAATTTATAAGTTTATAGACATGTGAGTATTTTAAGGGGCAGCCATAATGAGCACATAAGGTTTTTCACACAATCAAAAACTTAAGCCGTAAGATGTACAATTTAAGACGTACGCGTGCGCACTAACATCATAATAAGTCGAAAATTAGTTGTTGCGAATGCGTACGTCTGGGATTGTACAAAACCACAGTTTTTCTTTGAACACTGTGAGCAGGAGGCCCCCTCAGAGGAGTGTCTGTATTAGTACAGGTTTCCAGCAGTTCTTCTGTGCTTATCAATGCAAATGCAATATCGTTCCGGTAAGTGATAGGGTTGTAAGTCAGCCACTGCCGCAACCTTGGATTTCACACGGTAGTGTCCCCTTGGTGGATAGGAATTAATTGTAGTGAAGTAGAGTGCGGACGTATGAAAAGTATATAATGGAGTATATAATAAATCTAAGTAACTATAAAATATTACGATATTTTTTTGTACATACCCACACTGCAAATCGAAAATCCTGTCACACATGTTTGAAATCCACACATTCCTTGTGTAACGCCATAAATGAATTATAGAAATTTTGTAGACACTTTTCACACATAATAGTGTGTAAAAAATTGACACACGTAGTATGGTTTGTCATTGGTGTTATATATGTAACACATATCGAATGAATGATGTTAACACGTGTGCCAATCATTTTGCAATGCACACTCAGGGTAAAAGTTAAAACACAAAATGTTAGTTCATGTTATTTTACAACAAAAGTTTAAATTTCGAAAAGCTCTACGTTTGGAACTTGGCAGAATCGATTTCGAATATTAAAAAAATTTAAGCTACTTTTACAGATGTTTTTTGATTTTTTTTATCATCAAATGATTGAATAGAAAAGAAAAAACACTTTATTAAACCATTTATTCGTAAGAAAATGTCATTTATTTATGTAATTTTTCGATAATAGTTAAATTTTAGATTGGTTTTTTAGAAAACTGACATTGAAAAGATTCGCCGGAACAATATTTTAATCATAACATTCAAAATTTATTAATAACAAATAAATAAAAAATTTCTACTCATAATTTTAATTTTAACTTGAGTTTAAATTCCATTCATTACATAAGAATTAAAATTGAAACTTTATTTTTATGATTCCGATGTTTTGAGTCTCCGTAATTTTTTTCCTTCATCAATATCATCAAATTCAATGATTTCTCTTATTTTTTGTGCCACAATCGCTACATTTGTTTCGATTTCATCGATTTCTTTAGAAAGTTCCAATGCATCTGATGGGCTCAGAAAATCCACGTCATCGAGAGCTTTCCCATTCTCTTCTAAGAATTTTTGGAACTGTATAAATGAAAGGATTATTGATATTTTTAATGAGACACTTGGGAGTATACTATGTGTATATTAGTTTGTCTCTTTTTCCACAAATATAAGCTTATCAATAAATTCAACAAGAATTTAATATTACAATATTTCCATTTTAGTTTCTGTTACAGTTGGAAACGTAAGATACACCTATTGTTTTACAGACAAAAACTGAAACAAAAGTCTAGAACAATTCTCAAATCATCAATGACTGCTTTGGTGGTCAATTGTCTCATGTAAAAAGAAGGTCACAGATAGGCACTAAGAGGTTCTAAGCTTCAAATGTTCCAAATTTGGGCCTAAAACTCAACGTTATTATTCTTAACTCGATGTATACTATCTAAGTAAGCAATACCGATTTAAAGTAACCTTTAGTATGATCACACTGATGTTGAATTCTTAAAATAATCAAATACAAATTAAACTCACTCGTAATAGTCCTTTTAAACTATCTCAAAGTAATTAAGATTTAGCATTTCACGTGATAAAAGATACTTTCTATCATTCTGAGTTATGTATTTTTTGGAATACCAAATATTATAATGTGTAGCATGGTCATTAGGCGTAAAATCATTTACTTTTTTAAATCGGTGTATCAAGAAGATAGATTAAGTTTCGAAAAATTATCCACCATGCCTCAATAAATTTTTTTCTTCGTAAAATTCAATTGGAAGTTTATTAATAAAAAATTCTATTATATACCTTTTTGAGTTGATTTTCAGTTTTAATGCCATAAATTGCCATATTCGCTATCAAGAGTAAAATATTACCATCTTCATCTTGATCATAGCTAAAAAATAATATAAATTCATTAGGAAAGTAAAAATGATCAAATATTAGTAAGATAAGAAAACTATTACTATTTTTTAATGTTGTCAAAGTATCCAATAACATAATCGATAGCATAATTAACATCATCACTACGACTTTTAAAGAAAGCTTCAAACATTCCATTTATTTGATCAGGTGTAACCTTCGATCCTTCTTGCATGGTTCGAGCAATATATTTATCACGCTGTTTTTTCGAGGGTAAGCATTTAATAAAATTGTACTTGGAATTTTTCATACTTTTCGTCATAGGCATATCAGTAGTCATGAATTTATCCCATACAGATTCATTTGACTCTCGAAGTCCAGCACATACGATCCATTCCCAATCGGTAGATGGGAATCTAAAAAAAAAATCAAATATGCAAAAACAAAATTTTCTTTTTACCATAGATTATGGATGTTAGGATTATCAGAACTTACGCATTTTCAGATGGATTTTCCAAATAAGTATCAAATAGGCGATGAGCAAATGCGATACAATCAGCATGTTCGTATGCACATACTAAAGGAGCAAGCATACTTCTTATTTTGACCGCAGAATGTTCATCTCCTTCACGATGTTCAAATCCAAGATGTTCAGTTATTTCGTTTGTAACAACGAGTAAAAACAGCCCAAAGATATCCTCTTCATGTGAATTACGCATACCAGAGGTAAATCGTTGTATCATTTTCCCTGCTGGTATCCACACAACATAATCTCGTTCTTGATGTAAATATAGTGTCAAAAGAATTAATTTATCTATTTTTGACTCATCTGCAAATCTTTCAAAAATGTCTTCAATCAATTGTGCACGATTAACTGGATGTATTTTTTTGAAATCATCAGAATGAAGATATCCTATAAGTTTGTCCCAATTTTCTCCATCATAGTCAACTCGATAAAATCCTAAATTAAAAGTAAACTATATTAAAATGTTAGCAAAAAAATAAAAAATAGCGATATGATTACAGCAAGCCGTTGGAAATGAACTTTTTCAGATTTTATTTAATATTTTGTGTATTTTTTTATAAACCTTATTAAGAAGATTTATATTAGATAGATCAAATTTGTTTCTACATGATCATCCATAAATTTATATCTCTGAGGTATAAATTTTATATATGTCTACTGATAGATGTCTACTGATAGATAATGCCAAAAATTGTACATAAATTACCACGATACATACCATATACGATCATTCATAGTATCATCGTGGATGTGTTTGTGCGAGGTTGTACCAGATTATGAATGATAAGAGACTTATGTGCAATCATTTGTATGCATATGCCTCATAATTTTTAAAGAAAAGATTGAATAAATAGAAGTGTTTAAGAACACAGCATCATGCTTAAATTGGATACTTTATACATGACCACAATTGACCGAACTCAAGTTTAGTTTTATCTTAATTAGATTTAATGAAATCGGAAGAGAAGTCCAAGTGCACTTCGTGCCTAGACAAAAAACTAATGACTGATAATATTTTTGTTTTTTTTTTATTCAATTAAGTTAAGAAAAAGTAATCAATAATTTATGACATATTGCAATTATTTGATTTTTGAATTTTTTCACCTCTTAAAGTATATCGATTCATACTAACGAATATTGATAAGGGTGTAGGTATCTTCAAACACATGGCAAGTATATTTTTGTGCACGAAATGTCTCGAATGAATAAAGTTACCAACTTTGTACAAATTTTTAACAATGATATATCGTAATTCTTATACGGAAAACCGCTCATCATTATGTTTTATTAAGGATTAAAGTATGATCATATAAATTCGTTTGTAAGCAAAAGAAATTAATTTTGAAATCGGAAACCGTATTAAATAAGTAATATATAACAAATATCACCTCTTTGTTGAATATTTACGATGATCCAATCATCTTTAGGAATATTAGCAATTCTTAACTCTTCTTGATCTTTCTCCATCCACATGGTTGGTGCTGTTGACGTGAAATCGGGGTTCGACTTTGTGGCGTAATTTATTGGAATTCTCCACGTATTTCCTGCTGAAGAAGGTTTATTCGGTTCTTGTTTTATAACAATATCATCAGTTTCATTATCTCTTGTTACTTTTAATATTGGATAACCAGTTTGTTTGATCCATGGTTCCATAGTGCTTTTTATATTTAGTTTTTTATCTTTGTATTTTTTATCATGAGCTTCTTGTAGTGCATCCCAAAGGTTATTGGTAACCACGGCTTTAAATTGACTGAAATAAAGCATGCCCAAGTATTTTTCGGAAATATTAAGCTGTGATTATATGTACTCGAAACTTACTGTTTTTTTAAATAGTTTTGGATTCCTTCACGGAAAACTTCTTCTCCAAGGATATGTTCGATCATATGCACAACAGCAGCACCTTTGTTGTAAGTAACTGGGCCAAACGCTTGTTCAATTTCTATCTTTGTAGTGGGATTGAACTTTATTGGCTTGCCTGATCCACGTAAACGAATTTCAGCAGGAAATGCATATTCATTGTTGTGTTCAACTACAAAATAATCCATTACTCTCCAATGAGGAAAAATCTGTAAAAAGTTTATTTGTCAATTTCTTATGGGTCAATTAAATATTGGTTGATGCTTGATGATTATAGCCCATAAGGGAATTACTAACGATAAAAATAAAACTTAAATCACCTGATCTAATACTTTATATTGAAAATATGCCGCAAACGCTTCATTCGGCCACACATCATCCCACCATACTGGACTGACTAAGTTTCCAAACCACTGATGAGCCAATTCATGAGCCACCAAAAATGCAATTTTGTCTTTTTTTTCATTATTTGGCATCAATGTAGTATTACGTAATAATACTGAATACGTTCTGTAAAAATCTATTGAGTTTATCTGTTGAACAATCGTCCCTCACAAAGGGAAAACTCCAAAAATAATAAGTTACTTACATATAACTCACAAGTCCCCAGTGTTCCATAGCAACTGCACCATACTCAGGAACTGTGATCTGATCAAGTTTTGGCATTGCATACGGCATATTAGTATAAGCTTCTAAGGCAGGAATAGTTTTTTCACTTATTTCCAAAGCGTATTTTACTAATTCCAAATCTTTTTCCATTGTATAAAATGTAATATTTCCATTTTCATTCTTAATTGCTTTGTAATCAGCGATCAAAATGCATGGAAGATATGGCGACATTTTTACAGATCTTTCAAAGTGAGTTAAAACTTTACCATCCGGCATTTTTTCTTGACTTTTTACTGGCATGTTTGCCAGTGCTGTATAATTTGGAAAATGCTTAACTGACATTTCGAATTCTGCTTTTAAGCCTGGTTCGTCCCAACATGGAAAAGTATTTCGAGCTCCTGATGGTTCAAAGTGAGTAGTAACTATGTAACTGGAAAAAACTCCATATCAATTTTAATCCTGTGAAAATCATAATACAAATATTTTATATATACTTATTTACCTAGTTTCTCCATTTTCTCCTTTATTTTCGGCTCGATAAAATCCTGTGTAAGGATCAAACCAATCTTCAGACGAGTCAACTCCCGACCATTTCATATTTAATGTGTAGTTTCCAATTGGTAATTTGTTTTCGAATTTCATGGTATAAAATTCATTTTGAGCTTCCCAGGTTTGTTTTAATGGCTTTTCAATTTTACCATCTGAATGTATGAGCTCTGTAGCATCGCCTTGAATATCTAGTTTATTAGATTTGTGTAAAGTAACACTGGTAGTTGGATGAAGTACTTCAAAAATAATAGAACACTTTCCGGTAAATGTAAACTTGTCACCCAAAAAATCCGGATCTAATTCTATCATGTACACTCTCGGTACTGTATTGCGAGATAAACGATATTTTGATTCTATTGTTGGCACAGACTTTTTTAGGAACTTCGCTAATTTCTTATGGTTTATATTATTATCATTTCCAGGTCCAGTTACTGGTTTTGCTGATGTTGTATACAGTAACAAAGCCGAAAGTATTAACGTTTTTATCCACATTTTAAGAATCTATTTTTGAATATTATGCAATAAAATATGTAAATACATGTATGACCACCAGTTTGTATAAGTAGCTAACATATGATAGGATTTATAAATGAATCTTAGTTTTATACTCTCTGAAGAACCTTGATTCAAATTCTATTGTCTATTTATGGATATGTGAAAAACAGGATATTGGTGGGAATTTATTAATACGAGT
Source organism: Chelonus insularis (assembly GCF_013357705.1). Taxonomy (NCBI): domain Eukaryota; kingdom Metazoa; phylum Arthropoda; class Insecta; order Hymenoptera; family Braconidae; genus Chelonus; species Chelonus insularis. The sequence goes on from NW_023276656.1 coordinate 529,398, forward strand.
TGTTATAGATATCGTATGATTCAGTTCACATAGCTCAACAACGATGTTATATGCATTAATGAATTATTGAAAAAACATTCATATTAAGATGACTCTAGTGACACAGATTTTTATTCGAATATTTACTGAATTATCAAACATGAACGGAATTTCTTTCAACATTTCTAAAGTAAAAATTACTTTAAGCACGTTAAGCAATCATCGGTGGGAAAAAAAAGTCATGGGGTTCGCGTTACCAAAACACGCATCACCGATGCCGGGTTGCATCGAAAATATATATATGTACATGAATGTAGTATCTACTTTGCATCTTATTTATAACATTTTTGAGGAAATTGAAATAAATGAAAATTATGGGTCTAGGCTTAGTGAGTGCTCTAACGACGAACTTCTCCATAATTGAAGTTCGTAATTTTGTCATATTTTAGTTTATTTGTTAAAAAAAAATTTCTGTTGCTTTAAACATCATACAATTATTTAATCGAATAAAGTTATTTACAACAATATCATATTGATATTAATTGAATATAATGATAGTAATGATAATTCAAACCATGAAATAAAAACCATCCCTAGTAGCCAAGATCTGTCGTCAGAATTGTCGACAAACTTACGTACGTCTGTTTCCTTTCTGCGGTAGCATCTGACGTCTGACGTTGATCTTACGTTGATCTGACATTAGGAAACCAAAAGACAGCAACATATGTAAGTCTGACGGCAGTCTGTTTCCTAATGGCTACAAGGGATTTTTGTATATAGTCGATATTTGCTTTTTTTCCGAAAAAATTTCGACATCAAAAATATGGGAATCCGCTTTTTTCCTGAAAAAATATTGAAATACAAAACATGCTATCAACAGAAATTGTCGACAGTGGAGTGCAGGATTATTATTATTATGTACATGGAAAGACTATTTTTATATTTAAATGAAAATTGTTTTTTTTCTTCAAAAATATTTATATTATTATTTTCATAAAAAAACCTTAGAACTTAAATCACAAATAAACGAAAATATAAAGTATTTTTTGTTCTAATTAATAAAAAAAAAATAAACTTAAAACTTCAGCATAACATTTTATCGATTATTTTTAAAGTAAAACCTTCGACAGATTAAAAAAAGATTATCATAAGTTAGCTGAAGGTGTATATTGTAAAATACAAGCGTGGAACAAAGCACAAACACAAAAAAAGTCATAACAATTGCGTTTTTTCATCGACCGCGATTGACGATAAGTTATCTTCAGTGATAATATCGACTTCGATTGGCGATAAGTCAGCAACAGCAATTTTTTACTGACTTCGATTGGCGAGAAGTTATTATCAGCCATAATACCGATCTCAATTGGCGGTAAGTTATCAACAGCGGTAATATCGACCTCGATTGGCGATAAATTATCATCAGCGATAATATCGATTTTTTTCACCGACTGCGATCAAAGTTTAATTATTAGCTAAAAAATAATTATTTGGAATTGAAATATTTTTAGCATCTTGTTGTGTCAGTAGAACAAACAGTACTTGAAGCAATTTTACGAAATTTTTATTAATGTATTTTTAATTCAAAATATTTATCATTCTTCTTAATTTGTGCTACCGATTTTTTCTGAAAATGAATGAAAACGGTGATTTTTTTTGTGCACACAATTTATCGATAGCAACAAACAAATTACATTTGCTAAATATATAATAATAACATAATCATCAAAATATAATGTATAATTTTTTTTCCAATATATTATATTAGTTTTCTCTGATGATTCGAACTCCAGTCGAACATCAACTGGTTCTGATTTTAAGGATTTGTTTTATTTAGTACAGTCGATTACTACAAGTAGTGCTATATCAGTGAATTTTCTTTTCGTGAGCAGGGGTTCTGCTTCTTTATCATAATATGTTGTTTGAAAATCTTTATACATATCATATAATAAGGCACATTGATTGTGACTTATGTCAAGATTCATGTTACCATATGGATAGCATTGTGGATTGAGGAAAAGTTTTACATCCCTTAAATCATAACGATCAGTGTGCAGTTTGAAATCCTAATATAACATAGCGGGGCTTTTCTAGTTGAGTTGATGTCTTTACGACCCATGCATGTTTGGTTGTATTCGGCAGCATTGGATATTCATATAATTCCCACACATCAAAGTATCTATTATCATTAAATAATCTTTCATTTTCAGTTACCCAACTTGTATTATCTAAATAATTTTTTGACCTGGATGAAGAGATAGATATCCTTTCATGAGACTTGTAAGACCAACATTTTTATTTCGATCAATCTCAACACTATTCAATCGTATTTTTTCAAATAAATAGCATACAGTCATACTAACGAAACTTGATGTTGCTGCTACAGCATTTCCGTTAGATTTTGTAAATTTTCCCGTAATATGAAGGGAACTTTTGCTTGGCAACAGACACAAATCTTGATGTTAAACTGAGATATGTATCTCATCACTATCATTATATGATGTAGATGCATACGGTTGATGAGCATGCACCTTAATGTGTGCAATAGACTCATCAAATATGACACCTTTGCTGATTGCTAATTTTTCTTCTTCCATGGTAAAAGACATACAAGACAGCACACTTTCACTTTAATTTTATTGCACTTTTGAGTATTTTTAGTCCCAGACTTTGCAGGAATAATCGATTTTGATTAGTTAATCGTTTGAGTTTTCTTCGATGACTGATGGGATTCAGACCGTCTTGATCAACAATGCGCAGTTGTAAATTATGTATTGTCTGTACGGTGATTGGAAGATAAATGATGTTTAATGGAACTTCAATGATCTTATATCCTGGTGAAACTGATAAGAAAAATTCGTGAATCGTATGTACCAACTGATTATTCATGTATGCTCCTGTAGTGATATTACATTTAATCCTTAATGCCTTAATTTTCAAGATAGACACTGGTAAATCTGATGTATGGGTCAATTTTGGAAAAATAACTCGTGGACTAAAGCCCAACAAACTACCAATAGAATCATGCGGTTTGAAATTTATTGTTGCATTTCTACTGTAAACTTCACTGCGTAGTTGATTATTATTGGGCTTAACAGAAATTGATACTTGAGTATCAGCTTTTTTCAAATAATTTTCAATGTCTTCAATTTCATAGCTTCCTGTGGGTATTTCAATACTTTTATCTTCACCATTGAGTGTGTAATAAAATTTATTGTTGCCGTTATCAATATTTGGAATGGAATTGAAGGTTTACAATTCCACAAGTCCTAAGGTATATTTTTTAGATGATGGTTATTCAATTAGTAGAAAACAAAACGCTTCTAGAATGGACGTTTGTTCAGACAATGTTAACGTGAGTAAATCATCCATGTTTGATACTTATTGGAAAGTGCATATGCCTTGCATACTTTTCCCCGTAAAAATTTTAAACACAAGTGTCCACAATTATCTGAACTGTAATATTAATGTTTTTCATGATGATACAGTATTTTATCAACATCAAGATACTTCATAAGCTCATGTGGTGGCTGCAAATTGCCAAAACTGTCATAATATATAACTTTATTACCACGTTTTTTATATGCCACCTAATGTGTTTCAGGTCCAGTTTTATCATCGAGATTAATAATTGCTGATTCATTTTTACACAGTGTAGATTTAGGAAGATCATTTCGCAGAAAAACACCACGAAAAAAGGGTACTTTCATGATTTTTAATTTCCGAATATTTATTTGTATTCAAAATTATTTAACCAACCTGAATATCAGTTTTTAAGAAAAATAATTGAATCAATTGAAGGTATTAAATTTTATGCTTTTAATAAGCATCAGGAAGTGGTAAAACCGGATGCAGCAAAACCCAACTCAATTATGATTTTCGATGATGTAGCATGCGAAAAACAGGATAATATGCGAACCTTTTTTTTGTATGGAACGACATAGAGATATTAACTGCTTCTATCTTTGTCAAACTTATGCACGAATCCCAAAACATTCAGTACGTGATAATACAAACTTTCTTGTACTTTTTAGACAAAATGACATGAATATAAAACACATTTACGACGATCATATAAATACTGACATGACTTATTCTCATTTCCGAGATATATGTTCAATGTGTTGGAATAATGATAAATATGGCTTCTTGGTAATTGATAAAGACAGTGATCTGAATAATGGGCGATAAAAAAGAAGATTTGATTGCTTCATAAGTATAAATTCACCGTGAATACATTAAACTGTACATTATTCAATTGATTGTCAAAGTGTCAACATGAAAACTATGAAGCTGCAACAAGAGGAGAAAATATTCCATCAAATAGCAAAAGTTAGTGATGCAATATGTCAAAAGCATAAGTTGATTAAACTTGGAAAAGATATAACTAAACAAACTATAAGTGAAATATTTAAACCTATGGTGACTCTTCTTGAACAATTAGTTGATAAAACATTCATTAAAGAGGATCCTCAGGAAATAAAGAAAGAAGAACCTAAAGAAGAAGTTGAAAGCGAACAAGAAAGTCCCACACCTGATTATGAAAGAACTGATGATGAATCTTATACAACAGCAACAATTATCCGTCAAAGTACTCTCATTAAAGACACACCTGTAGTAAGGTATTTAAAGATGTTCGATTCTAAGCTCACGTCCAAAGACTTAGATACAAAGTATGGCATAAGAAAGTTAAAAGGTAATCGACTGATGATGGGTGATTCTGAAGTCAGGTTCGACAATAATTTTATTTATATTGGTGATAAAGAATACAATACTACTTCGGGTTTAGTAAAATTATTATTTAAGAATTCACCTGATCAATCAAAAATAACAAAAGAAGATGAAAACATGTATGGCAGAATTCTCAGTATGACAAACGCCTATCGGAAGCATTATCTTCCCGACAAAAGTATCAGAGTAGATAAGAATTTAAAAAAATTCACCGACACAGTCAGTAAATATATGCCAAAAAGTGGGGAAAGTTTACCACAGTATATGATTAAACATAAACAAAATCATCCTATAGATTATATTTATTGGGATGATCCCAATAAACTTGTAGATCGACTTCGTTTACTTATTGCATCTCAAACTGCTGGAAATTTCAGTTATATTAACGAAATTCTATCAATTCTAGAGGAATTACGTGAAGCATTTATTAATCTGATGTATTCTACACAGCTACTCATTCTTTGAAGAACTTTTGAAGTGGAAGATTTAAAAATGAGTGTTGACGTTTTCGGACGACAGTTAGCGAAAGATATTGTGAGAAGTGCTGTTCGTGGGCCTCCTGGTGAAGGATTCAAATTAACTGTGGATCAACAGTTTGACATAGATAATAAGAGATTGTGTAATCTCGCTAAACCAGTAGATTTGAATGATGCAACATCGTTAGGAGTAATTGAAAAAAAAATTACAATTTTTAAAAATTTTATTGAAATAGAATAACATCTGTTACGCAAAACTGTAGCAAATTTGAGGAAAAACATTGAAGAAAATAGAGAAAGAATCAAAATTATTAATGTTCAAGTAAAGCAACATATTGAATCATCACAAGAACATCGTGAACGTCTGAAAGAAGAATTGAATAAAACAATTGAACTACATGAGTTAGATCGATTACGTTTACTGAAAAAAGCAAATCGTAAACAAGCTGAAAGTATTAAATAATTGGAAGAAAATATTCCGAAATATCTTGATCAGCAGCATCATGAACAAGGAGAAAAAAAAAATAACTGAAAAGCTGCATAGACCGGTTAGAAGAAATTATCAACAACGACATGTTGATATACGTGGGCTTGATGAAACTTGGCAAGCTGATCTAGTTGACATGACAGCATATAAATCTTATAATAAAGGTCATCAGTATTTATTGACTATTATTGATATTTTTTCAAAATACGCTTGGGCTGTGCCCACAAAAACTGAATATGGTAAAGATGTAGCCCATGCAATGAAATCAATTCTATCACAAAAAAGAGTGCCAAAATTTTTACATGTTGATAGAGGAAAAAAATTTTGCAATAAAGAATTTGAAGCACTTATGAAAGAATATAATATCAAAATGTATTTCACATTTAGTTTTCTTAATGCATCTATATGTGAACGATTTAATCGCACGTTAAAAAGTCAAATGTGGAAACAATTTACGTTGCGTGGTAATCACCAGTGGATAGACATCTCACCAAAATTGATGACATCATATAACAATAGCAAACATAGAACCATCAAAATGAAACCGATTGATGTTACTTCAGCCAATAAGAAACAATTACGTTATACTATCTACAATAATAAACTTGAAGTTCAACAAAAAATGAAAAAGACTAAATTTAAGGTTGGGGACAAAGTACGTATAAGTGAATATAAGCATGTCTTTAAGAAGGGATACGCCCCTAATTGGACAACTGGAATCTTTAATGTAAGTCAAGTATTGAACACTGATCCAGTAACCTACAAGCTTGCCACTATCAAGATCAACCGATTGAAGGAGGTTTTTATCAAGAAGAATTGACTAAGGTTCAATACCCTGATATTTATTTGGTAGAAAAAGTTCTGAAACGTGATAATCAAGCTTTTGTCAAGTGGTTAGGATTTAATAAAACACACAATAGCTGGATTAACATAAAAAATTTATAATGTCTCTAACTGATGAGTTAAAAACAATGACTGCCAAAATGTCTTTAGCTGAAGAGCTAGAAACAATGGCTGACAAAATGTATAGTGATGCTCAAAAATTACCACGTTATACAAAAGATATAGCTGCTAATATTAAATGGATACTTCTAACTCATGAAGAACGACAACAAATTAAAAGAGAAAAAAAAAAAAATCAAACGTCTTGATAAAATTAATAAACGAATGTTAAAAGAAATTTAAAAAAATAAGACCAATAAGAATGAAGATGATTTTGTCATATTATTTGTAGAAGATGAATTCAATACAAACTAATGTAAATAATTTATAATATTTTTTTTTTCTTACAAATTTTTTTTTTTTTACATAAACCTCATATTTACAATAATTTATTTACACTATTTAATATAAATTATAACCCCAAGGAAGTGTATCAGTTGTTTGTACTAAAAGAACTCTTTTATTGTCTTCCTAACTTAATACTAATTTTTGTCTACTAATTGTATGTACTTCATGTTTCTTGCTGACTATATGATATTCCGTTTTACATAATTTTTCATGAATGAGTAAGCATTTTTTGTAATCATCAAATGTTATGGATTTTATTGTTACAGTTTCGACACCCTTTGCTTTACTATATTTGTCTTTCTTATTTTGAACTTTAAATGTGTACATTTTTGCTTTTAGAGCAATTAATTTCGTCATTATTTCACCTTTATTTTCATCTTTATTAACTTATGGAATATTAAAACGGTTATTTGGTGGATAGTCTGAGGTGTCAAATTTATGTATATTATCTTTGATGCAATCATAAATATCAGCAATGAGAAATTGATAAATTAAACTATCTGTATCTGTGTACAATAATTTTACCTGATTGTCTGTAAATTGTCTTTCAATAAAATTGTAATGAAAATCATAAATAAACATTTTTGAAAGATCTAAAACTACAAATCCTATGTATATCAGCTTATTGAAATATATATTTTTTCGCTCCATTTCTATTATTACCGTGTCATTGTCAAAAATTGTACTATTGTGAAATTTTAGGGAGGCAATGAGATTTTTTGCACCATACCGACTTTCCCACTGCGTAACTAACTTTACATCTTTATGTTTTCGAACGTTTTTCATTGTTTTTCCGTAAACTACATTATTCATTAATTTATAGAAATTCTTTTCAAATTCATTTTTAGATTTTTTTCGTAAATTTGTATTTAGAACTACATACTTCTTTAACTATGGTGATTGATTAAATTTAAGGATTCTATGGATTTTGGTTACAATCATTCTTAAATTGAGACATCGTTTTAAATTTCTGTAGTGAATCACATATTCAAGTTTAGGTAATAATGTCGTCAAAAGTTTGCTGCTATTGCTGTTTGGAGGTTTACGGTGTTCAGGACGAGATGGCAAATCTTTATGATGCTCGTGGAAGATTTTTGGATTCTCTAAATCAACCTCGAAAGTGTAACCAACTAGAGAATCATTGGAGATATTTTTAATTATTTCACAGATATTAGTAATATTGATGTCATCTTTCACCCATTCAAATGATCCAGTTGGTAGGTACTCACTCATTGCTGCTTTATACGAATTATTTACATCAAAATACATGAGATATGATATATTTTCATTGGTGTTATAATCATTACACATATACGGGTTATTTGCTTTTGCATATCTCTTTGAACACTGTGCCACTCCTCCTCTAATACCTTTTTCTATGAAATTAAGCATTTCCACATTGTCCAAGAGTTCGAGTTCAATTTCTGTATATTTCAACAGAGCATCAAAAGCTAATCTAGGTGCAGTGTAGTAATGTAACGGATCAAGCTCATAAGTCGAGATACAACTTTGTCTAAAATTTTGAAAAATGTCTGCTAACAGAAGAGCGTCTGTTTTTAAATATAAATTTGAATATTCACCGAGAGTATTTAATCGAAATTGATCCTAAACGCGGCGTGCATGTTGGTAATCATCATCGGAAATGTCCGAATCATTAAGTTTCGAATAGAATTTTGTTTTGTCAGGTAATTGTCGTTCGTCAAGTTTTTCCCAACTGTCAATATATTTATATGGGAAAACATCTTTACGAGTTACTAACTTAAATTTATCTAGCTCGGGATAAAAACTTTTGGTAATTGATTTTGCGTTATTATCCAAAAATGATGCAAGTTTCTCAATACTATTGCTCATGAATTGGAAAGAATCAAGAAATCGTAATTTAACAACTATTTCTTTTTTTCTTTTTCCGTGGGAAATTTTCTGATCAACTGTTTTTGTGAATGCTATGCATTTTTCTTCATTGACAGGTAATAATTCCAGATAACCTTCCAAATGATGTAGCTAATGATTTAATAGAAAAATGTCAGTCATATCCTGAAAAGTTATGAAAAATGACTGGAATTATGCATGAATTTTGATAATTTAAATTACAATTAACATGAGCAGTGCCTCGATAATTTCCTGTAAAGTGACAGTGATCATGTACTTTCATTTCATCATGTAAAAATGGTTTCTTACAAATGTGACAGATTTTTGCAATACGAAAATCGTTTAACTGTTGGGATGTTAATGGTTTTATTGGTACTACGTTTTCGAGGTAAGTTTTAACAGTTTCAGCAATTTTTTCCAACTTAGTCATAAACTAGTTTATACAATTAACGTCACATTTAAGATTAAATCGACATCTTGAATTGTCATATGTACAGTGCATATAATAGCCTACACTACATGAAATATGCTTTTGATTATCTTCATTATCAGGTTCAAGAATACTCTCAAGATCGGCATAGATAGCAAATGGCACAGGCTCTTTAAAATGAAAATTTTTAAATTTTATTTTAACACTTCTTTCCGGAAGTGAAATTCGCGTATCGTTCATATTGATACAATCTTTTTGATGATTTTTATATAATTTTTCCATCTTAAAGTGATTTAAACATCTATCACATAAGAATAGTTTGTGTGCATTTTCAGAAATTTGATTCCCAACTAATCTTGAAAGATCCTTTATCAGACAAAGATGGAAAACTGGATTAATATTATTTTCATGTCCTACTTCTACTCTACTTTGTACCATTAACTGGTGAATACATGACTCATCTACTTTATAATATTTACTTAAATATAACGGAATAATTTCACAATTATTATCTAAACCATACGTACAGTCATCTAAACCGTACACGTTTATTGCTAAATCGTTGAGTTTTTCAAATTTTAGAACATCATGTAAGGTTGTGGGACAAATGATACCTTCACATTTTAACACACTTTTGTAATCAGGATATGAACTTGTTCTTGTTAAATTTACAAAAACAGGATAAAGAGCTGCAGTAACCGCCCAAAAGAAACAACATTGATCGTTGTTTTTAATATTTAGTACTGCTTTTTTTGTTGTATAAATTTTGGTAAAGGTATAAATGTAGATTGTCCAGTTGATAAAGGTTGATAACGATTAATATTGACTTGCAGATATTCAATTTCTACAAGTGACCAACCAGAATCTCGTTCTTGAAAATCCTCGACTTTTGTTAGTAGTTTGTCAACAACATTTTTCAGAAAATGTTTTTTTATGTCTGTGGACGGCTAAATTGCTTCATTTTTTACATTAAAATACTTAATTTCTACAACTGCTCCATCATTTGTTTGATTACTGAAGTTACAAGTAAGGACAAAGTTCACTTTTAAATTTCTCTCACTTGTCACTGTATTTGTCAACTTTTCGGTAATCAGCTTTTCAGCGACGATAAGAAGTCTCGTAAATTCAAATGTTGCATGTTCATGACAACACTAGTGCAAATTCGATTTCTGAAAACATTTTATAAATCTTTCCACCGAATCAATTGTTCTGTTAATTGAAGGCTTCCTCCAACGACTAAATAATTTACGAATTTTTTATGTAATGTTGCGAGTACTGCAATTATCGATTGAATTCGTTGTTTTTCACCAAACCACTCGATTGCAAATGTCTGTTTAATGTAGTAATATTGTCACTACTAATTCGCACCCACTTATCGATGATTTCACTAGATTCATGATTTAAAGATGGTAGAAGAGCATAAGCCTCCTTCATCATTTTAATTAAATCAGAATGATAGTTCGGCGCACTCATTTTTGACTATACTAGACAAACTTCAGAATTACAATGATGAAAAAGCGTGTTTAAAAAGATTTATATAGGATTTTGGATGACCTTGTAATGAGTGCCATAATCCAAAAAATTTCTTGAAAGTTCGAGAATATCAATTACCGAATTTAACTTATATTAAATAACAATTTTCTCAAAATGTAGAGAGGGGAAATATTTAAATCAAAAGAACAATAATTTCAAATTTTTTTTTTTATCTATTGTATTTATTATTTTTGTAAAATGAAAATGTTTTTTAGATTACATTGATTATCGTAAGATTTACATTTCATCAATTGTATCGATTATTTTTTTTTTCTTTTACATGTAAAATTTCAGATTACATTTCATCATCAACTATGAATTCAAAAGAATTGTTAGCTCCACCATGGTACAACAATAATAATCTGTTGTCAGCGGCCAACTCAACCAATTTTTCAAATTCTTTATGATTTTCCAAATTTTTTACCGTTCTTGGAAGTAAAAATATCATGTAGCTATTTTTAACTGTTGCCACAACTTTTGTTCCATACACAGTTTCAAGTTCTTTTAGACCAGTAATATTGTACGTTTTAGAGGTTTTTAATGTATCCATCTTTTTGGTTGGTAAGTACGTCTCACACTTGGCAATTTTATTTACTCTTGATAAATCCATTCGTACTGTTTGAATTATGTATTACAACGAATTTTTTATAGTTTTAATTTATCAGTAATTTTAAACATGACTTGCATGGGTATAAATACAATTCATCCCCTCCAAACAAAGATTCCAGAATGTTTCAATTTTTGATGCAATCATAAATTTAAACATGCGTATAAAACGTTTACATGATATTTCATCATCCCCCGCTGAAAACTTCCAGAACATGTCAAGGCTGTGAATCAGCCCTGAGATCATGTAAATTCTTGCCCGATTTTCCAAGAAATATCTTGAGGAGGGAGGCACGATGTTTCATCATTCTTGCTGAACATTTCAGACTAACAAAAATTACATGTAATGTAAAAAAAAATCCTACAAAATACAATTTTATAGCCAATCGTTGTAGTGATCAAACAATAAAATTACATGCTATAATTTCAATAAGTGGGGCTGAACATAAAAATATGAACGCATAAATTCGTGGCTGATACGTAATTATCATGGCATTCCATGGAAATCTGGAACAATACCATATGAGGAACTTCCATATATTCTTCGTGTACTTGTCAAAGATCGAAACCGTATTTACGTGAAAGGAGATGAAAAGAAAAAATGGTTAGAAACTTTAATTGACAGCTCAAAGGTTGTAATCAATTTGGATGAGCTTGAATGTCCTTTGCTTCATGCTCTGAATATGAATTATCTAAAAGATTGTGGGGTGCATAATGGAGAATATAAACAATGTGCAGAAAAGAATGTAAAAATTCTAAAAGATCGGTATATGGTGAATTTCCATGAAAAAACCTCATTTGGAAAGTTATTTAAATTATATTGTTTATTGAAAATTGTAACAAAAATGTTGAGTGAAGATATTGCTTGTCTTCCAAAATATTTTTTCTTGAAGATTGTTTCAGAATCCATCGACGATATTTGGGATAAATTACCGGAACATTTACAACTCGATAGAGATATCTTATTGCATCGTAAATGTTACAAACATTACATGCCATTAGATCGTACGAGAATGTTGAGAATTATTTGTATGTATTGTAAAAAAGAAAAAAAACATTCAATCAACTACATAAAATAAAATGTATAATCTTTATTTCTTGAATAAAAATTCTTTCTCAAGATAAAAAATCTTATTATTATTGTTAAAGAAGTCATTAAAACGTAAAGAATTACAAATCGTAGTTCAAAAAATATAAAATCAAAAAAGATAATAATTTTTTGTTTCAATAATTTTTTTACATTTAAAATACGTTCAGTTATGATTACTCATACAGTAAATGAAATATTTCAATTGATTATTCATGATATATATTATCTCTTACTTTAATAAGTAACAGAGAATGAGAGTATAAACATAGTGAAAAAGATATAAGGGTGAGGAAAATATGATGCAGTCGACCGACTGAGTCAAACGTTAACGTTTCTAAATGAAATAAAATAAGTCGATTATTTTTTGACACATGGCCCTTTCAACTCTTGCATGAATCACAGCTTCTTAGCGGAGAATAAAAGTATAGACAAAGTGAGGAAGCGGTGACAGAGCGAGGAAAAAATAAGATAGCAGAGGCATAAGCGACAACGAAAACACGTTTAATTAAAAATCCAATCGAAAAAATATGTGTCTAAAATTATTCATCTATGGTAGAGATCGTTTACAAACTTTTTTAATTATAAAAAAGGAAAAAATGTCATTTTTTCTTGTTGTCATATTCTTTTCTCTATCTGTAATTTGATGCTGAGTGATGTGATCAAGGCCTCTCTATATAGATTTAAATCAATATTGTTCAATGATTTTTTTACCATTGGCCTATTTGAAAAATATAAACATTTAGCCATGGTGTATGATGCAAACTATTTAGTTCATTTTCGACAGTCAAACTGATCAAACCATACCAAGTAAGTAGTGATTTTTTCTTCATTCAAGTATAAAAAGTGTGTTTTTTTTTATTTTTATGCATTAATATGATTATTTATTGAGTGTAATTGTGAATTTCATGAATTGTTAAATGATAATTTATCAAGTAAAGGAATTTTTTTTTTCAAGTTTAAAATGGGGAATTGTTTTAAGTTTGAAAAAAATCTATCATAATCGTTATTACTTTTTAGAAAAAGATGTGTACTTTTTTTCCCGGAGGCCTGGTTCAACCTACCGAAAAGAAGCAACGTCACTAATAAAATAATAGATGATAATGATGCAGTAGGAACGAATGCATTTTATATTTTTATGAAAAGCTTATGGAAGAGCAGTATAAAAAAGCTTGATATTACACTTGACAAATATTTAACTTTAAAATGGGATATGTTAAGAGATTGGGATCAGCCTTATTCTATTCCAGATTTTCATATGAAAACGGAAATTTTAATATTCGACTGCACTATTGTTGAAGACATTACATTGACAAATGTCAAGTATGATGCGTTCTAGGATTTTCATTTACCTCTATTAAAATTGATGACTATCAACAATCCTGCTATGTCGTTAAAACTATTAGAAGGTTTTATATTAAACAATAGAACTGTAAAAGTGATTGATCTAAGGAACGCGGGTCGCTTGTTTGAATTAGATAAATTTCTGGCTTTACAATTTCAGAACAAAAATGATCAATTTACAAAATCAATTGACGTAGTTTTTAAACAAAGTTCACAATACATTTATACTAAAATAAATGCTAAGTTAAGGCATCATGTCTCGTCAGGAATTCCTCTAATTAAAATAAGGTTCTCGTAATATGTTGATCTATAAGGCGTCGTCCTTCCTTCAATTCAATAATAACATTATCATGCATAGAGCTCGATATTTAACGCTATGCTATTTGTAACAAGAAATTTCAATGATTTGCATCGTTTTCTTATATTATGATATTTTGCGCCAATTCTGTATAATAATGATATAGGATGAGTAAAAATGCTGGGTTAACTCGATCGAAGATGTACGAGAATTCTTCAACACAGTTTTACAGTTCTATGAGTGTCACCATGCTTCCGCCGTCCGAAGGGGGAATAACCTGCACCTAGAACAGGCACAGGGATACACGTAACAAGCCTGAGGCCTTACTACATACCACTACGAGTCCGACCTCAATTGGCCAGATGTACTTAGGCCTACATGTCATATTTTGACCTTGCAGCCCCAGGCACAGGGCTTGGAATTTGGCCTCCCGAAGTACCAACTTTATCCGCTTTGGTCGGCGGTCGCTAACGCGTCTCGCGCTCGGCGTGTTCGACGTGCCCACATTCAGACTGCCATATAGGGCAGTACGAAAATGGGGCACGACGGATTATGATCAATAATCTTCAATCTGCCCCCGTTGTTGTGCAACATATCGTAAGGACAGAAACATCTATGCAACCCCGGGGGCCCTAGTTCTATGAGTGTATGAGATCATTTGAGTTTACAAAATGAGATACTGATAGTGTTGTAAGGCCACGCCATTCACAATGAGTTCAAGAATTATGAATACACTACTATCTATGAGTTTATTGAGCACAAGATGAGTTCAGTGAGCTGCTGAAGTTAATTGTTGAGCGCTAATTATGATCTCGATGATTACTTGAGTAGAATGAGTTCAGAACAAAGAAAAATAAGTGCGTGTACGACAGCTACAATCTAGCGTCGGTGATCTCGGTTCAGCAACTGATCGGCTATCGGGCTTCATCGAGAAAATTCGTGAAGCCCGGAAGTCGATCGAAGATGGGCCCTAATTGGTCCGAGTGATGAGTGTTTTTATTGGTTACCAGCAAGGTGACCAGATTTAAATTCTTTAATTGAGTGTGGTTAGCTATTCAGTAATTAATTACTGAGCAAATTCATTTATTGTAATTCTTAAAAATTGTTATTGTTGCTTAATTACAGAAGAATATACTTTGAAATTAATTCATCCAATTAACTGTAAGAAATATGAAACTGTTGACATTCATAGCATAGCGTTTAAGAATTATTTTGAAATGTAACATTACTTTAAAAGACCTTTTGTATACTCTTATTATAAATACTTAAGAAATAAACAATTTGTAATTAAAAAGAGTTCAGTAAAGTTGAATGATTTATAGTTTTATGTAATTACACGTATATTGTGGTATTTTCCTTTTTTTATAATGTTATTGAAGAAAAATCTAATAGCCGAAGAAAAAAACAAGTTCCATCATAAAACAACTATAGATTTTTATAATTTATATATTAAAACAGACTACTTGATGTTCTGTAATTACCTTCCGTTCATGACCTTCCCATTATTCTCCATCTGATCAAACCTTAAATAATTCTTCTGACGGATATAATCATATACTTTACAAATGCGTTGTCCTTCCTTCATGTTATCGGTGAAGGACTGCAGCAGCTTGTTAATATTGCTGCAGTCCTTCACCGATTGTTTTTGAATTGATGTCGAGGCTCCTGATTGTAATACTTCACTGGTGGAATGACTGTTAGTTGCAGTAATTGAAAAATAGTTGCTGCAACTAAAAAACTGGTTGAAGTAACTATCCACGATAGTCGGGAGGAATATAGTTGGGTCAACTACTCGAAAGTAGTTGGGTGAAAGGAGTAGTAGGCTGAACTATACAAAAAAAGTTGGATGAACCAATTCGAAAAAATTCAAACAACCTTCCGCATTCAACTTCATAAAAGTAGTCAGAGTAACTATTTTTTTACACAGTTATATAAACTCCATAAAAGTAGTCAATGAGCAGCTGGGGAAGTTAGTAGTAGTGACTATCTATCGACAGGAAAATGAATACTTTAATAATATTTCAAATTATTGGAATTAAAAAAATAGAACTAATAATAGAGTTGTGTCTTTAATGTAAATCTTCTCTTGATGTAGGAAAACTTAATAATAATTCTTGAACATTCTTGTCCATCATTAATTTATCACAGATAGAAATAAAAATTTACTTCTAACAATTATTACGTATTATAGAGCTTCATACGTGTTAAGGTTGTTATTGACATGAAGGAAGGACAACGCATTTGTAAAGTATATGACTATATCCGTCAGAAGAATTATTTAAGATTTATATAATATATACATAATACTGGACCAATCAAGTGAGACAAGAACAAATATCGAAACATGCGGAGATTGAAAGCTGAAACAGGGTAGTAAGGTTCTCTCGGGGCACGGACGATCTAGCGTGCCCCTACCCCTGGAGAGTTTCGAGCTGCCTCGTTGTCATGTCGTAGGTCTCTTAAGACGGCATGTTGGTATTGAGTTCTTAGTAACCCAAACTACAATCGTCGGCCAGTGCGCGGTGTGATGATCTAGTCCGCGGGAGGGGTTACAGAGTCGCACGCAGACCGTTTTCCGGGAGTCCGTCCTTCTCTCGAAAATATTGTAAGACGATACTGCAAAGGTTATTCCATCTTTTATATTTGATTGGTCGTGAACGAAGGTTCATCCTTTGGTTTTCTAATTTACAAAGGTGTTCCTCGAGGCCTTGACCAGCCCCTCTACTGTGGCTCCTGTAATGTGGGCAAGGAAATGTGTTGGGCTTGCCCAACACGTTCCCTGTTCTTTTTAGAAAGCAATATGTACCTATAAAAGTACGCCATGGTACTTGTATAAAATTTACTGTTTTTCTACTTTACTATGTCTACTATATCGATATTATCATAAATGTGTCATTTCCAAACAGGAATGCACATAAGCTAACCGCCCTAGTTACTCTATGCTTTTCAGAACCAATATGTATCTCTATACAACACGTATCTCCATACTACAACACATATCACAGGGACTACCGCCCTTAAGGTAATAGCAAATATGGAATCAAGCGTAATTAAGAAAATATCCGCAAGTAAAACCGGCCCCACTCGGAGTTTGCGGCGGGGCCATTACATACGCGTGAGGCCAGAAAGGCTGCAAGAGTCAACTGGAATCCACACCAACAACCAGGATGGATCAAGAAGACGACCCTGGAACTTGGACACCTCAGCACCCGCAGAGGTCCAAAACGTTCGACAGGGTGTCCGGTTGGCCTCGCGCGCGCTGCCTTCTGGCGCTCTTGCTAACAGCCGGTCTCCGAACCTGGTCACGCGATCGTGATCGGTCCGTCCCTACTGCGCGTCGCGACACGAATTTGCCCAGTCAAAGGAATGCCTTGTGCTTCTAAATCGACTGGATGCTCGAGTAAACCCAATAGGCAGGATACTCCGAATCCGTGACTGCTCGGTGAGCCTCACCCGACCAAAAATGCGCAGCCCCCCCCCGAGCCCTGCATTCTTAGCATAGAAAAAGTATCTTTTGACCTCTCGCAATAGAGGGCTGCTGTCAGGGCTCGGCAGCGGGTTTCCGCAGAGGCAACTGATACCAATAATAATAATAATAATAATAATATAATAATAATAATAATAATAATCATATTGATAATAATAATAGTAATAATAATAGCGATGCTGCCTATGATCACGGTCATGATTATTGCAGTAATAATAATAATTTTGAACATAACATCACGGCATGCAAACCTCGAGACCACCAAGACGGTGTCAGCTCCGTCCCGACCCCAGGTGGTCAGGTGCCACCCAGGGGTACCACAAGAAATGCCGTCACCAGAAAAACGGACGAGCTCCGTCTTCTACAGCTAAATTTATATCTGAACATTAAATCCACGAAAGAAGCGTTTGCACTTGTGAAAGAAAAGCAACTGGATGTACTGTTATTACAGGAGCCCTACTCCACGAATGCCGGTTCACAAGGCTACGCAGTTAGAGGATTTGGCCAAGCCCTAGTCGCTGCAAAAACCCTTAAACGGAAAAAACCCAAATCGGGTATTGTCGTAGTCAACCCTCTCCTCAAGATGCTCTATATAGACGAACTGAGTACTGCACACTGTACGTGTGCCCTTATTAAAGGGCTTGGGTACTCGTTTCACGCTATTTCACATTACTTTCAGCACAAGGACCCAATCGAAGTTCATATCGAACACTTACGAAAGGTCCTGACGACCCTTGGAGGCAAGCAAGTTCTTATCTGTATGGATGCGAACGCCCAATATCCTCTGTGGCCACCAGACTTCGACACCAGAGGGAAAAAGCTTGCAAACTTCTTCACCGAATTCGGTCTGGAAATTCTCAATAGAATTAAAGAAGGCCCTACGTACAGCTTCCTCAGAGGAGAATCGTACATTGACGTGACCGTAGCTACTCAGGGACTGTCACAGTACCTTAACAAATGGTCAGTCGAGAGAGAGTGGGCTCAGGGATCAAACCATTTGGCCATCGGAATTCAGCTTGATCAAAGTGGACTACAGGGTGAAACTTACACAGAGGCAACCCGACGGTTCAATGTCAAAGCAGCTGATTGGGAAGCCTTCGGTAAGTTGATACGCGAGCTAGAGAGCACATTTTTCGCTGGACCATTGCTGGACTCTCCGATGAACATTGACGAATTCGCTGACACTCTCGCAGATGAGTTAACGGTCATTTGCGAAAAGTCCATGCCGCGACGTAAAGCGCCAGGGAAAGCGAATCCTGGGTGGAATAACCATCTGTCCTGCCTAAAGCGCAGTGTTTATAGACTGTGCCGTAGATTCCAACGTACCAAAAAGCTTGGTGCAGATACCCACCGAATTACGACGGCGAGACTCCGATACTGCCAGCAGGTAAGGAAGTACTCTAAAGAAATTAAAAGAGCGAAGACAGAGAGCTGGAAGAATTTCGTCACAACCCACAGAAACGAGGAGAAATAGGGCGTGGTATACAAGCTTGCGGCTGATAAGATTCGAGCCGAAAAAGTTATGAATGCGCTTCGCACTAAAGAGGGTGGTGAGACCCTGGACTTTGAAGAAACAGCCGAGCGATTGTCGGCAGTACATGTAGTTGATGACCACTCGGAAAAGGACGCAGATGAACAGAGCAGGATGAAGATAAACGCTCTCAACCTACCCAACACAGACGATGCAGAACCGTTAAACGAAGAAGAACTCAAACCAGTCGTCCGAACACTTAAGAATAAAAAGCTCCAGGACTAGACCCGCTGGAAGTGGAGGTCGTTAAACGCGCAATCGCGTACCTCCCAGAAAGATTTCTGGCACTATTCAACGAATGCTTGTCTCAAGGTGTCTTCCCTCGGGCTTAGAAGGAGAGAACAATTCGCATGCTCCAAAAGAGTCCCGACAAAGATGTAGCAGACCCTAAATCATACCGCCCTATATGCCTTTTATCAGTACTCGGCAAAATCTTCGAAAGACTTATAAAAATTCGTGTTTCAACTAGCGTCCTTAAACAAGGAAACATTTCAGATCACCAATGTGGATTTATGGAAGGGCGATCAACGGTAGATGCGATACTGGCGGTGCGAAGAGCGGTGCAAGAGTCCACGGAACGTAACGTGGTTGCATTGCTTTTCGATATCTCGGACGCGTTTGACAATGTATGATGACCCTTAGTCCTCGAGGGACTAAAGTCACGAAACTGCCCCAAAAATATCTACAAGGTAATGCAAAATTACTTTACAGATTGTACAGTTAACCTATCATAGGGAACTGGCTTAGTCGCAAAAGCAGCCACGCGTGGATGCCCTCAGGGATCTGTGCTGTTGGAACATCATGTTCGATAATCTCTTGAAAACACTTGATCAGTCTGAACATGGAAAATGATATGCGGCGTACGCGGATAATCTAATTGTCATCATAGATGGCAATTATAGGGAGGCCCTTGAAGCTAAAGGACAGGCAGTCGTTGACACAATACTCACTTGGTGCAAGAATGCCAAACTCGAGCTGTCAAAAACGAAGACGGAGGCAATCGTTATGAAGAGAGAGATAAAATTTAGAGGCAAGAGGAATTACAGGGACAAAAACAATCTCAACTACCGAGAAAATAAGCCTCATCTTAGAAGAAAGAAAGACAGGCATGAATGTAAACCGCCTAAGATTACTATAGAGGGTAACAGATTAAAGTACCCAGAAGTGGTTAGGTACCTGGGGGTCTGGTTCGGCAGAGACCTTAACATCTCCATGCATATTCATAAACGACGGGCGCAAGCGGAGTTATTCCACAAAATAAGACGCCTGTCGCGAATGCGTTGGGGACTTACTTATCATACCCGTCTAACCATATATAGGGGGTGCTTCCTGCCGGTGATTGCTTAAGCGTCCCCGGCATGGAGCGATTTGTGCAATGCTAAAAATTGGCTGACGCTTGCGGCCGCACAGAGGAGCGTCTTGGAAGCCGTTGCGCATGCTCGCGCATCCACCCCAAGAGACGGCCTCTGCGTGGCGGTGGGCGTCCCGCCTATACGCATAGCGATCAATGATCTCAATGCGCGATATACACTTCGTACCGACGAAGTAGTAACGTACAACGGCACTAGAATCTCCCTAAACGACAACACG
Source organism: Chelonus insularis (assembly GCF_013357705.1). NCBI lineage: Eukaryota > Metazoa > Arthropoda > Insecta > Hymenoptera > Braconidae > Chelonus > Chelonus insularis. The sequence continues at coordinate 550,133 of NW_023276656.1, forward strand.
TCAGGGGAGATGTCGAGGCCGATAATGAACCTCAGATTGCAAACGATAAAAATATGGCAGGCAGAATGGGATGCATCTGAGACGGGCCGCAAAACATATCACTTCTTCCCGAACATAACAGACAGGCTCGATAATAAATGGATACGCCTAAACAACATAATGACACCAATATTCACAGGACATGGTATATTCCGTGCACATCGTGCACAATATGCCACCGAAGCAGATCCAACCCCCCCCTAATCGCAATAGGGGAAATGAGGACACAGTAGAGCACTTCTTGCTGCACTGTCCCGCATATAGAAACAGACGCACGAGTTCCATAGCGGACATACGTTCGGAAACGAACGTTGACCTTAGATCGACATGGTCTGAAATAGCGCTAAAGTTTGTCCAAACGAAGGACACATGTAGGGCCCTCGAACAATTTGTCAAGACATGCGGGGGAGAGAAATTGTTCGAGGAAGTTAGAAAAATCCGCAAAGCGGTAAGAAAAAAAAAGAGGGTAGCGCGAACAGGAGCGGCAATACCCAGCACACAGAGCACACCGAACCCTCCACCCCGCAGAAGTAGCAGGTCATTACCAGCGCCGTAAGAAAACATAGCTCGTAAACTTCATTGATCCACACCTGGGTGTTGTCGGAGCACCTCACTTAACAATCCTCAACAAAACAATAATAAACTTTCATATATTTCAGGAAACATCTAACACTAACCATTTTCCTTCTTTCTTTCAGCTGTTGACTATATAACGATGCTCCCTTCACACCATAAACAACTGGGGCCGCCGACCAAAGCGGATGAAACTGGTACTACGGGAGACTGAAATCCAAGCCCGCGTCCGGAGCTGCAAAGTCGAAAAACGATATGCAGAGTGCCGGGTGCTTTCGGTCAACTGAGGTTGCACTCGTAGTGGTATGTTGTAAGGCCTTGGGCTAGATGCGTGTATCCTCGTGCCTTTCTAAAGGCGTAAGAATATCACGTCCCAAGTAACGCCGTCACTAGGAGTAGAGTCGTCCCC